>NW_014556140.1:1156438-1172302 GCF_001313825.1 Dinoponera quadriceps
CCCCCCCCGGCGTATTTGGATACTTTAATTATCTGACCCAGAAACAGTGGGAAGGGAAAAAATGACGTCAAACGGCGCTCTCCCACCTCTCTGTTGAAAACTGGGAGCCGCGCTGGAAATAATTCGCGCGCGAGCCCCTTTCGACATATTTTATGCAGAATCGCATTAGCGTGCGCAACGCGGGGGTAACGAGGCGCGGGACGTGTCGCCGTGTTTAGCGATCTTCGCCGGATTGAAATATTAAAATGACGCTTCGCCTCGTGCCCGTGCGGCTCATTGAAATATTAAATTCAATTATTTTAACATACGGCGGGCGCGCGCGCTGCGGACGTCTCGCCGCTTTCAGACGCGGCCGCCGGTGAAATACGAGCCGCTCCGGGGCGACATTCTCTTATGCATCCCCGAGCGTCGTCTCTGTCTCGAACGCCCAACACGTAGCCGGACGTAGCGGCGTATGCATCGTGACCCACAAGGCGAAACGTGCGTAACGCATGGCTCGTTGCGCGCGGACCGTAAACTCGCCCGGTGTGACGCACTGCGTGTGTCGGACGGCCGGCATCTGCCCTCGTCTCCCACCCCGTCGGCGATCCCTCCCGGATCCTGGGAAACGTCAAACCGATCGCCGCTTGCGCGCCGTATTTAGATTTCCCGCCGTCGGAAACGTCGCGCAAATCGCACGTGAATTACTATCGGCTCTCTCTCTCTCTCTCTCTCGTAACTTTCGCCGGCGCGCGTCGGACGGTGGACGTATTAGCGTTCGGATTCGCCGCTATGATTTATGTACAGCGACGAGAAAGTTCGCGCGACCCCAAGTTCGTCACGCTAATTAATGGCCCCGTTAATGGCGAACTAATCGATCGAGGTTACGTCAAGGTAGACCAATCACCGCGCAATGCGACAGATTGCCCGCACAAGCATGACGATCTCGAGCCGTATCTGACAGCATTACACAGATCCGTCGGCCGTATCTGCGCGATCAGATTCATTCGACGTGTCACTTCGCCACGGAGATTTATTGCGCTTAATATCGGCGCGCGGTGTATGATGTTTAGCGAGTTCGAAGGAGAATCCGTCGCGATTCGAGCGCGAACGCGCATTAATCGCGGATACTCGCCGGCGGATATGTCGAGGGAGAGCGCCAAGATCGACGTTTTGCTTTCGGGCTCTCTGAAAACCCGCCGAAGGTGTAGAATTAAAATGTTTACGCGCGGATGCAGAGCCACGATATTTCTCTGCCGGCGCATATGGTTGTTTTTGGAAAATCGTTACGTATTGTCTTACAAGTAACTATTTCTTAAGTAGAGAAAAGGGAATGAAGCTTCGGGAAGGTAGATCCCAAAACTGACGTATTTATGATGCCTACTGGGAGATCGTCCGGGAAAATGAAAATATTGAATTTATATTATTCCGCATATCTATTATATATTCTTACATGTTATCTTTGATTTTACATATTTTTTTATCCTGTGGAAAGGAATCCTCCAATTTTTTCTTTACCGACCGTTTTAAACGAACAGGCGAGAGAAATCAGGGAAAATCAGTCACCCGTTACTTCAACTGTATTCTGCGCGATGATATTCCATAAGCAAAGTACAGGTATGTCGGTTGAAAAATTAGTGAGCTCAGGTATACCGGTAGGGTTAGGTTCACAGAGAAACCTAACCCTAATCTTTCTCGCGCGGTTCAGTGAGAGAGGATGAAGACTGGCATGAGATCCAAAGTGGCTTAAGAAGTTCGAAACTTACACTATGGACGGTATTACATAGTCGGATCTTATATTTAAGACTGTCCTTAAGTTCGTCCTCAGATACTCTACGGTTTGTTTCATTGATTACCAAGCATTTGAAGATGAACTTACGACGGCCTTGGATATAAGATCTGACCGATGAATAAAATAATATTGCTCGATATATCGCTTACCGTCGATTTGTTACGTAGAAATTGACAAGATAGCTCGAGGAAAATTTCACACACATCGGAAAATCAACTGACGCTGATAATAACATAATCGAACGCGCTTGCGAACAGAAACTGCCGCTTCAGCTCCACCTACTGTACGTAGTAAACGAAGTTCATGCACCGTTCGACGGAATCTGCGTTCCCATATTCTCTACCAGTACTGAAAATCTATACATATATATATATATATATATATATATNAACTATAGATTTTCAATATTAGGCAGTGAATATCGGAGCGCAGGGAGGAAGAGATTTCGCTACTTTATATCCGAGAAACATGAATACGTCCATTTTCCTTACCTGTATCAACTTCAGTACCTTCCCCCAATACATTATGATGTATATTGAAGTCTTAATAACCGAAATCTCAGCGGCAACTGATTACCCACGGTTTCTGCTGATTAGCAATTCCCTCTGCGGTCAGCGAGCAGAAAGCAATTAACAATGCGCCATTCGGTGCGTCTGCGGAGGCGCGAGGAGAGCGCACTTCCGCTCTCTTTGTTTCACCACGAGAACGTAATATCTTGCATATGCCGAGGGGGTAATCGGTGAGCAGCCTTAAGGAACGGTGAATCAGCCTCTCTCTACGTCACGACGTATCTATATCTCGTTCGGTAGTCCCTTCCAGAAACAGGGGGTGGATGACTCGGCGAAGGCAAGATAGGTACCTGAAGAGGGATGGTCCGCGAGGTTCTGATCGTAGGGGGTCCTAGACGCGGCGAGGGGGCGAGAGAGACGGTTGGCGGTTGATTTGCTCGGTTTGGTCCAGACAATGCCGAGACCGACGGCTTTGTCTCGAGGCAACGCCGTTCAAGCGCTCTGCCTCCTTCAAAGACGCCTTGCAGCTCGCACGCAACACGCGTACGAATACATGCGTGACCTCACGCGCCACACGCGTCGCGCGCACACACATATCCGCGCATGGCGACTCTCGCGCACCATACCGTAAATCGTGCCGTAAGGCGTACGTTTACCGTCTTCCTTTGCCTACAGGCCGAGTTTGTTCCTTGCGCGTGGACTCTCTTCGATTGCACAGGCCGTCCCGGGGGACACAAACGCGCCGTCGGTGAATTTGAGATGTTGCGTACTTGGCGAGAAAGAGAGAGCCTCGTGAAACGCTATTCTTCTCTTTTAGCAGAAGTTGGGTTTTTAAAAGAATGAATATTTAAAAATGAACTTTTTCATTATTAACGCAAAACCATGTCATAATGAAAAAAAATGTAACCGAATGTGTCGCGAATGCAAACAAAGCGGGTAGCCACGCGCATTCATATCTACGAGTTATGCCATCTAATGTGACGTTCCACGGCCTTTACGCCCTCCCTCCCCCCTCATGATGCAACGTAAATTGTGGAATGGCCTCAATGATAACAAAAGAATATCATTACATTCATTTTGGTCATTATCCGAGCGCGTAGTGAAATAAGTTGAGAGAAAGAAACGGGAATAAAGTCTTAGTAACGGGATTATGTCATCGCGATGTTAGGCGAATGGCAGAGATAAGGTGGTTGAGGCGTGACATAGAGACAAAGGTGCATTATCATCCGGTAGTATCTAGCTCGCTGTAAAACAAAGAAAGGCAGATGACACTATCGGATGCGACGGATAAAACGTTGCCGCGAGGTAAGAAGATTTGCAACGCATCTACAAAGCCGGTCTTGGCAGTGTATCACGTTGCGACGTATATAATCTGCAGCCCCGGCCCACATTGCAGCTTCTTTTCGACCACTACCACCGGTCCTTCTGTCGCATTGTTGTTACATCGCGCGCGCGCGCGCGCGCATCCGTACACCCATGCACGACCGAACGGCGCGCGGAAACAGAATGTACTCGCGCTGGAATACGATCTTGGCTCTTTCTCCACTCCATCGTGCCACTTCCGAGCGAACGTGGGTATATCGTGAAACGAGTATAGCGTAACGTGCGCGCCCCGTACGTGCGGCTTTCTTCTCCGTCTTCGTCTAACGATTCTCTAAAAGCGTTAGTTAATTGAAGACGGGAGAAAAATCGAAAGGCGAGACGGAGAGAGAGAGAGAGAGAATAAGAGACACTGGAATTTTATAAGAAACATTGGTATAATTATTTTATCAAGTAAATATTATTTGAATACACCACCCTGAAAGAAAAAATTGCTACATTGGAGTAATATTCACTCGGTCTAAGTAAAAGAATTGCTCCGATATTCCGCGGCAAATCTTTCTTTGAATGCAGCACTTTTCTTCCTTCATTGTGTCCATCCCAGTATTCCAGCAGTATCAAATCTATACTGGCATTTAGTACTGTTCGCTGAAAACGAGTACCTCGATTATTTTCTACTTGGATACTCAATCTCGTTAAACAACGGCGACGCAATAGGCAAAGTCGGGGGGCAATAAATAGTCGCGAGAACAAAACTAATTACTCGCATGTGTGTGAGTGACGTGCGACAGGCGGTTGCGGAAAATTGGGGAATCCCAGCCCCGGTTGGAAGTCTTAATTAATGGGTTAATGCAGCGATGCCGCGAATGGCCAAAGTTTTCCCGACTGCTAAGGCTGTTAGGTCACCGTTAAAGGGAGCGCCGGGAGTCGAAGGTCGCCTCTCTCCCCAGACTGTCGACAGACGTTCTCGTCCCTTGCCCCTCCCCCCCTTCCCCCCCGCCACCTCGTATATTACCTCGTTTCACGCTCGATCATGCTCATTGAATTCGCGCGGCCCAATTTCGCGTCTGCCGTTATTCTGCCCCCTCGGTCGCTGCGCGCGAGTGCGACGACGCATCGGTGACATATGTCGCGCCGCCCGTTCTCGCACCCTCGCCACCCTACGTGCGTCGTCTTCGAGGCGACGACTCGTGCAATTTGTACAAGTATACGGTGCGTGATTCGCGCATCTGCCGCGACTCCCTCCGGCCGGTGACGATTCGCCCTGTCGCGCGAGGGCGTGAAGTCGAACGGAATCGTCGCCGACGACGCATTAACGCGAACTCGATTGCGAACGTCGCGTCGTGCCGCCCCCGTGATGGGCTTCACTCCTTTCTCTCTCCCTCTCTTTCTCTCCGCTGCGATCGAATGTTTGAAGAAACGATTATTGCCACGTCGGCGCTCTCTCGAGTATCGGCCGAGGGTCGCGAGTTGGCGAGACGAAGAAAAATGTTTGGGCAGATCGCCGGCTCCGCAGCGCGGAAGAAATACTGGCTCATTCGATGAAGAATGTCGGGCTTTTTCTCCTTTTCACCGTCGACTCACACCGCTAGTTACGCTATCGCGGCAAAAAGCGGCCGTTAATATTCAGTGCGGCCTCATCCACTTTAAAGAGCGCGGTTGACTGCAATTAGAACATCGCGTTATACCGGCCGCCGCGAGAAGCGCGTCGTTTCTCGTTTCGGTTAATCTTTCATCCGCGACTGCAGTCGTTCTACATCGCGCGGCTTCGTGAAAAATTGATCAAACACACGGCCGCGCTCCGTGCCACCACCAGCGCGAGTGTCGTATGCGGCGTCGAGAAAAAGAGAAGCGGCGTTTCGCGCGCGCGATTTACTTAATGCAACGAACAAATAAATGCGTACGCGCGCACAGCGGTAAAGTCTCGGGAGCAATACGTGCGCGGAAAACGGAGCGCGAGACCGAGCCGAAGATGACAGTTCCTCGTATTCTCTAAAGTGTAGTCAGTGTATCATCACTGAGAAGTAGTCAACGATGATTGTAATTATAAGTGTTGCATTCAGAAATGTAGCAGTGTGGCGAATTAGGAGCGTGACAAATCAGAAAAGTTTTACTTGAAAATGTCCATCAATAGCAGCGACTGTGTTCCCACCAATGAAATCTCACTGCACGAACAGAGGAGAAAGATATTATTTATAAAGCTTCAAAGTGCACGGTAAAAAATTGACGTTAAATTTCATACATTTCGTATGTCCCATTTCGTATGTCCAATATTACGTTAAAAATTAGCAACAAAATTGATATATTTATCGACACTGAAGTATAAAATGTTTATACTTACATAATAAGTATAATACAGTATAAAATATTTACAGCTCAGTTAAGTTCGTCATGTCGAGCAACGCTTCAATTCATTTTCGCGCTGTCGCGCAATTATACGAGAGAAAGGGAATCGCGGAGAATTATAAAAGCATTTATAATTCCGCGCGACAAATAAGACTGCGAAGGGGGAAAAAATCCGTATTCTGTTGCCGGTGAAGTTCCCAAGTATGGCGAATCCCCTTAAGAAAGGGAACAACCACTCTCGAAGCGCCGAGGAGCGAGGCGGAGGGACGGGAACGCGGCGACGGGCGCGTTTTCCCGATACCGCGCGACGACTTTGTTTCACGCGGCGACGGGGAGCGGCTAATTCGTCGCGACACGGCGCCGTCGCCGGTGTCGTTTCGCGAAATTCCCTGCGCGGAGAGGCCGGCTCGCGAACGCCGACCATTCGTCATTCGCGAACCTTAATAATTCTCCCGCGGCTATCGCGGCATGCGAGTCGCGACACACTCGGGACACCGACAGTTGGCCAACTTCGGCGCGACTGCGTCGCGGGCTGCTGGCCACCCGCTAAATCACTGGCGGCCAACTGCGCGTAGCCGGCGCGCGTCCTCTCGCAGGGCCGAAAGATTCCAGCGAATGAGCGAGCCCCTTAACCTCCGTCATCTATATCGAGCTTAAAACTGTTTAACGGCGGTGCCGTTCCGTAAATTGCAATCCCGCCGACTCGGCCGGCACACGCGTCATCCGGCTGCTCTCTCTCTCTCTCTCTCTCTCTAAGGGCGGCGGCGAGACGCCTCGGTTGGCGAGATGAGATTTTTTCTCGGAGCTTGCTCCCGCAGTATATGACGCGATTCCCCACGATGGGAAATCTAGAGGCCGGCTGCTCTCGCTACTCTGGGGCAAAGGGTGAGGAGGGGGAAACGGTACGTTATTTTTTTTTTCTTTTTACGGAATTGCGACGTGTAACGCGAACGCGGCACTGTTTTATTGCGGTAATACCCCGTGAAGTTGCGTACGCGCATTTAGCGTGTTAGTGCGGCATAAATTTGAGGAGTCGAGCGTATCGCGGCGGGATAATTCCCTCTTTTAAGAGATTCGAGGGAACGAGAGAATGAGAGCCTTAAATGCAAGGCGGTAATTACGAGAGATTTAGATCAATTGTCGCAAGTTGAGTGGAGGAAAAGGTTAGCGTCGTTGTCGTTGGCGGGGACAAAAGTGCGATGGTATTTCTCTCTCTCTCTCTCTCTCTCTCTCTCTTTCTCTTTCTCTCGGTATATCCTGAGCTCAGAGAAGTGTCGAGAAAATATTGTCGACGGAATATTGATGGAAATGATGAAATTGTCAACGGTACATTCGCCATACTGCATGGCTTTCCGTCACAAAGAAATCGCTGCACAATGGGAAGGCCAAGCCGCGAATTCGGGGCGTTCAATCTTTTAAATGGACTGATTCCACGAGCGAGTCACTTTAATCTCTTAACGGCCCGCTTGTAATCGCGCCATGAAATCGTCGCGGATAAGTTGGCGGATACGGGAAGTTCGCGAGCGTGACTGAAATCGAAGTGGAAGCGGTTTACGATGGGCTACCCGCCATTATATCGAATCTCTATATTCGAGTTTCGTCAAGTTCGCCGCTATAATATCGATCTGTCTTCGCGCTCGCGCTCGTCACTTTCTACTCTCCTGTAAAACTTCATCGTCGATGCCGACAGCTACCTGTTTACACGATCGTTAGTCGATCCTCTTCTCAGCGTTGCATCCGAGCCGCGAAGGGATGCTGGCACAACTTTCTTTTCTTTTTCTTCTTAGAAGAAGCTCGTAAAAAATTCGAAACGATGGAACGTATTTTCAAGTTAAATTAAATAAGCCCATAGATAAATTTAGTTATTTTAGAACGTTCAGTTGTGAAATAACGTAGCTTTTTTTAACGTTCGTTCGAGCGATATTTTATTTCTCGAGGTAGAAAATTTGCCGACGAAAAATTACAGCGACTTCTGACTTCCGATATACTGCGCCGTTCTCAAATAATTATGCTCCGGATTTTCAATTGGACTTCTTGTACTCCGCGATTCATAGAGCTCGTTTCTCTCGTCCCGAGACAATAGAAATTTGTCAGACCCAATTATTTTGAACTTTTTCCTTCCATCTCCTAAGTGCAGAGTTGCAGACTCGTCAACAAAAAAGTTTTTAATTAACTCGTCATTTGTCCTGCTCTCTTAAAAATCTCTGTTCTCACGGAAATTCGTCAGACTTAAGTCGACGAACTGTCCGAAGTTTCAGCTTGAGACATTTCATGTTACTGAAGCCACTGATTATAGTTGGAGCGTACAATTTATCCCAGTTCTCGTCTTCGTGGAAGTGGGCAAAGCTGATGAGAGTTTCGCAAGAATCCGGCGAGAGATAACACTTTTTGTTCGCGTTAACATTCCGCAATTAACTGTAGTATCGCTTCCACTCAATCTTTGTTGATATTTGCAATATACTTTTCGTTACGTCCAGTTTACGTCCTCAATATTGATGCTTAAATACCCTAATCGAGCAATAAATCTACCAAACGTCTCTCACTCTCTCTCTTTAGTCATTAGCTAAAATTAACTTTTCATTCATTATTCATGCGCTCATAAGAGGTGAACTCATTTTCGTGCACTTGCAAGAACTTTTCTTCTCGCGATATCCCGTACAGAAATTCTCCTAGATTTTCCCAAATACAGCATAGATAACTGCGATTGTCGCAGAATAGGTTACTGCTATTGGTCATCAATAATAAAACATTGCTTGCATTTTCGAGACTTTCCGCGTGGGATTCTCGAGAATTGAAAATACGCGGCGATTTCCCATCGGCCGGACGATGCGCTAATAGCGCGTGCACGCGTCGTCTCGGCGTAATGTTTCGCCGGTTACTCCCGCAACGGCGATTATCGCGCAGCCGGGCGCCGTAATTCACGTCTGTTTGCGTTCGCCAAGTGAAACGAAGACGGCCGGTCGATTGTTCCTACAAGAACCCCCCGGCGAAATTGCCGGGTGCTTAAACGAGATGCTGACGTGTACCGCCGTCGCGTACGTAGCGGAAAATCGTAAAAAGGGACATTCGTTAGGAATAAAGCCCCGCGAATGTGCGGTAAGGACGGTAAAGCTTAATTATCGTTAGTGTACTGGGAGAAATCCCAGTTCCAGATTAACATTTCATTCTTTCGCCAAAGCGCGCTCTGACCCCTTACCTTGCCCCTCCCCTCCGCTACCTACCTGGGTCCGCGAGCTGCCGTAATACGTAATCGTAAATTCGGATACCAGCGACCGACAGTTTGTATATTTATTTAACCGGGCTGTTCTTTTTATCGCGCGATGTCATCGCACCGTCGTTCTAACGCGCTGCCGAGATCACGGTGGATGAGAGGAGGGCATTAACGAGACGAAAGCTCTGCGGAAACCCGGCAGTTTGCATCCGCCAAATGTGCATTATATCCATGCTTCCGCGTTGTCAGCCATTCCACTCCGTACGTGCAAATATCCGGCATAAAATTATAGCGTATCGTTCATTATTTCCGCGAGCGCAATTATTTGCGAACGGTCGATCGGGTATATCGCGGAAATAAACGGCGGCGAGTTAAACATTTAACCGGACGCTTTACAGAAGCTTCACCGAAACTTCACGTTCGCGAGATAATTTGATAATTCGAGACCATGTTTGCACCGAGCGAAAACACCGAATACCGACGTTGCATTATTCGAAGACGATCTTAGCCGCCGTTTCTCTCACGTATGCGCGCGCGTTTCAGGCTGTCTTTCAGACAATACGTGCAATAATAATCTTTATCAGCGGGAAGCATTCTTTAGTACGTGCAATTGGAGCAAAAGTATCGTAGACAAGCAGGAAAAGAAAGACCTACAATATGCGTTAAGTAAATAGTGATGATAATGTATAATAAAAATGAATAAAAATTTCAATTGAGAAGTCGTTCGTTAAATAGAAACGAGTCCCGAAATCCTCGAGCAACAAAGAACCCGATTATTTCACTCATTCGCGCCAATCAGACTTTCCATGCTTTATCCGTTAGCAGAGAAAGAGAGAGAGAGAGAGAGAGAGAGAACGCACGCACCCCGAAGGCACGCCAAGGCTGCATTCCGTGGTCGCGGTCATTAGACCCTCGGCTAACGCGCCTAATTGTGGCACGTGACCTCTGACCCGTAACGCCGTCCTCCCACGGCGCGCGGTCATTACGTATTCTTCGTTCTGCTTCGCGCGCGAAAACCGTCAAAAGGCAGCGCGTCTGAATGAGGATCGAGGGCGCTTCGCTCTCACCCCGGGCATCGATATAAATTTCAACGACGCTCGCCGACGCCTCGCGTCCCTTGATGCGTCCCGACGCGATCGTCGGTTACTAATTCACGCGCGGCCATCCGCACGGCGAGTCTGAAAGGCTCGCCTATGACACGGGCGGCCGCGGCTGTCCCACGTGAAAATTACCCGTCGCGTGCGGTCACCCGTACGTCCCGTTACACGCGTCGGATTCGACGTAAATGACGGGGGCGCAAAATTCGCCCCCGAGACTCGTCGCGACGACATTTCGAAACGTAGTTCCCCGCGCGCGCATGGGAAAACGCAGCGAGATCGCGTTGTGCATTTTCTAACAGCACGTCACGCGGACGATCGGAAAATACGCAATTTTGCGGAGCTCCCGTGCGCGATCTCTCCGTTTCCTCCGGTATCTGCGTCTTTCGTCGAGTTTCGAGAATCGAGCTGTGACCGATGATCGACGCGTTTTCGAAATATCCAATGCGAAAACTTTTCCGAAAATACCATTACCAGATCGACGGACGCGCACCGGTAGGTTAAAAATAACAACGGCAAAACAAATAAACTAAGGGGAAAAATTTTGGTGTTTTTTTTAGGGGACGAAAGCGCTCCAAAAACTGATTGAATTCGGAACACGCCGAAAACGATAGAAAATACGGAATTTTAGTACACGCACACGCCTATTACGCTTCGTTGAATTTGCGCCATATACAACCGTCCTCCGCTGTAATTCAATCTAAAATTGAGTCGACCTTAATTTACGCCGGTTTGACACAAATAAAAAAAAATGTGAAAAAAACCCGGCAGATTCATCGATGAATGCCGCAAAAATGTGACTTATTTGCATGAGTCGCGTGGGCGTTTTGTGTGGTAGATGGTTTTAATCATCGACAGTGTGTAGTATTGGACGGAGCGTGCGGCAAGATTTACTCAATTTTTCATGTTGACTAACCTAGAGAAAGAGAAATAAACATTTAGGTACGGATCTCTCTTTCTACTATCTTTTCATTGGTTGGGTTTTGTCTATTCCCTAAATTTCTTGCAGTGAAACCTCACTTCAAGCGATAGTGAAAATACTGCCATTTGGAATGGAGTGACAATTCAGTTTTCACAAAAGTGAATATTTCACTCGTTTAGAGTGAGTGTCTCCCTCAAAAAGAACGAATTTTTATATAATGATATTTAAAGATCACGTAATATTTTAAAGAAAGATATATTATATGGAGTAAATATGTTATACAAAATCTCCTCAAATATTTTTACTCAAGTATACGTTCCGTTATGACGTATAATAAATTGCGAATCGAAAAAAGTGACACAATGGCCACACAATGTCGCTTGCAACATGCACTTAGGTTAAATTAGATTAAATTCGGCGTGAAATGGAAATATTCACTCCACGATATATAGAGTAAAAGAACTCGCTTCATAAGAGTGAAAAGTCACTCCAACTCGAGTAATTCGATGATCACTTTTGTTACTTTTACCTTATATGTCGATGGTTTTAATGCGTCGCACGTCTCTTTCTTCTTCGCGAATCGAGCGATGCCGCTCGCGTCGTAAATTTCCGTCTCGTGATACCAGCACCTTCCGGCGGAAGGCCGTTGCTTTCGTTTCGCTCGTACGCGACCAACGACGACGACGACGACGACGTGATTTTACGTTGCCCGTCTGCTGCCGGGTTAACCTCCTGTGAATACGGTGTTTTCACATCGCCAAGGACGCCAAGGCCTGAACCTGCGAATATCGTCGACGTCGTTCCTTGCCTCCTCTCGCCGGGAGAGGAGGCCGTAATAAGCAAAAATAATCTCCGTGAGCGGCATTTCATCGGAGTCCTCGTTATATACGGACGGATATAAAAGCACGGAGACGCACGGGGCGAGAGAGCTCGCGGAGCTTTTTCAATCTGTCGGTAGGAAAGCAGCTCGTCCCGGCGCGCGATAAGAATCGCAATTCTGTTCCTCGTCGATATAACGTTGAGAGCTGATTAAATTGCCCCGCTACCGTAGAGATGTAACCAAGTAATGCACCGGCGGCGGATAAGGATTTTTTGCATATCGCCTATATTCGGACTGATTAAAGCCGGCGGCAATCGGCCGCGGGCCGTCGTAAATAAGCCCATCAAAATTCACGCGGAATCTCACGCTGGGAACAATAAACGCGCTGAATTAATTAACTCGATCGATCTCCGCGGATTTCAAGTAACTGAGAAATAAAAGGGATACCGCGCGGAACCGAATAATAGTCGGCGCAGTATTCTCGCGGGGCAGTTTTCCCAGTACTCTTGTTCATCCCCCTTTCAACAATGCGCGACTTTCTGAGTTTTTTAATTAAATGTCTGAGTTTTGCATGGGAAAGATATAAAAAAGTCCATTTGTATAATATACTCTTTACACATCTCACATTTTTTTAAACGTATCTCACATTAAATAAGACACACGGAAATATTCATGTGTGAATATATCAAATATATTCTTACGTTATGTGTGCACGGAAAAAAAATTAGTATCACAATTTAAGACTCATTCTCATGTATAAGCAAGAATATATGATCTTATATGAAGATAAAACTTGTTCTTGTTAATTTGGGGAGAAATTTTATGCGGCTCCACTAATAATATCATAATTTTGTTATTCGAGAATAATTTTTATGAATTGAGAGGAGAAATGAAATAGAAAATGCGATATCATCAAATTGAGAATTGTATCAGTTCGGAGATGTCGTTCTTTCTATCCGATGTTATTTCCTCTCGATTTACAAAAATTATTCTTGAGTAACAACAATATGACATTTCGAATGGAATTATACGTAGAATTTCCTCATGTGTAAGCAAGTTTTGTCTTCACATAAAATCATATATATATATATATATATATATATATATATACGAGGGCGGTCCGATAAGTACTTAGCCTACAAAAGAAAAACGAAAATTTTGAAAAAGTGGCAATTTCTCAACATAGTCTCCTTTTAGCTCGATACACTTGACCCAGCGATACTCCAACTTCTTTACCCATCTGAAAAATACGTTTTCTCGAAGTCTGCAAAGGCCTCCGTGGCGTCGATGACCTCCTCATTCGACTCAAATTTCTGCCCGGCGAGTGACTTTTTCAAGTTTGGAAACAAAAAAGAGTCGCACGGGGCCAAATCTGGAGAATACGGTGGATGGGGCAGCAGTTCGTAGTCCAATTCGACCAATTTGGCCGAATGAGGAGGTCATCGCCGCCACGGAGGCCTACTTTGCAGACTTCGAGAAAACGTATTTTTCAGATGGGTTAAAGAAGTTGGAGCATCGCTGGGTCAAGTGTATCGAGCTAAAAGGAGACTATGTTGAGAAATAAATCGCCACTTTTCCAAAATTTTCGTTTTTCTTTTGTAGGCTAAGTACTTATCGGACTGTCCTCGTACATGAGAATATGAGTCTTGAATTGATATTAATTTTTTGGTGTACTTTTATACATATGCGCTTACGTCAGGTGCTGAATCCGCCAGATTCGGCGGGAGGCGCGATTTACGCTACTAATTGTTTACGATACCAGTTGCTTGTAACTTGGAAATTATCGGCGTGCCCCGTCGTGAAAGTTTTAACGCCGTTATTGCATTATTCCGTCTGTGAGACTCCGGATGAAAACAACACGGTGCCGCATCACTTGGTATATCCGTGCTGCGTCGTGCGTTTCTTAGTCCAGCTGTTGCATTTTGCATAGCGTAACATCCGAGTCTCGTGATTGAGTTACAATCTGCAAACACGCCGATCGCTCCCCCTCCCCCGTCCGCTCCTGTCGCGCTGCCAGTGATCAAAAAATAACGGACAGTTCCTTTTCGGTTTTGTCACAGAGGCGTATGGTCCTCCGGCGCGTCCGCTGACAGAAATGTGATTCCTATCGAAAATTGAAAACGCGCTCCGCCGGTACGCTGGCCGCGCAATCTTTATGGAGATGAAAACTACGGGGCCGAACAACAGACACACATAGCGACAAAACAAAAATCCGATTTCGTCCGCGCGCGCGCCGCTCGGACAAGTAACGCTTTTCAAACGGTCGCACGCCCCATTCATATTCCGACATACATATTCGCGCGTGAGCGCGAGCTTAGCACGCTTCACTCTTGCTCGCTCGACCGGGACCGGCGCGGGATTTGTATAAAAAAGTTCGATCTTCGACTAGCCTATCGCATTGATCTATTTACAGCGAGAACGCTTTTTCATCGGCGACGATCGCTCGAAATTCGATATGAACGACCGTTCCATTAACTTTCGCGATATTCGAGATGTAACGTACACGCTCGATCTGCGGTTTCTCGACAACAATTCGCCGGCCGCCACGATTGTAAATAAACGGTGAAAAACGAGAGAGAACGTAACAAGGAAATTTCGTCCCCTTGAGCGATGCCCGAGCAAGGTGATATTTGGCGAGTCGTCGCTTTGAAAATATTACACTTATATTCATTAGTAGGAGAGACCGGAGCTTGTTGCTATACTTTTATATACTGATTAAGAAAAGATGTATACGATATTTCGTAATATCCTGTACATTTAATTTCACTGCATCCTTTAGCTTTTAGGCAAGTATATTTGTCTTATATATATTTATACTTTAGAAGATTATTTAGCTCTGAGCAAAATCATGCAAATAGGACAACTGATTTCATTTCCAAGAGAGAGAGAGAGAGAGAGAGAGATGACAATGGATGTAGGATCGTTATCGCGGCATCCGATCGAGATATCCTTTCGGGAGATTATCTCTCTGTAGGTACAAAGCACGCGCGGCACAGTCCGGCGCGTTCGATTCGCGCTGATGAACTCCCCGGCAGAGACGAAATAGCACGGGAGTCGCGGAAAATCGCGTACGCAAATTATCGCCTTTTATCGCGCGAGTAACCCGCGCACTCTGTCTCTCTCTCTCTCTCTCTCTCTTTCTCTCTCGAAATTCAATTAATCGGGCATCCGCGACAGGGAGATCGCGGGCCAGCTGCCGAAAATTAAATCGTCAATAAAGCCGACGCGCGTCGACAACATTTGAAATTAACTATTATGCCGACAGCGCCAGACCGTGAAGCCCCGGCTCTCTATCGCGCATAACGCCTCCGTGTGTACGTGTATGTGTGTATATATGTGCGTACATAATATATATTCATATATACAAGCTGGAATTTTATCCTCCGCAACGCGCGGTTCCGGATAAAGCGTCCCAGTAGCCGGATAACTTCCATTCCGTTAAATCCATTTATGCCGGCGAGTCCGAGTGCTTCCGAAAACCTTAGCCCCGGGTGCGACCGGGTCGCGTAGGTGAGACCTTTCCGCGCGCAACTTACAAACGAGATCCCCCCGTATTATCGCCGGAATGCGAGCTCACGTAGTCTCACGCTGTATCGCACCTTCGCCCGGCCGACGCGTAATCCGCGGCTGCTATCACGCGCTCGCTAAGTGCCGCGAAACGGGGCGAGAATCAAGCAGAGAGAGAGAGAGAAAGAGTTCACGGCGGCTCACCGTGCTCGGAACCGCAGTCATACCGTCGTTCATACCGCCGAAGATCGCGACGAGCTGCTATTACACGCCGGTACGCGGGAATATCCGCTGTCCGCGAAATAGCGACACTTCGGTCTCAGGAGTGAGCGCTCCGCCGGAGATTTGCATGAGATCGGGG
>NW_014556140.1:1172325-1224080 GCF_001313825.1 Dinoponera quadriceps
GGGGGGGGGGGGGATCGTCGCGTTTCGCCGTGTGGTGTCGAGCGACGACGCCGAGAATTCCCGATAGGCGATATATCGGCCGTGAAAATTTAAAGCTCACGGTTATACCGTGGCCGTACACCCGGCGAGCACCGTTTATGAATCCTAATTTACATTCATCCGTTCCTCGGTCGACGAACACGGCCGAGATTCCGCGTGTAACGTCGCTCCGCGGCGCGATCGTTTCGCTGGAACGGCGGCGGCGACGACGAACGTCTACGCGCTGAGCCGCGGAAATAACCGCGCATCATCCATTTCCGCGAGGAGAAATTTCCCCCGGTTTGATCCTCCTTCCGGGGCGAAAGCGACGACTGCTCGCGTAGTTCGCTTAGCCGAGGACGCGACCGGTTAACGCGAGTCGTTTTCGTCGTCCTCGCGGACGTTAAGAATATAAAGGCGCGTTTAGTCGCATCGTTTAATCGAAAGAGGCCAATTAGAGCCGGCTGGTGAATAATAGTTGGTTAGAAATCGTTAGATTTGAAATGCCGACGAATGTTTCGGTGGTAGGCTTCGATCCTCTTCGGCAACAGGATACAAAGGACCGAGAGAACTTTGCATACACTTAACCGGTGTATCGCCAAAGTTAGGAGGTACACGTTGAAATAAAAGCCTTACGTAATTACGACGAACATTTCGAGGCAGTTACCTCGAATCTGGAGGTACTACGCGATAGTAGAGCTTCTATTTCCACGAGCAACTCCAACTTTGACGATACATGGTTAACAGTGTAGAGTCGGTACCCACTTTTGTAAAGATGATACTTTAAATTCGTGACAATGCGTCAAAATACTCATCCTCAATCTTTTCTCATTATTCTGCTTCATAAAACTAATGCCAGGGGACGCCTTGGATTGTCAAAGATTAATTCTCTCATAAGAACTTCCGATCCGTGTATTCGTGATCGTTAACTGCGTCGCGAGAAAAAGGAGAGAATCGAACGGCCGGGATTTGGGCTATTTGGAGAATCGCAATGGCCCGCGAGTACTCGCGCGCATTGTCCGTTAATGAAGGCTCCGCGCGGCGCCTTAAATTCCGCTCACGTGCGTCCTCGGGGCCGGGCGACCGTGCAACTTTATATCCTCGGCGAAACGGCGGAACAAACAGAAACGGCGCGAAAGTAAGACGGTAATGCATTCATGAATGGCTCGAATTCTGCAAGAAACGCGGCATTATTCCGCCGTAGAGGCGCGGGGAAAGGGTGTCGCGTTGGTATTCGCGCGATAGCCGTGCTCAGCCAGCGCTGCTGCTGGTGGCTTTTCCACGGCCGTTACCCCGCACAATTCCCGGAAATATTTCCAGCTCCGTGTGTAAAATCAGCGAATTCCACGTCGCGCTTTTCCGATACGTAACTCACTCCCCTCCGTACCCACCCCCACGTCCGCCGCCTCCGGCGCCGCCACCGCTGGCGTTCTCATCGCCGCCTGTTTCGCGGCGGTACGGTCGGCTCGTGTCGCGTTCTCCCTACCCCTTTATCGGCCCTTAGCCGCGCACACACGGGCATACATACATGTTACGTGGGGCAACCGAACGGAAGACGCCGGCTTGGACTCGAACGGGAAATTCAGTTCTTCGGAAAAAATATCTCGGAGAGCGAAACCTTCGAAAAAAAGGGAGCCGTTTTAATCCTCTTGCGCCTCGGAAAAGTCTATCTAAATCTGTTACGAGTGAAATTAAAATTATTACGGTGAAATTAATATTATGTAAGGGTTTTCGAGGTGACTGATTGCAAATCCGAAATTTTTATTACAAAATTCAGTTTAAAAGATCAGGTAATAAAAAGTCCATTATATAGACGAAACGTGCTGAGGATAAAATCACTAAAATTCATAATCAATGACCATGAAAATCCATTACAGCGCCAGTTTGTATAAACATTCATGAACTTTCTTTTTCACATCCGCCATATTGGGTGTGCCATTTTGCATTTTATAACTTTGAGATGAGATTCATAATTAAGAACTTATAAATATTCGTTTTCGTGAAAAAAACTGACGCTCCTTGCCTTCATAGTCATATTTTCACTTTCCTGATGGAGAAACAAACCATTTTATTTATAACTATATTGAATATTCAAACAACCATTTTATTCATGATTATATTGAAATTATCGGTAATATGTGTAATCGATGCATACACGCACCGCGCGAGGGTTAAGAATTTGCGAACTGACGTTACAACCGGGTCGTTGAAATTTAATAATAGCCGATATTTATTAATAGCCGGGATATTATTAATTTTACGAATTGCGAATTCAACTTTGTCAAAAACGAAGCCTCGTGAGAGGATGGAATTATTCTACCCTCTGAAATTTTCTTATTCATTTTTCTTCGTGTAGACTTCGCAAGGTCTTCTCTCTTTACGGTCGCGTTACGATTTTCGGGACACTATATATATACACACATATATTCCGCATTCTTTCGGGAGGAATTTGCGCTTTGTTCCTACTTCGATGCCTTCTGTCCCGTAACACCCCCGAGCGCGGCGACGGTATCGTCGTCGCGAACGCGAGAAATATTAGACAGATGCCACGAGGGAGTGAAGAGTCGGTCGTCCACTTTTGTGCGAGACGTTGTTCGCTCTTTCATTTCGAAGCGAGCAGTCGCGAACGCAGTAGACTTTGATCGCCGGTGCGGGGAATGAGAAATCGGTTGCAAAGAGAATTCCAGAAATCAAGCAAAATTCAAGCGACGCGTCGCGAGAAAAGAGCTGTAACGAGCTCGCAAATGAGATTGGTTTCTAAAGTTAAGGGGATGTAAAATTATAAAATCGCAGCAAATACATGTTAAAAAAGACTGTTCAATTTTTCATTTGTTACAGGTGGGTAAATTAATTCGGAGCTTTCGTTATGAAAAGTCAGGGCTTATTTATCAATGGTACGTGTACAATTTTAATTATCGATGTAATCCCCGTTATCGTCCTTACACCTATCGGACCAGCTATCGAATTCCATTGTGATAGAAACTTGGCGGTTTCGAATCAATAGATTCATCGATATATTATCGTTGTTGTCGTTTTGTGAATCTAAATCAAATCACGATTGAGTGGAAAAATATTTCAATTTCAAGTGCTTATTATAGAAATGGATAAGACTGGCGAATTAATGTATACATTTAACAAAACGGAGAAACAGTGAAACGAGCAGAGAAATAATTTCGCCGGCAACAGCACGCTGGATTTGACAGCTGATCGATCATTTCGTACGATTTCACTACAGCGGATTGAGGATTTAATATCCTTTTCCTCAGATGCGGCCCTCAGATTACGTTATCTCGTCTCTCGGTATGCATCATCGATCGCTTCCCACGTGATCGCGTATCAAACGGACGAAGTCACGGGATATTATTGCGAGGTACTTTGCGCACCCGGGCGCTCGTATTATATCGTGATTAAGCGAGGTTCCGGCGGCATAACGGAAGTGAAATTTATTTATAATTATACGCGAGCGGGGGGCTATCGACGTCACTGCGAGTGTTCGTACCGCCTCCGGGGCTTCGTCCGTCGATTCGTATTAATTAATTACAACAGAATCCGCAGAATCACTCGCCAGATTCATTCCAACCGCCGTTGAACGTTAACGTTGAATGTGGATTAACCAATATTCCATCCCCCTCTGGAATTTCGTTTATCGAGAAGAGCGCGGAGAATCGACTGCATCTCACTCGAGTTCAACTAATGTTTATCGCGCGGACGCTTCAGTTTCAGCGAGGGTAATGCTAATACATTACCATCATCATCGTCGCCGATATCGCAAGATCGATAGTCACGATGCGCGCTCCGGAGCAGAAATATTGCGACTTCGATTTTAATAAAGGCTCACGTCCTCCGCGGTATCGATCCGCGGTAAATTGATGCGATTTATCACGGCCCCGACCCACTTCCACGGCACTTCTCTGCGAGCGCGTATATAAGTACAATCTGTCGATATCTGTGCCATTGGCATTCGCTATGTTTAACGCACGGCTACCTTTATCGTCTGCTCCACGTGTTTTTACGCACGGTTATTTCGTGCAACGCGACAATTATCACGCCGCTGTTCCGTCATGTTGATCTCGTTACTTTAACTCGGCTACTTTTCCCCTCCGCTCCGTCATATCTCTCTCCACGATTTGTCTTTCTGGTCTGACAAAGCGATATACAGGGTGTCCCAGAATTAACGTTCGTCCTTGGCATGACAGATTCTTTGAGGCATTCCGAGACGAAAGTTCAAGCACGAAAATGTCGAGGGAGGTCCTTATTCGTAGCGAATTTTCCAATTTTCAACATATCTTTGTAACTGATGCCTCACTGAGAGAAAATTATAATTGCTTTCGATGCTAATAATATTCTTTTGTAACCACACAAATAGTCAAGAGAATTGTTTTTGTAGCAAATGCAGTGTCAGTGATAATAACCTTACGTGCATGCATGAAATAACAAAAGGATACTTTTAGCACATTGAAAACAACTATAATTTTCTCTCAGTGCTGAAGTAAACTTCTGTAAGGGTAAAGCGCCCTTGAAATTGATCGGAGGAAATAATTTTACTATCCATTCGGCCGTTGGAAATTTAGTTTGCGAAAAGCCCCGCTCTTTCGATCGCTTGCAACTCTCTCGGAAACTGTTGACGCCTCGATATTTTCGTATTAGAACGTTTCGTCTTAAGATGTCCCGAAGAATTTGTCATATTATGGGCACACGTTGATTACGGGTACACCCTGTATAAAATGAACGCTCCCTCCATATTTCTGGTTTATTTGTGACAATCGAGAGTAGAAGCGAAAGAATTACCGATTCTTCGCCGGGAGTATGATCGCGGACGAGCAATTTATAGCTGGCGCCGCAATAGCACGGCTGTAAATATCACGAACACCGTTGCGTGTTCGCTCGAATTACAGTCGTCCATCTTCGTGACGACTGAGATGCATTATATTGTCCCGTCGGAAGATCCGCCGATGACCGTTCTGACACAGTTAGACGCGTCATCCTCGGGATGAGTGCGCTTTCGGTTTCCGGTGCCGGGGATTCTTCTTCGGAATTTCTCGAGTCTCTCTCTCTCTCTCTCTCTTTCTCTCTCTCTCCGTCTCGTCGGGTCAATTTCAAAAGGATATTTCCAGCCTCTCGACCCTCTCCTCTCTCGTCGGACGGATCTTTGACCTCCGTCATTGCGAGTGTGCGATCTGCTCTCGCGAACGTGGGGGGGGGGGGGGGNTCAATTTTCATCCGTTCGTTCCTTGCCGATCCATCCGAGCGAACAATCGGCCTCGAGGGCAATCAGAAAGACGAGCCACCCTCATTTGCCAACGCCGGCTCACTGGCTGGCTCTGCTCCGTGCTGCCTCGATCGCTCGTGTATCCGAGGGTGCCGGCTCCTCGCGCCCGTCCGCTTCCGCGCTGTCTCTTTTCGGCATGCCGCTTTCCCTGATCAACCACTCGAGGCGGAAAAACACACAGGGGTCGGAGAGCAGGAGAGATGGAGAGAGAGGGGGCGAAAAACAAACGAGAGCTTCCCAGGCTCGAGATCAGGGTTTGGCAACACGCAGCGGCATGTCGCGGTACATTCATCCCCCAAGCTTTCTGACCCCCCCGTGTGCAATATCGCGGTCTTACAGCCCCCGGGCTCCGCTCGATGGTAATGATCGTCTCAGATGCGCATTTCCAGAGGAGCGTCGTGTGTGAACGCGGAATTAGATTTAAGTGAATGAAAATGGACGCGTCGTGTATTATTCAAACGATCTGAATCCGCAGGGGTATATATATATATATATATATGCGCGCCCAAAGGGGGTGCAAGATCTTCCTTTCTAATATTAACGTTCTCAGGCAATAAAAGGGGCTCCTTCGGGCGTTCGATCAAACACGAAAGAGACTAATATCGTTTTGTAATATTCATTCCGCAATCTTGCTATGTGCGTGTGTATTTATTTGTGTACGTTGCCTCAGGCCCGATATTTCTTGTTATGGTTACCCGCGTGGCACCCGTATGGATTAAAATCGGTATGGATTTGTCGCGCGAGAATTGCTGAATTTCACCGAGCCCTCACACGGAATACTATTGTGTCGGTAGAATTGGTGCTATAATCGGAGCAAACCTTCCGGATTCAATAACAATATTATCGAAACTAATATTCGGACTGCTGAAACGATGTGCGTATGATGTGTTATATTACACTGAAAAATGGCTTTGGGTGGATCGATTTGGCAATGAGCATCGATAACGCTGTTAATCAATTCCGCTGATATAACAGAATTTGTCCGTCTACGCGGGAAAAAAGTGCCACATTCAAGTAAATAATTCTTCCGGCAGTTCTGAGAACAGTTTTGTACTCGGATTAAATCGATATTACTTGAATTTTTGGCTACACTTTTTGGTCACATTCAAGTAATATATATTTGTCCGATCGTAGCAAAATTTACTTAAGCCAAATAGAAATGTGCTCCGAACTGTTAGATTATAATTATTCACTCGAATGTAATACTTTTTCAGTGTAGAACGAGCGCAAAGCCGGAAGAGTTCCGGACGAGGGGCGGAATTACATTTTCTAATCGGATATTTTCGCGAGCGCGCAGTTAAACGTCGTGATGCAAGCTTTTTGCCTGTCAACGCACCACCGCCACGCCGCGCATGCTTCTACCGCATGCGTTTCCCTCTTTATAATTTACTTAGGAATTTTTTCTTCCGCCGTTGACAGATGTTCCGTTGTTTTTCGGGCTGCTCGCGCGCCCACGGGTTTTCCCTTCGTTGCTCGAAAGAGGGAGGCGTATACACAATGGATGCAAATGGAGGAAAAGGAACGCGGATTCGCCGACGTTCCGGGATCACGTCGTAAACGCCATGACAAACCTTCCGCGAATCCGCGGTGTTTCTTCGCCCTTTACCGTCGTAGTTACCGAAGAATTACCGTCGTTGGTCGTGCAGTGAATTTTACAATTTTCTTTACCTTTACAGCGCGAACATACCAGATTTCGGGTCTGTTACGAGTCTGCTTTCCTTTTCGATCCTCCGTCTTCGAAAAAGGAACAGGATATTTTCTCAACGTGTTAATTATTAAATGTTAATTCTTAAGACGTTAGTTCTTAACATTCGTAAATGTAATTAAGTAAAATAATTAATATCTGAACTCACGTACTATTGTAGTACGATGTACTTTTTGAAGTACAGAATATTTCTAAGAGTCAAACATAAGAAAAAAACAATTCCTTTGTATACTCTTTTGAAATTATTAGACACAAAGCACCAAAAGTGACATGGGAACGGAAAGTCGACATACTCATGTTTCTCGATTATAAAATATTCCTCGAACTCTGTCGAAGAATACACGAATTTCATCTACTGCAAGTGCAAGTGAATGGAATTGCGGAAGTGGCAGTTTCTGTTTGCAAGCACGTTTGGTTACGTTATTAGCGTTACTTGATTCCTCGATGTATTGAAGTTTGCCTCGAGTTATCTTCTTGTAAATTTTTAAGTAACAGATCAGCTATAAATAATTTATTGGAATACCGTTTTACAGCGTATATTTTCGGAACTTTTTCGGCAGAGAAATGTCGCCGTTTTGCATGCATGCGTATAAATTTTAAATCTACGCTTTCAACGGCATTCTAGAACCCAGTAACAAAATGATACGTCGGTCTCGGTGCTTTTTCTGCCCCTGATAAAATCCCGGGAACGCACCGACTACTGTCCTATGAGTTACAAATCTCCTCGTTTATCGCCATTGCCGTCGAACGTCGATAAACAATTCCTCCTCGTCCTCGGTGAGATTTAGCGAAGGCTCTTGAGGCGCGTCGCGTCAATTTATTTCCACTTCGACCCGCTTCGCCTGATAACCCGTACGTTATGAAGGCACCAGAATGAAGCGCGTTGAAATAGAAAGGACAGGGAATCGCGTAAGGGCGCCTGAGAGAAAAAGAGAAAAAGAGAGAGAGAGAGAGAAAGAGAGAGAGACATACAGTGGCGACGGCGGGCGTGCCACGTTCGCGCCGTTGATTCTCGAGCGATATGTTCGCCCAAGCCGGGAGCCCGGCTTTCAATTTTGCGCAGAAGTTGAAATGATATCGCGTGCCGTCTCGGGAAGAAAGGAGTTTACGACGCGTGGAGATTGAAAGAAGAAACTTGAAGGCGACGCCGGCCGTCCGGCGCGCGTCGGAATTTAAATCCTTTTAAGCAACTTCCTCATTTCGCCGGCGTTTATAATTCATGGGAGTCTGCGGCGGCGGTGACGGTGGCTCATCCCCGGGGGCGAGCCTGAAAAACTGTGCCGCGCCGGAAAACACCTCGGACCCCGGTATAAGCCGGCGAACACTCGCGTCCGCGAATTTCCACGGAGGAACGATAGTAACGATTCGCGTGTTCCGGGATGTTCTCGCCGCGGATGCGTTCGTGAATTATGCCGTCCGCTATATCGGCGTCGTCATGGACGACGTACGTGCCGCGCGTGTATTCGCGGCGCGCGAGCCGTCTTGGCCGTGGGAGATAGCGACAATGCGCGTTACGGATAATTATTCGTTAATTAACGGGCACGTACGAAGGCGAGATAAGGAGACCGGCCGTTGGTTTTGTCGGAATGAAACGCTGAACACGGTGCATTACAGCGTTATTCATTGACAGCGAAGAGCGCGGGAAAAGCGGCTGCGCGTCTGCCACGCGATGCGCTATCCGGTTTTCATTAGCCGGATTAGCGCGTTTCTCTCTCTCTCTCTCTTTTTTTTCCTTTTCTTTTTTAATCAGGTTAATCACCTCAATTTCTCGCCCGTTGACCGTTACGGGATAATGACAACACGCTCGCGGGCTGACGCACGCGGGCGCGCACACGAGTCATATAACGCTCGGTGAGGTCTGACGGTGAAATTCCCGTCTCTTCCGACGCGTTTCCCTAAATTAACTCTTTACCCCCTCTGATAATATTCCAGATCCTCCATTATTCTACACGGTCCTTTCTTGATGCATTAGCCGGCACGTCGTTGAATGCAAATTGAATAACACCCACCGTGCTTCGCGGTGTTAACCGGGTTTCCCCGAGCAAATATGGTAAAACGTCGTGTACTCGCCGATCCCGAGGCGTGAACACACGGAGATGGAACTCGAGGCCAGGGGCTTGAGAGATACGAGAGCGTGTATACACAGAGCCGAGAATTAACCGTGCGTAAAATATTAGATGACTGGATCTTTGTCTTCGCTTCGACGGTGGCTGCAGCCGCCGCCGCCGCATAAATCCTTGATTATCACTTAGTCGATCTTCAATAATTCGCAGTCATTCGCGATTCATCGCGCGGACGCGCGCGAATATTACGACAACGTAATCTATCGATTAACCTGTTTTCCCGAGCAACTTCAGCAAGAGCCGGGAATCCCCCTCTCGTCGTTTTACCTCAACGTCGGCGGACTTGCACGGTTGCAACTTTGCACGGGAAAAGATTAGTATTATTGTAATTCGAGACTCGGATTCTCACACACAAGCGGGAATGTAAAATCTTGCGTGACGATGAATGCTCTTGTACGTGGAAGAAATTCTATACATTTCCATCGAAATATCATAGTCTTGTTATTCAAGAATAATTTTCAGGAATTGAGGGGAGAAAATATTGAATGGAAAGAACTAAGAATTGCATCAATTTGAAGATATCGTTATTTCTATGCAATATTTTTCCTTTTTCATTCCAAAATTATTTAATTAATGAATGATTATTCTTGAGCAATGTATAACATAATTTTATTATATTATATGAATGTAAAGTTTCTAATAATTTTTTGGTAAGAATTTCTCGACTAGCCAGTGTTTAGTTTTGAAACGCGTCAAATGACGATATCGGAACTTTGGATCGACATTCCACTTCTGGTGAACTAATCTCCAATTATACAAGAGAGAGAAACTTCATAATGCAATAACTAATTCTAAACTGTGGGGAAGTTACGGGGGGTAAAGTAATTAAGTGCTCTAAGCTAATGAATATATTTTTAGTGAAGCTACATAGAATTTCTTCGTGTAAGAGCTATTATTATCTTCACACACGATCGTATATACTTGCTTACACATGAGAATGTGCGTCTCGATACTAATTTTCTTCTATGCACGTTTACGTATCGGCGATCACTATTATTATTATTATTAACATCTCTCGAACGTGATTCTAATTTTCTTTTTAAGTCCAAGAAACTCTAACTCTTTCCTCAACGATTGCGACTCGCACGTCGATGTTCGAGAATGCTCCCAATATAATTCTTAGTCGCCTCGGGAAGCTAAACTGCGCCATTACGTTACGTCGCTAAAACTGCCGTTCGAAAGTTCCCGCTATCGCACGTAATCGCGTTATCAACTCATCGTTCAGCCTGCGATAAACAAGGCAAACAACTTTAACCAAGCAGCACGGTTAATCAATAAGCGCGCTGTTTACCGGCCTGAGTACCCGCGCGGGCAGGCAAAGCGGCTCCCGATCGCGGACGCAATTCAAGAATCGAGACTCGCCTCAATCTCACGCGATTCATCGCGGCGGAAGCGACGGCTACGACAGCGACGACGAATAGGCCCGCGTGAACCGATGTGATAACACCGATAACGCACGCCTTGTAAGGCAGAACACAGGGGTGTGCGCGCGCGTGTGTGCGTACGGGAGATAAGGGAAAACCTGCGTGCGTGCGCCACTTGCATTAATCAGGGGTGGTTTTTCACGTTGACGTTGTGTCGCCGACCTGAGTCTCCGGGGATCTGCCGTCTAAACTGTAGGAGGGCGGCCTGAAAGCGTCCGTCATTCGACGGCAAAAACGTCTGACCGCAGACAATCGGCGTTCAACTGCCGTGGAGTTTCAATTCGAACACGATAGAATTGTTAGAATAATAATCGGGAGATAAGAGAAATCTACCGTTGATAACGGTTGATATTCCAAAAGTTCGATGTTGCCAATTATTTCATGTCATTATGTTTCGCGTAAGCATAGGAAAAAAGACTAGTTCGCGCGACAGTGAACGTACCGAGCGCAGTTTCGTTGAAGAAAATAGAATTTCTGATTCTGAAAGCCTCACTTGGTTCACGGGGATTGGAAATTGCGTCTCCTTCAATTAAAACGCATTCAGTTCGTTCATTATCGCGTTAATTTAAGGAATTCTCTATCTCCGTGTGCAACAAGGCAAAATTGATGTCGCGGAAATGGTAAAAATGAAAATTTTATATGCAAATTTTGCCTCGTGATGCGCGCAAGATAAGTTCGCGTGAAAAAAGTTTCTAGTAAATTTCTAGTAAGAATTTCTCGACTTGTCAATGTTCGGTTCCGACACGTGTCGAATTACGATACTTTGGTTCATCATTTGAAAGCGATACATCGATATTCTACTTCCCATGGATTAATCTCTAATTATAGGAGGGAGAGAGAGAGAGAGAGAGAGAGAGAGAGAGAGAATTTTCATATGGAAGCTACGCGATAATTAAGCGCTCCAAGCTAATAAAAGAAAACGATTATGCCTGCCACTTAGAAATTCTGCTGAACAGGATAATTAGAACTTAACTTTGCAACTTTTTCCGCGCAAAAAGTGTGTAATTATACTTAGCAAGTGTACCTTTTCCCATGTGGGCTGTACGCTCCACTTGCCTCCGTTGATTGCATGTATCTGCTATCACTGTGGATCACGAGATCAAAGGATACCGTTGCATAGCCTTGCACTGTGTTGTGCTCGCACATAGGTGCGGCAGAAGTTTGAAGCGCCGCTTATAACGAACGTGCGTTCGTTTATCAGTGTAATTTTCTCATTCCTTATGCGGGTATTCTCTTTGTGCGATTATACCCATTACGCAATGCTGTTTACTTGCTTATCAGAGCAAAATACCATTTCCCTTTTAATCTTCCGCTTTTACGCTGTACAATACATCGTATTTCCGAACAGCTTCGGCTTACGCCTTAAATTCTCATTGTCGACCCCGCTTAAAAGAATAGCGTAAAAGACTTTCCGTGCCTCTTCCATTCCGTCCGAAGTCTCTCTTTAAGGAATCGTCACCTTCTTCGATCGGGCCGATAACGGGTCCGCCGATCCGGGCATCTAGCGATCTATCGAAAGTTAATATGGGTTACGCGAGCCGGTGAACCGCTCGTGCGACCGGGCAGAGTCGTGTACGGGGAATCAAGCATTTCCACCAGTTTGCCCACAGCGATCTCGCATCGTGCTCGTTTGCGGAACTTCGGCAATATTCGTTAAGGAGGCACGAGCGCGGGAACATATTTACATAACACGTGGAGCCATCCGCAAGAGAAGACGTCGTCGTCGTCGTCGCTATACCCTCCGGCTGCTCGCTCGACCCGCGTCGACTCTCGTCGGCCACCCTTCTGAACCCTTCGATCCCCTCCCTCCCTCCCTACTCCTCTCCTCGCTCGGTTCTTCAGGAGTTTGCGAACGGAACCCCTCGCGGCTACTCGGCGTGCACGCGCGAGACCCTCTCCGGCGGTATTAGAAGACACGTTCGGGCCGCGAACGAATTGCACGTCCACCTCGCTGGCTCCACATCAAAAGCGGCTAATTTGATCCCTCGATGGCCGCTCGTGCGGATGTAATAAAAGAGGGCTGGCGTGCGCTCCTTAGCGCGAGCAGGCGAGAGATGATTTCCGTTTGTCAGACGCAATATGTGGATTAGACCGGGGAAGTTGATCTCATTCGCGAAGATGCGGCCCGTAGGAGCGAGCTGGCTCTACTCGCGAGGTTACGATGAACACGGTTATAGGCGACTCGATCGCTCGGATAATTCGATCTGTCTGGGGGGAATTATCGTCGTTATATCTGTTATATTTGACGGTATCTCATTTCCGTGACAAAGGTCGTGAATCATTGCGTCATCGAGGAGGTGTGCGCGCGGGGCTATTTATGTATCTCCTCGCAATTCGAACTTCGAGAGAGATGAACACATAAAAACTGCACATATTTTTGTCGTATCATCTTAGTTCGTAATCTTCTTAATCTCGTGCAAATCTACGTAGAAATCGTATACGTCAGGCGGATACCGGCGACGTACCAATTCAGCACTGAAATGCGAGTTTCACGTCACGATATCGTTGCCTTAAGTCTGTCGAGTCTGTCTCGCTCAAATGTTGTGCATCTCATCTCCCTCTCTCTCCCTCTCCCTTTATATTTCCTTATTTATAATGTAATTTCTAGTTCCTCGTTCCTTTCGTCGTGCCCTTACCG
The DNA here is from genome assembly GCF_001313825.1 of Dinoponera quadriceps. Lineage (NCBI taxonomy): Eukaryota > Metazoa > Arthropoda > Insecta > Hymenoptera > Formicidae > Dinoponera > Dinoponera quadriceps. The sequence continues at coordinate 1,185,503 of NW_014556140.1, forward strand.
GTATTGCCTTCCGAATCTTGTCCCATTATTATCACCTCGATATTCCATCGTTATCAAATCATTATTGGCATCCTAATACAATCCGCTAAAAATCGGCGCTCAGCCAGTGTCTCGTCAGCGTTGATCTCCTGTACGGGGATAGCATCGGAATATTTCCTCCTCCAATTTCCCGCTTTTATGTTCCGTCAGACCTCGAGATCAATTTTTCCAAGGAGCAGCTTACCCTCCACTTTCGCGAGAGACCCAGCAGCGCACGTGGAAGTTTGCTCGCAGTTCCCAGTTAAAAAAACTTGGAGCGCGCGCGAACTTGCCTGATTCGGCGCGCGGTTCATGACGCATAAAGTTTTATGAAATTGCTTTATGGAGTCATCCGCGATCATTCAGCTCGCCGGCGATGCGCGTAGCGCGCAGGGCCTGTACGGACGGGGTCGCGCGGCCTCGAAGAATATATATTTCCGAGAGGGGGGGGGGGGGTCGCGAAAAAGTCGCGCGCGGGCGCGGAAGTAATTTAATTTCTCCGTGGTCGCTCGAGCGAGCGCAATAAAGGCGAAGTCGCGCGAGGATTTGACGGGAGGATGTTTCGCGGGAGAGCGCGGATCCACCCCTTTTCGGAGAGTCCCTGCTCGTTGATGCGCATCACCGGAACAGCATAAAACATCGGTAGCGTCCCGTAGCTGCGCGCATCGTCGAGATGATGAATCGGTGGGGTCCTTTCTCGACACCGGCGCGCAATTCCCTCCGCCCTTTGCGCGCTCTGTCTCGCAACTGTCAGGACGAATTGATCTGTCTTGCTGCGGACGGCAATGGATCCCCGAACCGATGCGCTCCGATAAGCTTTTACGACTCGTCCGACGTCTAGCTGTCCTCGACCGAGCTTCCGTGAACCACCCGACTAGCAGCCCGCCCGCGGACGGGCGAATATCCGGCTGCATCCGGCGGCCTCGAAAGGAAGAACGAGCTCTAGAGTCTCGTAAATACGCAAATTAGATTTGTTCGCCATATTACATACACACACACACACACACACACAAACACATAAAGCGCTTCTCAGCTCGCGGAATAAGAAGCCACTCGCGTCCAGGCTGGGGGGGAGGCTGGGGAGGAGGAGGTCGCGGATCGGGAAACGCGAAGAGGATGCGAGATATGCAGCAGACAGTGTGAAAAGCGGGAAAGAAAGGAGGAATTGGAAGAAGCGAGAGAGAGAGAGAGAGACAAGAGGAAGGCACGAAAGGGAGCAGATCCGCCGGTTTCAGCCACTTAGCCGCTATCCTCTCTCTCTCCTTTCGCGACGCGGGGTGGGGCCGAGAAGCACGCGGTTATTGTCTCCGCGAGAAGTTATGAAAATTACGTGCTCCGATGCTCGCCGCCGCTTGTTCGTTGCACAAAGACCGAGCGGGCGCGTTTTCCCCGGGATACGAACATTCCGCGAATGAATAGCCGATTAAAATCAACGATCCGCCCGTGCCCGCCGGCTGCTTCCGCCTCTGCTATCTCTAATTGCTCGCGCCGGCCGATTAGCGATAAATCGATGAGAATTCGTTCTCCGTCCCTTGCCCCGGGCGGACGAAAGAGGATTGCGCGCTCCTCCTCGCGATGACGTTTTACGGTACGTTAGCGTAACACACCGACGTTATTGCTGTTGTTGCTGTTATTGTTATGGGCGACTCGCGAGCACTCGCGGAGTTATTGCCATCCGCTTCGAAAGCGTCCGCATCTTGATGGCGCATCGCAGAGAGGAACGTCGCGCGAGGTGTCGATATCACTACGACGCGATCCAAGTAGGAAATAACTGCCGGCACCGATGCGTTTAATGAATCGGATGTCAGTACCGATTTGATATCGGTGGGATACTGGGTTGATAGCAGTGGACCAAGGTGTGCGTCCCGTTGGATGTTTTGTGGTACATGGTGTGCGGTACGTGGAATTAAATGATTTAGTTGCGATAATTAAACATTTAGTTGACACGTATTCGTCAAATCTTGGTGATTGCCAGCAAATCCTCCTTTCGACGCAGAACATTGCAAATTTAAATGTGCAATTTCACATACTGATACGCGTGATATCATGTAGTCAGTTTTTATGTATTTGTACGCGTGTTGCTACTGTGACTTTTACACACATAACCGCGTGAAAGTTATATATTCACCGCAAATTCAAGTGTGTAATTCTAATGAAACATATAAATAACGAAATGAAATAACGAGTATATGTGAATTACATTATAACAACGCTAAAAAAGGCATCCGATCAGATATGATCGGTTAATTGAGTTGAAAAACAACAAAGGAACATATCCGACCATATGCAATGTCCGATCATTTCGTCATGTCGTCACTTTTATCCGACGGAAATCACAACGGGCGTGCAAAGGGCGACTAATTTCCCGATTTTAGGTTTCATCGGTAACGTCATCAGATAAAAGTCAAATCCTTCGCTCGACCGGACGATAAAAATAACAATCGGACACATCATTTAATCGGTGCATCCGGTGGAAATTTCTCTAAGTGCATATCGCGTCCGCATCCGCTTCTGAAAGGAATCGATTCTCACTCCCGAACTCATCGCCAGATATTGCCCAATCTCGCGAATTGCCGTTGACTTTAATTTGTCGCGTTGATCCGGAAGCGGCGACACCGTGCCGACGGCTCCCTCGTCGCGGAAAATACATTCCATCGGCGGCCTTAACGGCATTCGCCGTTCTCAGTCTCGCGTTTTATCGCAATCCGCGGAGTTATTAATCTGTATCGAGGTCGCGCCGAGGTTCCTCGCCGTCACCGCCGCCGGATTTTCCACGGTATCTCTCGCCGCGAAATTAACATCTCCGGTCCGGCGGATGAGTTTAATGCCGCTGCACCTTCCTCCACGGTGGGAGGAATTCCGCGAGGAGCCGAGCTCGCTTCGATGCTTTCACCGGTCGTGGTGATGGGCATTCAACCGTGCAGCCGTAAGAGCGCGCGTTCGCCGAGCGTGGGGCGTCACTTAAAATCGTCGGAATCTTCCCCGGAGGCGATAAATCCGTTATTTCCGGATTTCTCTACCTCCGTATAGACGGCCGGGGCTTTCGGGCGCGCCGCCGTCTGTGTGTTACGGCAATAACGCGAAATTAATCACGACCCGGTTAGAGATACGAGCCGCAGAATTACACGTCCGGGCCGATATTGCATACCTTTTTGCGCGCGCTCTCGTCAGTAAATATCTCGCGAGTTAGATCTCCGTAGAATTTTATTCATAAGCTCTCCCCTCCCCTCCCCCCTCTCACTCTTTCTCTCTCTCTCTCTCTCTCTCTTTCTCTCTGCTTCCCGGCGGAAAGTTTAATTAAATTTTCAGCATAAAGGAAACCATTAGCCGGACAAATGCATCGGGCACTCCGTGAACACGCGGATAAATATCTGCGGCTCGTGCGGAAGCCTAGCAGGTCGAATTAGCGTCGGTGCGACGCGACCCGCTTCCGGAAGGGGGTTTTATTCAGGAGTTACGCGGACCAGTACCTGTGGCTCTATCCGTGGCGTTCCCGCCCGGTGACAGCCGGGACGGCGAGAAAACGCGCCGGGGTCTGTCTCTGTTTCGAGGTTGAAATTAATTAATTAAATCTCATTCCACGTTCTCAATTCCCCGGTTTCGGGGGAAGGGAGAGGGGGGTGAGGGCGGGTGCGAAACTTTCACTCGCTGCGCTGGAAAGCCTCGACTATTTAGCTCGGCCGTGAGTTGGAACAAAAGGGACAAAACGCGGGACGCGCTGACCGTTATCGATGCACGTTATCGTTTCACATATATGCGTTTTAATTAGACGCAAGATGGGTTAATCAAAAACGGTTATTGGGTCGGACAGATAGCGGCGGCCCTACGTCGCTGGTGATTCGGCGTCGCGCGTAAATTGGTAATGTTGAAATAATATCGATACTACTCATCTCGTTTCTACATATCCGCATCTATCAACGCGCATCTGTTTACGCGTGTACGCATGTGTGTTTACGCATGTATATATATATATATATATATATATATATAGGATGTCCTAAGATTCATGATAAATGTTTTAATGATAAATTCTTCGGAACATTCTAAGAGGAAAGTTTTATCCCGATAATGTCGGGACTGTAATTTCGAAATGAAACGAGATCAAAGATCGACGAATAATAGGATTAGAATTTCTCGCGCTCAGAGATGTCGAAACAGCCAATAATAAAGTTATCTCTGAACCGGGCACTTTTTTTTATAGTGATGAAGTTACTATAAAAAAATAATTAAGTTACAAATATGCAGTAATAGTGACGGTTTTATCAGGGAATTATTTCTGTTTATCCACACGTGTAACGATTTTTTTATAAAATCAGCTCGAAACGTTTTGATTCAGTAATTTGATATTACGTATCGATATTTTCTTGATATGTGTCAGCTGTCAAAACGTTATTACCATGTTTGTTTGGTATATGTGATGAATATCTTTGTGCGCGGGAAAATTCATCGATAAAAACATTTTTCTCTCAACCTGAGATAGAATGTGTCAGAAAAATAGGATATACACATATCAATTATTTATTCAATTATTACCAATAAAAAATTAGGTACGTGTATGAGGGCAGAGAGAGAGAGAGAGAGAGAGAAATAAACAGAAATCGTTCCTTGATAAAACTATCACTGCATATTTGTATAATTTTATTTCAAAGCTATCAAAAACATTCGGTTCATGGAAGCACATTCATTACTAACCACTTTGACATCCCTGATCGCGCGATATTCAATCTCCGTTATTCGTAATCTTTAATCCCTTCTCATCTGGAAACTATTCCAGCCTCGACATTTCTTCTCGAGAACTTTTGTCCTAGAATGTCACAAAGAATTCATCATTCAAATAATCACCGAGATTTTCGGGACACCCTATACAGCATATCCTTAGCGCCGTTCCACGCGCGTCTATTGAATCGGGCCGCTTTGATGACACGCTGCGAAAACATCGCGCGTTTCGTAATCAGTCCGCATATATCGCGTCCGTTTTATCTGCGAAATCTATCGCGGACGCTCACGTAACCACATCAATCCGTGCATCTCGTTATTACTTTGATAGTGCGGACGAGTGACGGGAACTTTTGCAATTTGCTCGAACGGCCGACGCGCGCACAGCCTCTGCGACGCGGCTGCATTTACGCTTTCCGGGCGCAAAAAAGCCTGCCGACGCACAGGCCTGAGGTGGTTTGTCGTGTAAGAGAATGGCAAATGAGGCGAGTGCGAAAGACAGAGAGAGAGAGAGGGTGAGAGGGGAGGCCTGACCGGGGGGAAAAAAAGTGACCCGAACGCGTTGATAATCAGCACGAGTGCAACGGGAGGCCGAAGAAAGCTCGGCGCGACCGCTAATGGAAAATGTAATCGGGCTCTCTCTCTTTCCCTTCTTTCCGCCTCTCCTCGTCCCCCTCTTCCTCGCCCATCTCCACTTGCTCCTCCTGCTCTACCTCCTCCTCTTCGCTTTGGCGACGCGAATTTTCCAGCGTGACGCGGAAATGCGTGAAATGGCTCGCACGTACACAGCGGAGCGCGCGAAATATGTGCGCCTATGTATGTACGGTCGCGCGGGTGCGACATGCCGCTCTCTTTCACTATTACATACACACACACATACACACACCGTGTGTATAGTCGGGCTAGAGCGCGCGTAACTAAGCAAAAGCGTTACGCGTTCGGAATTGGATCAGATGATAGCGCGGGGGAGCGCGACTACTGGCCGGAACGGCATCGGGCGACCGGTATCACTGAGAACGTGCTAATGGAAACCAGCTGAAAGGAAGTGGAGAATGGTGCGAGGAAGAGGCAGGAGAGAGGGCGAGTGGAAGGGGGGAGAAAGGGTGGAACGAGAGAGAGAGAGAGAGAGAGAGAGATCGAGCGTAAATGTCGCGCGTACGTTGTTTTCTGGTGCATTTAGCAACGAAGCGCGGAAATCCTTTGATTTTCATTCGATGACGTCCCAGGCGCGCGATCGTCTCGCGCCACCTAGCCGTAATTATGCTCCCGTGTCCGGGGGGAGAGGGAAAGACAGAGAGGGCCTGAGAAAGGTAGGAGGCAGAGAATGAGAGGGAGGAAGAGAGAGAGAGAGAGAGAGAGATAGGAGATGCGCGAGATGAGATCGGTACTGAACGTGGTCCATCGAACGGGAAGTAGTCCGCCGGGGGAAATTATGTCGCTAAGCGGATCTGAAGCTGAGCGACGCGTAAAGGATCCGACGATAACGCGGGTGTACGATAACGATAGTCGCTCCCAGGGCGATTTTCCGCTTAAGCGAACCGCCGGATCCACCGATGGCTGCGGAAGCGCATAGGAAACGCGCCGGGCGTCGATTAGAGCCCGGGCTAAACTAATAGTCCTCTTACCAATTAATGCATTCGCGATGTGCCGCCGCGCCCAGAAGACACCGGAGTCGAGCGAGCCTGGCGAGCCGTATCGGCCGCACCTGCCGAACGATACCGTTGCCCGCGCTTCGTGGATTCCCGCGGACGCCCGGATTATCGGGATTGCCTGTATCGCGGCGGATACGCGGAAGAAAACGGTATCTCTCTCTCTCTCTCTCTCGTGCTCCCCTCCGTGCGATCGGTTTTCGTTATTGCACTGGCAATTGGAATCACCGCTTAATTCGCCCGACCCAGCCCCGGCTTACGGCGAATGAAGTCGTATGCGCGCGTGTGGCGCGGTGATACCTCCAATTGCTAATATCTCGACGCTGCGATTGTAATCTAACATGTGCCGCGATACGCACAGCCGCGGCGGAGGAGCGCGAAAACCACCGACGTACCACCGTTCGTTCTCCGTCGAAGAATTCAAATTCCGCCTCTTTCGAACGCACGCGGGCAATCCTACCTTTTATGTCCAACCGACACCCCGATTATTAATATTAATGAATCCTCAAATTCCCCTGTTAATTAGCATTAATTAGTAAATTACCGCCGCTTTGTTACTTAATCCGGTCATTGATGTTCGCGGGAAAACAGCTCGGCGAAACTTCAGCGCGGGGGAAAGATCAAACGACGCTAATAACACAACCGAGCGCGTCTGCAAGCAGAAATCGCCATTTAAGTTCGAACTATTGTACAGAACAGACGAAGTTCATGCACTCGCCGACAGAGTTTGTTACTTAACAACTGAGGAAACATGGGTATGTCGGTTTACCATACCCATGTCAGTTTTGGTCACTTTTCCCCTGGTGGTGATTGAGGTGGTAAGCGGTGTAAGCGACGGTAAGAATTTCCAGCTGCTTACGCATCTCCCCCCGCTTTCGTTTCGATCACATTTCCCTCGCGAGAGAAGATCGCGTTTAGCTTGCCGCGGACGCGTTCGTCGCGGGGAGCTCGATGACGGGTCGGCGACACTCCGCGCGTCTGATTTACCCCGAGAACTCTTCGGAAGCGCGCGTCTCGCCCTCCCGCCGTGCGACTCATAAATATTCAGACTTTGAGCGTCGAGTTAATCGGGAACGCGTCGCCGTCGCTTCAAGGCTGAATCTCGTTCGCGCAAATTCGCGCGTGCGACATTCGAGCAAGAGTGCTGGGCGGGGGGGAGGTTTCGAATTGACGGCGGCTGACTCGTCACTTTTTATCACCCGTCGCTGTGCCAGTCCCGTGCCAGCCCATCGACAGAGCGACGTAACTGAAATTCATTTTCCGCCGGCCCCGGAGGGTCGTATAATTTTGAAGAGCCCCCGTTGCCGTCGATGAACCGCCACGAGGAAGCCGGCCGCGTGTTTACGCGCGCGCGTAAATCGGAGAAGGCGCGCGATGTGGAATCTAACAGGATGCATTATTAGAATGCGTTATTTTGACACGTGAGACTCGATGTGGAACCAACATTTCGACTCGGGGTGTCTGTGGACGTCGGATTTACGGGCCGAATACATAGCGACGACGGCGTCCAGACTCTTATTAGAGGAACACTAGCACGACGAGCTTTTTACCGCATCCTATCCGATCCTGTTTCCCGCCTGGAAGGGTGCTTCAGTTGCGACGGTCGTATTCGGTTCAACCGGACTTGAACGGAGGACCGGGGTCGTCAAACGGCTACGTAGCGCGAACGCGTCCTATCTCGACGCGGGGATAAAGGGAAACTCGTTAATAAGGATTTATGATCATCGCAGGAAACGTTAAGACGTGGCCCGCCGGAGGTGCTCGGTTAACCGTTACCGCCGTTCCCTTACGAGGCCGTCTCGCCGCGACGGTCGAGGACCCGGCGAGGCGGTGTGTCGGCGGGATTGCGCGCGTCGAGATACGGAGGGCCTCGAGAGAAGCGCTCTTGGTCGCCCCGGTCGTTTCCCGGGGCCTTTATTGCCCCACAGAGTGACAGGGTGAACTGTTTATGCCGGGGAGTGTCTAAAATCCGTGACGCGGACGCGATATAACGCGTTCTTCTCCCCCCGTCGCGCCGTAATTCGATTCGGTCCGACTATCACGGTGCGCGTTTTCGCGGCAATTATATCGCGCACCGGGAGACAGTCGACAGCTTTCGTAAAATTAACTTTGCCACGACGACGATCCCCTGTCCTTCTCCGCCACAGACCGCGAGGACGTAGGTGGGGGAGGCAAGATCGACGACGTCGGCGACTGCGAGCTAAAGCCGACGTTGACTTATTCGAATTTAACGTGTTCCGTGCGACGTACCGTTCCGTTTACGGTGCACCCTGAATCGATCGATTTCCGCGCTGACTGATATTTTTATCGTTGAGAGAGTACGGCAAAATAATTTGCCTTATCTGTACGGTAAAATAACATGTCTTGTATTAATAATTTGTCGTTGAAGTCTTTTCAACGCCGATTTTGGCGCACATGATGTTGCCACGAGTTGCTCAATTATTGCGCGTAGAAATTGTGAAAAATTTCGGTACCGAAAATGCAGCCAAAACAAAACAGGCACCAACAAGCTTTCGTGAGGATTGTCTCCAACAAGCTGTAGCCTATGTGTAGATTATTTCAACAAAATACATCGTACCACTCGGATGCACCGTTATTTACATAAAACGGACAATGGACCGTTATTTATACAAAATTTTCTACTATTCGTCGGTTTACCCGCGGAGACCAAATTATGGTGCCACGCTCAAGATGCGTCCTGTAACCGAAGGACAATGTAAAATCTCTAATCCGTGCTAATGTGTCCCGATGTTTTTCAAATCTTTACGGTGGCGAAGAAATGTTATTATCAGGATTAAACGTCAGCTGTGCGAGCTTAAGTTACGCTGTTCATTCGCCAATAGCCTCCGTCTTCCTACAGATTTATAACGCGACGCGGATATGTGGTAACCTACATTACGAATACAAAAGAAATTCAATTATCAAGGAGTAATCGACGAATCGTGCGGCTTTGTGCTTTATAAATGCCGATCGACCGCGCTGTCGACGGCTCTCCTTCTCTCTCTCCCTCTCTCTCTCTCTCTCTCTCTGCGATCGATGAAACGACCGATTGAGCATTCGCGGGCTGGCCTCACGTAAAATAATCAGCGGTTCGCGCTCGGCGGTGCAGTCAGCTGGCGCATTCTGATACAAGCGGCGGCACGCGACGGAGCATCGTTAGCGCGCGCGTTCCTCTCGTTATTCGGCGGCGACGTTCATAAATCGTCGCTGATTAACGAAAAAGGGACGTCCCGTTTAATTCGTCCTTCGCTCTCGCCCCCCTCCCTCTAATGGTCGACGGCATCCACCACCACAAGCGCCCGGTTCCCCCCGTTTTCGCCGTGACGCCGCGCTAATATGTAGTAGCCGGCTCGCACGCGCGCGCGTTCGCAGCGGAGCTGAACTCGTCACGCTCCGCCGGCGCCCGCCATTGTCTCGCGATAGAATGTGCTCGCTCCGGTGGCCTAATAAAATCCCATGAGTCAGGCTATTTGTCGGCGGGAGGGTATTTAAGTGATACATAATGTCGTAAAGAGCCGATCCCCCTCCCGAAAGACGGGCCTGCCTGGCCGCCCTTCGTGGAGCAGACCGCAGTCGCTCGTGCGAGGGTCCGCGCTGCCGGTATAGAGACGTCGCACCTATACGGTGTATTATATATACGAGGTGACGATATATTACGGAGCTCGGATTAATCGGTAGGTTATTCGAAGGGAGATGTGGGCTCGAGCGGCCATCACGGGATAATTACGTCGAAGTATATAAAGATAGTAGTCGCATAGCAGCAGGGGCGAGTACATTGTAAATTTCGGGACGTTTGACTGTAAAATGGAACTTTGAGTTTCACCGCATTATCGTGAAAAATGTTCGGTGAAATACTTATACACTTCTCCCGCATGTTGCAATTTATGTTGTGGCCGACGGGAGGATATCTACAGTCCATCAGAGTAAGTCGCTCGAATATCTTGGTGATGTTACCGAGATGCATCGTCCGATTCAATTCTAAGAGATATTTCTATGATTACGTTTCCTCTCGAAAATAAGTTACACTCTTAGCTTCGCAATACTATGTCCAAATTATATCGCCGCATAATTTCTTTCTTCTTCGGAAATGCCAACTTTTTTCTCTCATATGTCAGCTCTCTTTATTGGAAAAATTTCTATCATAAAAGTATAATATTTACCTGGAAGGTGTTCTATATATATTTGTTGTAAGCTCGTTACATAGTATATCTTAAAGGGCCTTGCCCCAGGGTTGAGTAAATCTATCTACCTATCCACCTATCTATCTCGCTTTCTCTGCGTGTCAATGTCCGGGGATCGTTGTGTTTCGCCCCTTCTATGCGTCGTCCACACGTCCCCTCCGTGAGATATTCACGAATCGCTCGTAATTATCCTTATCGTAACGCTCTTGCCGCACCTTCCGCACTTTTATCGCGACATGATGAGCCTTTCAAATCCGCTGTTTTCGATATACTTTCGCGGATACGTAGTTCCCCGTCGAGAGTCTCGCTCGCCCGAGGCAAAGTTCTCTCACTCGGGCGCAAATATTTGAAAAGTAAGGAGAACGGAATTATCACGGGGAAAGATAACCGGCATGCCCGACAACTGCGCGCGCGCGCCATGAAAAATGCTCAATTAAGAGAGACTAACAGACCGGGCACGGAATTGCAGCGACTCTTCCCAATTATGAAGCACGATCGTCATCCGATAGCGGGCATGACTATCAACTTTCCTGGCAGGCAGCGCGCCAAGGGAGGCTCTCTCTCACCCTGAAGCTCTCTTTAGATATTGATGCAATTTGGCCTGCAACGGAACAGCGTGTAGCGTGTTTTCGTGACTGCGCGGATATCCTTCAGTCGGCACGCGCCTCCGCGAATTGAATACCGCCGCCGCGGAGGGCGGCGGATTATTTCGCCGAAATGTGTAACGTGCAACTTTTTTATTTAAATACGCGCCGAGATGCGCGCGTTTTGATAACGTTGCCCGACTGTTTGCTCTCTCTCTCTCTTCCCCCTCCCCCCCTCCCTTCCTCTCTTTCTCTCGTCTTCGGCAACGCAGAGCGATCGCGTTCTAGCGTGGCTGTGTTCCGGCACACCCTGTATATACGGTTAGTGCGCGAGCCCTTTCCATTAGCGTGCCGGAGGACGCGTCTCGACGTCGTATTTCAACTCGGCGGGGGTTTCTATTTGACTTTCGCCCGTGTACCGGCTCCCTAAATCGCCCCCGACGTCCGTATGCCACCGGGGCGTGGACGCGTTTTTCGCCAACGCCTTTCCTCGCCCCGGACGGGACGCGAGTCGTGTCATTAAGCCGCGAGTGATCGCGCCGTTCGCCCGGCCAGTTGGTCCGTAAGATGAATTTCCCAATCGTTCCACGGGACGCGGGAAAGTGCGTTTATTTAATGACGCGTTCCGACATCGCTCGTATTTATTAAACACCGAGTCGCCGGATTTCGCGTTCGATTTCGCGCACCGTGCGTTTCCCGTTTTTTTTTCATCCCCGCAGCTTTGGTTCTTTTTTTTTTCCGCAGGACATTGCGCGAGCGCTGTGCGAGCACGTCGGGAGTATCATCGTTAAAATTGGACGACGTTAATTGACCGTTGTAAAACGACGCTGAATCGCGCATAAAATCGCGCTAAATATTAAATGTATCCTGTCATTCGTCACAATCCAGTCGTTTGCTCAGGACGACCTTTCAACGAGCTTCGAAAACGTTATCCGTCACGCGGATCTTCGAACGGACGAGCGTAATTCACAGCATCGGAATGCGGTGATCAATAGCGATGTGCCAACGTGTCGACCGGAAATCACGCGATCCCCGCCGCATCTATCTCCTCTCCGTCGCTCGCTCGCTCTCGACGACCGTTTTGCGAAACGTCGCGCGTATAATTATTTACCTACCGGAACTCTCGATGGGGCGGAGGGGGCTACATGGTATCGTGTAGCCGAGCGCGTTGTACATCCTGGTTTACATTCGTTCCGCATGGCTCGTAGCGGCATTTTTCGCTCGGCGAGGTTGGTTTTTCCGGATTTAGATGCAAACGCGCCGGACAGTACTCTGTTTGCACACCTGACGCGAACGCGGCGTGAAATGCGACGGATATATCTCGCGGGCGGTGCCATTAGCACATTTTTGCACTGGCTATAATTTATATAAAACATCTGTCGATATCATGAGATGGCTTATTTTGAAAAGAGGGGGGGGGAGAGAGAGAGAGAGAGAGAGAGAGTATATGTGAAAAAACACGTATGACTTATTTTTTAACTGTTCTACATGTTCAGAACGCATGAAAATCGAGAAATGAGAATTCACCACCGAACGTTTCCTCGTCAGAAGAATCTTCTCTCACGATTCTTAACAATAGCCTTCTTATAAGGCACGAGGATAGCGATACATGACGATATTTATTTTGCACAGCGATAAGACCGATTGCGAGAGGAGAAAAAACGGGAGATCGCGGAGCAAAGGTGGAACTTTTGTGGCACCGAAAACCGCTCAACGACAATCGACAGTCGAGTTGGCTTTTCGTTGAGAAAACCCTTCCTCTCGTTGCGAGAGGAGAGGAGGCCCTTCCTTTTATCGAGCATCTCTTATCGCCATTATGTTCTCCGTCGAAGCCGCCATCCAGCGTGACCGAAATCATTCTCCCGACAAAGAGAAACGATCCGGATGCGGTTGTCGAAAGTTCAAAATAACAAATCGCTCGAGGGGCCGGCGGACGTCACGAAGGGTTGGCAGCGCGCAGCTCGGTTTTTTTGCTTGCCGTATTATTATTGAAGTCGGAGTCTCTCGGCTACAGTCGATCTATTAGGGCGGCCGGGGTGTCCAAGTATCGCGATTATTATGGCCTTTCCCCCTAATTACCATCCCAAATATGAATGCAAATTGCCCTCCGGCATCCCTGGCTGGATATACACGCGTCGTATAGCTAGATACATATATACATATATATATATTATATTATATATATATATATATATATATATATACACATATACATACATGTGTCACATTTGTCGCGCGACATCTCTTTGGGGTTGCTTATTAGCCGGGTTAGGGGATGAGCCTGATGGGGGGTGGCCTCGAACGGCTGGGGTTTGTGCAGACGACGATCCTCACGGGGTGTCGGTTCGCCCCTTGGAAAAATCGCAAATAAGGCTGCCCGTCAGGCAGCTTGTCGGAGCGGCCGGGATTTGATCGCAGATATTCCGCGCCTCTTTTGTCAGCCGCATCGCGCCCTTCCCGTCGCGCGGTGCCGCACGTTGCGCGACAACAGAGCGGGGTCGTCATGGCGGAATCCCATTCGCCGGCGGAAGAAGACGTACCCCTGCGGCGAAAGTTTTTCGATTCTAATTCCACTTAGATCGGGGCGATCAGATGGAGTCGTCGTCGTTAATGCCAAATTATAGTTCTTGCGAGAGGTGTTCTTTCTTTTTTTATTTACCGACTATATCGTGGGGTAGGCGAACAGATGGATGTTTGTTACGTAGTGGGGGACAGAGAGAGAGAGAGAGAGAGAGAGTGTGTGTGTGTGTTTTTATGCGAAAGATAGAATATTAACCCGATAAACAATTCTAAATAGTTTAAATTTTCTAAATTTTTATACATAACGAAGTTTTGGGAAATACATAGAAGACTGCATTAATGCTGTTCCATTTCCTAAATATAGTGACATGGAAAATTTCCAATCAGCAGCATTATGTGTAAATATTCGTGTACCCTGACTGTTGATAATTTAATGAATCGTCAACGATGCTTTAAAGCAGCAGTTATGATCCACAAATATTGAAAAATAACGCGCCTAATTAGAAATTTTCAATGTTACTATACCTAGGGAATAGAACAAAATTAATCTTCTGTACAACAAATCATGCATATCGAAAAAATGTTACATTTAAATAAATATTTACCAAAGAGTATTGGAGTAGTTATTTCAATTGCGGTAAGTATTACTTAAATGTAGAACTTTTTTCTTTCTGTATGCTACGCTCAAGTAATGTTTATTCAATCCAAGTAAAATAATTACTCCGATACTTCTTAGCAAATATTTACTTAAACGTAACATTTCTCCTTTCGGTGCAGAAAATGTTCTCTGACACAAGCAGGAATATTATTTTTATCATAATTGGAGAAGAGGAGAGGATGCGATTTTAATTCGCAAAAACACGGGAGATCCGCCTCTCTCGTCAACGTAACGTTGTAAATATAATATTAATAAAAGCAAGTGAAAGAAATTTCATAAAACGTACGCGTTATGCGGGTTTACGCGGGGTTGAATTTATTTTCAAACAGACCTCCAAAGTTCCCATCTCTCGCAACGATCCGTATCGACGTTGACAAGGAGAAATAACCGGCGGGAGTGTCGTTGTCGGACTATCTATGACTATGACCCGGGACGCGCTAAGATATTACGCAGACGTTGCGTCATGCTGCCCCGTGATAATTCAGGGCTCGTCGAAGGACCCTCTTCTCTCGTCAGCCCGTGCGAATGCCGAACTCCGGATATCAGAAGCCCCTGGAGTCCCATGGGTTCCGACCTACTCGACCCTCCGACATTGTCCCGCGAAACGAACGGCGCGGATCTCGGCGAGCCGACCGTACAATAACGCCGCTGCAGCGCGCCGTATATCGCCGGCGAGCGTTAGCATAAAAATCCGCGCATGCCATCCGGCGTGATATCCGGGAAACGCTCGGAGAACTTCCCACGGGCCGTGATTTATCGTTTCGCCGCGGCCGTTGTTCGCGCAGCGAAAAGGGCATCCCGGGCCAGGCCGGGGAAAATCCGCGACGGAGGGAGGAAAGGTCGACGGGCCGCCCTACCAACCGTAAATAGCCTCTTCGAATCGTAGATCCTCGATAAGTAGCGGCGCCCGGAGGCGCATCCTTCGTTATTTCGGCAGACCGGGGGGAGTACGTTCCGCTATATATATGACCCCCGATTTTCTTTTTTTATTACCACCGGCGACGCGCGTGACGTACAACGGGGATTCGATAACGATCGTCCGGCGAGCGCCCAACGGCGTCGGATTTCACGATCATCTCCTCGCGGGCGGGGGGATTTACCCTGGCGAGAGCAAGGCATCGCGAGAGGAAATGGCGCTGTCAGTATCCGAAGTACTCGGGTACTCGGATAACGCCCGAGATATCTGCGAGTGTGTCGAGTATTTCCCGGGACTCCGGGAAATTTCTCCGGTAAGATGAGAGATCGTAATTTAATGTTACTTAATGTACGCTAAAGGAACGTAATTTAATATACGCTTGCACACGACTGACAAACTGACTCTTTGAAGTTATCGGTTTCTTTTTTTTTTTTTTTTTACAAACGTAAACAAATTTTTAACATGTCAGAAACATGTGCAATGCAAATGTCAGCGGTGCCAGATGAAAGATACGGCCACATTGAAAGATAGGCGGAAGGGATACGCGCACAGAAAAAAGGGGCTACATACAAAAAGCTTCATTAATGCTGTCCCATTCCATTGGAAATTTCTAATTAGGCGCATCACTTTTGAATATTTGCGCATCATGACGGCTGCTATGAAGCATCGTTGCCGAGAAATATTCACGGAATAATCAACAGTCACGATGCACGAATATTAAGAAATACGTGCTCAATTGGATACTTTTCGATATGCTTACACGGTAAAAGAAACATTTTGTACTTGTGTTAAAATCGGCCCTTGTTAACACTTTTATATTAAATTTTTAACATACTCGTGTTAATGTAATATATTGTGTCTGTGTTATCTAAACATTTTATGTTGCGTCTTATAACACTTTATACTTCATTATTGATTGACGTACTAATTTTGATTATAAATACTCGAGAAAACTGGCAACCCGGGTACTCGGATACTTGCAAATGGTTTGAGTAATACTCGTGAAGTTAAATGACGAATGGGCACCCGAGTACGCGGGAGGTAATCCAGTTTACACTTGACAGCACTATGAGGGAATTCTCGTTTGCGCGGGATTCAGGGGAGAACATTTTCGAAGAGTTCGCTTCACGATTCATTATTTTTCTTCGCTCGTGCACCGCGCGTTACACCGTATACATCGCGCGCGCGTATTGTATTACTCGCGTTAATGAAACAACTTTGTTGAGTTCGCGCTGTATACATATCGCATTACTCGAATTCAGATTTCTCTTAGGGGGACCGTGCGGGGAACAGACCGGGCGTCAGCGAACACGGGTTGGGGGGGGGGGCATAGAAATCGTTCGCGGGATAATTTTTCACGAGTCGCAATAGTTTTTGCAACAGCGACAATTTAACTGTCTGCGTGTTGCGCGCGCGCGCGCGTACACGACACGCGTTTATCAACGTTGTTATTCCTTCTTGAATCCGTTCCAGCGAATTATTCGCGACGCAGATAACGAACCGAGTGTATTCGCGCTCGCGCGCGCATTTGTAAACAAATTTCAGAGGGGAACGAACTGAAAGTGGGCGAAACGCGCGAAACAGCGAGATACGAATGCGTCGAATAACCGAACGCCGAAACCTTTTAACTGGATGAAACGAGCGGCATGCGAGGGGAAGGGAGGGAGGGAGATACGCGAACGGCGATTCGGTGTATCGCGACACCGGCCGCAATTACGGCCGTAGACTAAACCGTCGCCGGCTAGGTGAATCACAAAGTAACGAAAATGCTGGCGCGTTTTGTCGTCCGCGTGTATCCCGCCGACACAATAATTTCCGGCCTTCTCCCGTTTCGGAGCGCGCTCGCGCGCATTTGTTGACGCGCCCCGGTTTGCAATGCAACCGTCCGCGATCGTGCGATCGAAACGTTTTAACGAAAAACACTCGCGGCGGAAAATCAACGGGAATCCCCTTACGGGAAATTAACTAATGGGTCATTTATATCATTTAGATGTTCAATTTCAATCAAAAGAGAGCGAGAGAGAGAGAGAGAGAGAAAAAGAACGAAGAAAGAACAGATTTAACATTCACAGCGACGGGGGATAAACTTGTTGATGTTTGCTTGTATATTTCATGCAATTTCATTAGAGAATTCACGCTTATTAAAATTAGCGCTGTCGATAAATCCGGATATTTCGATACCCGGGTAATATTCGCGTGTTTGGATACCATCCGAATCTTTCGGAATCACCCAGTTACCTGGGGGTATATGCGTCTGCGGATACTACCTGGACGCCCATATTCACAAATATTACTTCGGCAACTAAACAGTAATAGCGAGTAAAAAGTCAGGTGTCTGCGAAATATTCGTTTGTCATTAGTTAAAGGGATGCCATGCTTGAAAACTTGATCAACAGAATACTGACTTTTTTCTGCCAAGTTTACGTCTTATGTTACACGGTGTTGCATATAAACGTTTTGCGCACAGTAAAATTACGCACGAAAGTGAATTGGAACATTGCTTAGACGATGACAAAAATGATGAAAAATGTTCAAAGTGACATCACTAGCTAATAGTTGCCGTAAATATTTACCTCATATACACGGGAAAACGGAATTATCTCCCACAACTGAAAGTAAGCTCTCACAGCTGAAAAAAACTAGGTCTGGTAACTAAATTTATATTATTTACATAGATATGGTAAAAAGAAAAGAAAGGAGCGCACTTAGGCAAAATTTGTCTCGCAAAGTCCACAGCATTGATTAAAAGAACGCCCATAATAGGAGAATGCCCGACTGTCACTGACGCAATATCGATCTCGTCCCGACACCGGAGATCGCTCGTATGCGAATCGACGATTCACGCGCGCCGAAAACACCGGAAATATCGGCGGGATTGCTGATAATTGCCAATAACCGCGGCGGTTTATGGCGAGATAAGTACAGACGCAAGGCGCACCGATTTGGATCTCGTATTCCGCACGGCGCAGCGCGACGTAACCTCATGATTAGTTGAATGAGGTTAACCAGACTGTAATTAAATCAATGACGGCCATAAATCCACGGGAGGCGCAGGAGCGAGCGAGCGAGCGAGTGAGCGAGCAAGCGAGAGAGAGAGAGAGAGAGAGAGAGTGAGAGAGAGAGAGCAAGCAAGCAAGCGCATCCCGCTGTATATTCAATGTAGTTTGGCGAATTTCAAAATTGTTAATCACGTATTACTAGATTTGCGGCGCGACACGCGCGAGCGCTTCGCCGGCTTACAAAGTAATCATAATGAATATTTATGCCGCGCCGCGAACGATTCCTGCATTTCGCTTAATGAACGTGATTTCATGAATTTTATGACGCGCGCGTTAATTAAACCGGCCGGGCGTTTGTCCGGCGAAAATTTAATGTCTTTAATCGTATACAAGAGTACGCCATAAATACCCGATCGTTCCGCGAGTGCGAGCGCGTGCGTCCGCACAGGTGTGCATCACGTTTCGGGTTTAAGTATCGCGTGCTGATTAAGCGGTAATTACGCGAAAACGTCTTCCTCGTTTCGCTTTCCTCGGATAACTTACGCTCTCGGTTTCTCAGGTTTTACTTCGTCGGAACGTGATGAAATATCTTGAAATTCTCTGTAGATGAAAGACGTCGAAATACCATTTTGTTTCTGGGCTCTAAAGCACTGTTCAAAGTATACAATCCAAATTTATGCGCATACATGGATGAAAACTGGCAACGCTTCTCTGCCGAAATATGTGAAGAGAAAGTAAAGATTTACCAAGAATAAGTGAGCGTTATAAAAATGAGGGTACAAAAATGAACGTTATTAAATAAATTGGAACAGATGAAAAAGATACAGATTCCACGAGTCATCGTTGAAGGGTCGCGAGCATGGTTCTGCGATCGAATGAGAAAGCGCAAGGCAAAGCTCCCCTGGGAGCTTCGTGCGTTTACCAACTTTCAAATTCGCCACGGTGCAGTATTCCGCGCAGTGTCCCCTCTCATCCCGTTACGGCAGCTAGTCCCGTCACGCCTGCTTAAGCGGCTCGATGATTCTCTCGAGTGTTCCCCCTCGGCCTTATCTTCGAGCACGATGACGCGGAGCACAATGCGAGAGCGGAGTTTAGCGCGAAACACGCGTCCCCCGCGAGAGCCGTGGCGAATCCGCGCTCCCCTTGGAGGACGGGGTGCGATTTTTAGCGACGCACGCCACGCGTGTCCGATTCGCCGCATGAATAAATGAAGTTGTCTCGCTACGAGCGAGGCGATGGGGGCAAAAGAGAAAGAGAGAGAGAGAGAGAAGGTCGGTGTAGAAAAAGCCCGCGGGAGAACGTAATGCCGTTACCAGCGAGGTGCACGAAGGACGTGAAGACCCCGGATGGGGGGTCGTTCGCTCGGGATGAGCGGCGGGGAGGACACCGGGGGAAAGAGAGAGAGAGAGAGAGAGAGAGAGTGACGTGGAGCCGGACACGAGCGCGTAACCGGATTTGATTCGCGCGAGATCAAAGAACTCGCGCGTCCTACCCGGCTACCAAATGGCGGGATACTGCCACCGCACAAAACCGATAGAGCCAATCGCGGGCGCGAGGAGGGAGAGAGAGGGAGATAAGCGCGCACGTCCCGTCGGACACGCGTGCACGCACGCATGCACGGTGCCGTGCGCGCACGTCCGTCGCGTACACGTCGGCAGATACGTCGGATAAGCGTAATGCATATTGCGCGCCGATCTGGAGTGTCGGGGAGATGCGACGGGCGCGTTGGCGACACGTCCAACACCTGGACACGAGTGTTCCGCCGGCGCTCCTTTCTCTCTCTCTCTCTCTCTCTCGCTCGCTCGCACTATCGCTCTCCCGCTCTGTGTTCCTTCCTTTTCATTTATTCAATTTTGTCGGCCGCCCCGTAGATAAGGGGAAACGAGCGCTGCTTTACGGCCTTCGTGACTCGATCCGCGAGACGGACGTGTAGAGCGCGCGCACGAGGTCTATATGCCCACACTTACCCTCTCACACGCATTCCCCCGGCGTTTCCCGTATTTTTATTGCGGAGATACTTACTGCAGCGAGAAACCGAGCGGTCGGCTTCCCGCATCTTTTGTTAATATTATCTCACTGCGCGCGGGAAATTTATTTAATTACTTAATTGACGTTATTTCAACTGATGCTCTTCCTCCCCCTTCTCTCACTATCTCTCTCTCTCTCTCTCTCTTTCTGTCTGTCTGCCGCCTTATATGGAGGGATGGAGAATCCGTTACAGCGGTAATATAACGCTTCGTTTGACGGTAAGATATTAGAATCCGCGGCGCCTCGTGCGGCAGCGAGGCGTTACTGCCACTCGATGCGTCTTTTCGATGGCGACCTCGAGGGGAAGGGGGGGTGCAGGGACTGCTTTCGGGGGTAGTTCTCTCTCTCTCGAAAGCGGCGGCCAAGAGGTCGACGATCGCGATAAGGGGCGCAGAGGCACAAAGGGCGAGCCGCGCACGAGGCACAAAGATCCCCAGGATAAGCGTCCCATGGCGCCGTTATTGCATCTCCGGCGAACCTCTCTCGCTCTCTCACTCTCTCACTCACTCGCTCGTTCGCTCGCTCTCTCACTCTCTCACTCGCTCGCTCGTTCTCTCCCTCTCCCTCACTTCTTCCTCGTTTCTCTTCGCCCTCGTCCTTCTTCCCTCCCGCCTTGCCCTTCACCGACGGGATCTCCGCGCGGACATATGCAAGGGGACGTTGTCTATTGAATTTTCATGACGTACACGCGGCATCTAAGTGACTCAATCTCTGCGAGCATGCAGGAAGTCGTTGTCGCTGCGTCGTCGCTATATTACTCCGCGCGAGCGAGCGAGCGAATGTCAGGGCGGCGCGGTTCGCATAGCGTTACGATACGGTAACAAAGTGACGCAGCCGACGGGGTTGCTGCGTGTATGTATGTGTGTGTTGGGTGTGTGTGTGTGCGCGGGCGCGCGCGTGTGTATTCTTCATGCAATATCCCGCGATAAAGGCGTGAATTTGCAAGCGGATGAGCTCGCGCGAATTTGTTTTTCAAAGTGGCTCCTTCTTGCCGCGAACGCGTGGCCCGACGTCGCTCGGAAAGGCGGGAATGGCCGCGATCCGAAAGTCGCGACGCCCTTTAAATCACAATAGGGGAGTTGTCTGGATTGCCCGAATTCAAATGGAAAGAACGATCCGCGGCGACGACATATCGACGGTCGCGGCCCCTGCGCCCAACTTTGCCCCCATCGCGCTCTGTTCCCGAGAACGATGATGGGATTTGTTTTTTTCCGAGAACGAGCGGACATTCGTCTCTATTAACATGTCGCTGCCGCGTGTGTCGTATACGGCCCACGTTGAACTTTCCGTTTAGGCCGTGTTATATATATGTATGTATATATTTCCGTTACTAAAATAGAATTTATTTAAAATGTTATAAAATATTATAAATATTTATAATGAAATGTGATAAAATGCGTCGTGTAATCAAGTATTGATGCCGGAGTATGTTGCGGTTAATCACATTGTACGACCCACAGCATAATGATTATATATATATAGGTGTCCTTTTACAAAAATGCAATTCTATCAGTCAACTTTGCGAAGCTTGCTACAAAAATAAAATTAAAGAACTTAATACGATATCAGCAAGAAATTCCATCATAAAAGTTGTTATATTCTGCGATGATTGTGAAAACCAGACGTACTTATGTTTAACGTATTTCAGCACAATATCTGTAATAAATAATATATAATGTAATACTAATATATAATATCTCAGTATGCCGTTATAATGATCAATATTTCATGAATAAATATCGATAAAATTATTAATGAGCATTTTATAAATATCTAATTAAATATCTATTTTAATGTTAAATAATTAAATTAATTAAATTAACGATTAAATAAATTAAATTAACGATATTAGAAATAAGAAGTTCTCTCTCCGTTCTTCTGCATAAATTGTGTCATATATTATTCTTGCCAATAATAATTACTGCGATCTTATAAATGTTATAATGTGCATATATTATGAAACTGTTGATCTCGATAACGTGGGGTGCGTGCGACTTACACGGTGTAATTAGAAAGTGATAAAAAAAATTAGTCCTGCAGCGAACATGTTAACTCTCTGATGGCTACGTTGATAATGCGTTACGTCGACGGGGCACGGGGTCTCTTGATCGTTTCTGCGCGATTCATCGCTCGTCGGATCGTTACGTCATCGATAGCACGTTCAGCGGGATGCGCGTGACGGAGAATACAGATCTCTATCGGGGAAAAATAATCCAGCGCGGAGAAGCGATTTTAATTCGAAGAAACTGTTCATATTGCCACCTCTTATTCAAGGCGCCGCGATCGAATTTTTACACGGCACAGGTTCTCGTGAATGCTTTCACTTCGTCGAGACACTCGGGGAAAATCCATCGGAGAACCGCGAGATTGCACCTCGACCACTGTTGCGTAATGCGTATCAATCGCGCTTGCGGAAACACGTCCGTGGCTGCCGAAGCCTGTGCGCCGCTGTTACGTGCCGCAACATTTCATTTTGCAAAGATCTGTTTTCAACGAGTTTTCATCCAAATTAAACATACACAAGCCGAGATTTCTGCGTGTAGAATTCCACCCGCTGCTCTCAGGAGCGACGCATACCTTCCGTACAGAATCCCGAATGAAGCGCTCATACAACGTCCCGTGTGATTTGACCCGTTTCAACCCGAAAATCATTTTATATTACGTCGCGTCTCGCACGTAACGACGCGCAAGAACGATAACAACACACTGGGATAACAGGAGTGTGGACCCTCCAACGTTGCGCAACGCGTTTACGAAGGGATAGCCGCGATTCCGGGATATTTTCTTGAAAAATAACAGCTCGGTCTCTCACCCGACGAGTAAACTTTCGCTTTACGGATTGCCGGGCTTTATTATCGCGCGTGCACGCGAATACGTAACGGTTACCTCGAGGGAGAGGAAGATAGAGAGAGAGAGAGAGAGAGGAGGGGACTGAGAGTACTTCTAACGAAGTGGAAATAACGCGATTACTTTCGTCGTTGTGAGTCGTTAAACTCGAGCCGTCTCGGCCGCCATCGATCCGCGCGTAGCTTACTTACGTCGTCGTAGTCGCGACGTCGACGTTGTCGTCGTCATCGTAGTCGTCGCCGTCGCTGTCGCCGTCGTCGCGACATCAAAGGCAGTTTCAATGGCTTCGATCGAGGCAGGAGAAAAAAGCGAGCGCGGTACGTCGAACCGACGACAAATCACTAATTTCTTACCGCCGCGGTCGTTAACCGATCTTACGACCCGTTCGCTTTTATCCTCCTCAGCGACGATTGTCGCGCGGGAAGCTTTTACTTAAAGAACGGATTTTCCTGGCAATTCGCCGTTCTATTTACAAACGGCGAACGGAGCGAATGTATACACCGACGAGACAAGATTACGATTGCGTCCGTCAACGGGAAGGCTTTAATCCTTACGAGACTTCGATCGCTGTTTCTACACGAGGACACTTTTTCGAATGTACCTCGCCGAGTCTCGCGTCTGCTTCTCGCCGGGATTCTTTAAAGCGATTGGTTTGATAATATTGTTAGAAAGATAACGGTTGTATCTATATTACAGCACGAAGAAGCTCGACAAATTTGTGCTAAATGTTTATTAATATTATTTATGACGCGCAGTCTTGACAGCATAGCAAGAGAATCTCGAGCAAACTTTATGTAATGTTTAAAAATTCATAATCATGACGTCGGATTTTTCTGTATAGTATATATTAGTTGCTGGAATTAAGAACGTGACATCACGTGAAGTTGTTTTCATGCATAGAAAATTATATCAAATTTTCGGCGCCACTCTTGTTTTCTTATTTCAACTACGAAAATAGGAGAACTATTTTTCTAGCAAGTGTTATTATTATGTCAGCGATACTAACCTCACATGCATTATAGTTGCTACTATGAAACATGTTTGGCGCTGAAAATAATTATAATTTTCCATCAGTATATCAGTGACAGATATAAATAGTACTTAAACGACTTCTTCGTGTAGATAATCTTCCATCATCTTCGGTATAGTCAATACTTTTCAAATTTAACACGCCTGTGAATCATCGCGTTTCGATCAGTCCGTTGTAAAAATTGAGAAAGATTAAGGAAATAAATATCGGCTACTTCAATTAAATTCAACGTCGACTGTGTTCGTTCTGCCGCGTGTTATCGGACAGCTGTACGCGCATGTCCCGGCGCAATATCGCGCGGGGCATGTCGAAAGCAACGAATTGCAATCTCGGCCGGGACGCGAATGCGGAGCAGCGCGGCGACGGGGATAAAAAAGGGGTGGAAGACCGCGTAGAAGATACCTCACAAAGGATCCGCAACTGCCCCCTCCCGCGCCTCGTCGGCCGTACACTTACGAGATGAGAGATAAGGGATTGGTTTCGGCTTAACTGCGTTTTCCGCCTTAATCCATTAGCGCTCACGAAACGGCGCGATCACGCGAGCCGCGGCGGAGCGTCGGGCCGGCACGAAATCGCCAAGTCGCGGGAGGACCGAACCTCGGAAGTTTTTTGACGAGTTCCGAGCGCGAGGATCCCTGCCTCTCTCGAGAGGAGGAAAGAATTCACGTACCGCCGGGCTTCCCTTCCGAGAAGGAGTGAGAAAGAGCGAGAGAGAGAGAGAGCGGCTACTCTCTTTACCGAGTAGCTGTCGAGAGTCGCGGAAGAATCGAAACTTTCCGCGAGTTCCCGGGATACTCGAGATACCCGCGATTACGCGGCTATAATTCATCACGGCTCCCGGAGCGATTTCTTCGTTAACATTTTCATTCCTTTACCGCCACGCTGTTGTAAACGCGTTCAGTCAGCGTTATGTACGCCGGACTATTCCTTAGATTTCTAACAGTAGGAAATGCTGCCGCGGTGTACCGGCTTAATATTTACTGGCTCGGTTTTTAGCGAACAGTATTCCATGCCGACTCGATACTGATGGAATATTGAGACGACAGCAATGAGCCAAGATTCGAAAGGTGTTGTAACTGCACCGATCATCAGTGTTGCGATCCGAGTAGGAATGTGTCTGGTCGGCGTTAAATCATTCTTCATCCGGCGGATGCTGCATAACGTCACTCCGTCGAGTCTCTTATTTTGTTTTCGACGCGGGCGGCGGCCGCTCCACGGGTTTTTTCAGAATTTGCGAAATTGCGAAACCTCAAATGGATGTTATTTTGTCGGATCCATCTTCCGCCAGCATACACCACACGGCTGCGTACGATGTCCGCTTTCGGCCGAGTAAATCCGTAATATGAGATTTTTTATCTATCCTATTAGTTGGTACATGTACTGGGGGGAGGGGAGGCAAATCACGCCCGCTTCTTAATACGCTGAGAGGCGTCCGATTACGAGTTGAAAACTCCCTGTAAAAGCTGAAATTACATGAGGGGCAGGAGGGGGAAGCCTCTTCCTCGCCGAATCGGCGCGGCGGAACGCGTGATCGCATCGGGGCGAGTAAAGGCTGCGAGCAGGTTTCCATCAGCGCCGGGGCGCGATTATCCACACTTTCGTGTTGCGAGGTGATAACTCGCCCGTCAGAATAAATCTTTCGCTTACAATGAAAACGGGCGCTATCGGCCGCAATTAGCTAACGCCGCTCTCGGCGGTGTTGCATCTGTGCTCTCGCGCGTATCGATAAAAATGTTAAAACGCGAATCTCCCGTGTTTACCCGGCTGCGTTTCCATCGGCGGATTTCGCGAATCCCCGTCGACACCCATTGCGAACGCCACTGATTTCGCGTGTATACACGTGTAATTGTTAATAATTGTCATTGCTCGCCTCTCACCTCCTTAACCGATTTGCACCGGAAGCGGGGGTGTTACCGTTCATATCGCTGGCCAATAAATTCCGCGTCGTAATTTGCGCCCTTCTTGAACTTTGACGTCTTACTTTCATATTCATGTCTGTCATTGAAACAGAAAGTGACAATAAAAACTGGTTGGCTCCACTTTTAGAAATGTAGACTTTTAATATTTTGTAAATTAATAATATAAAAGATATGAAAGTAAAACAACAGAAAATATTTTTATCAAAAGCTTTTATTTTCATGTTTCATTCTATCAAAGAAACTAAAACTCCTATTAAATGTCACGTTATTAGACGCTTTTAATATTTTGTAAATTGATGATATGAGAGTTGTGGAAATAAAACAATAGAACGTATTTTTGTTAAAAGCTTTTTCATACTTTATACTGTCAGTGAAACTAAAATTCCTATTAAATATTACATTATTAGACGGTTTTAATGTTTGTTAAATTGATTATATGAGAGATGTGAAAATAAAACAACAGTACATATTTTTGTTAAAAGTTTTTTATTTTCATGCCATTTTCATATTTCATAATGTCGAAGAGATTAAATTAAAATTACTATTAAATATTACATTATTAGATGGTTTTTAACGCTCTAAACATAAATACAGCTACGAAGGAAGATCATAATTCGAGGTTTCTAATTTCCTGCAGGAAATTAAAACACTTGTTTCATTCGTAAACTCTTGTAGAACCGTCACATCAGCTTGAGGTAGAAAAATAGCTTATAAAAAGATGAGTTTGAAGAAATTTCGTTTTATTTTACTATATTCGTCGTTTACTATATTATGAAAACCGGAGATAAGCTTTGTGTTAAATTAAATTAAATTTTTTATTAATATCATACATACTTAAAATTTAATAGAATTGATGGTTTCAATTAAAGATACAATTTTTCCCCGTGCAGTGTTATCACGTAAACGGATAATCGAGACTTCTTACTGAGGATAAAATCGAATTACAAAAATCACACTTTTCATCGTTTTATTGTCAATGACGTCGATCTAAAAAGAAGAAATAAAAAAAAATCTTGATATATAGGCACATCTTTTAAATCTGCCAATCAGACGTGAGTAAATGAAAATCCATCCTTTTCCCGACCGCTTCGTCGTTCCCGCTTCCAGTCATATCGTTCGCAATCCTCAAATATTACGAGACCGATTGATTACTGCGCGGCGGCGAGCATCGACTGCGTCGTAAAAATTCAAAGATGACAAGGGCAAAAATGTTGCGAGAGAGATCAGAGGGACGATGGGACGGCACTTTAATTAGTCGCATGCGTAGCCCGATAATCATCGATAACGATATGTCGCCGATGCGTCGCGTGGATGTTTATGAATGCTGCCCTAATGAAGCAGCCCACCGGGGCGGGAGAGAGAAAGAGGGAGAGGGCGAAAGGGTGGAGATGGCGGAAGGGCCCGTCAACGTGGTGATACGCGGACGTGGGGGGGAGGGGCAGAGGGGGTGGAGGATGGATGTGACACAGGCCCTCAACGCCGAATAACTTCCTGGGTGATTAACTGCTGAATCGCCAGGAACGTGAGCGAGGTTTCGAGTTAATTGCAACCCTCGTAGTCTCTCTCTCTCTCTCTCTCTCTCTCTCTCCTCCACTCTCTCTTTCTCTCTCGTTCGCTCTTTCCTACTCTCGGTATTTCTTTCTCTCCGGTTGGCTGTCTTGTTACTCTCCCTTTTTCTTCCAACAGTGTTGAATTATTTCGACGATTGCGGAATTGGTAGCGATGAATCCGTCGACTGAGAGCGAGTCGATCCGGGTGGTTAAACCAGAAAATTAAGTACTATTTTTTTCCCGCTTCGTATGAAAACAACGCGTCGGCAGGCCACCTCTAATTTAATTTCGCTAACTCGCTGATACTAAATCTGGCACGAAAGGTTTCTTGTTGCGTATATCACGATGACTCGACACTGTCGATTTGCTTCCCTAATTCCTTCGTTCTTACACGCTGAGACTCTCTCTCTCTCTCTCTCTCTTTCTGCGCTCGATTCGTTTCTTGGCCCCTCCTGCGTTTTATTTCCATTCGCATTTGTTATTCTCTCGCCATTATCCTCGTTGTTCTTTTTTCTCGTGTCACGTGTAATCATGTATTATGTACAATGTTCTCACAAGGAAAGAGAGAGAGAACCAGCGCGGCTGGAATGCGCGGTATAAATTCTACTCCGCGTTCTAACAGTACTTTACTCCATTTCTCTCGCACAACCGGCTTCCTCCTATTGCGCGTGTAATTACGTAGATATTTTCGTTGCGTGCCATCACTGCGAAGATCGGCGGAGGGAGAAAAAATGTGCTCGCTCTCTCCCTCTCTCCCCCTCTGTCTCTTGCTTTCTAAACGGCGACCGTAGCAACGGTACGAAATGGTAGCCGCCGCCGAAGAAATATGGGCGACGGCTGGGTACGGGCGTTCACCGATGGTTCTTAGTATAATTAAAGGGATTCTGCGAGGCATTACGCAAGCGGGTACTTTTGAGCCGGCAAATTAGCCTCTCTCGTGTCCGGCACGGCGGAGCGGTGTATCGTTAGGGAATTCGCGCGTGTTCGTTACAATTGCGGCCGTAGCGAGAGCAGGACTGATTACGCGTCGTTTATTAGCGCGCGGCGGCGGACCTCGTCGAAAATTCAGCGCGAGCTCTATTTTCTCGGCCGTTCGTCGCATTATTATTATTCATTCCGGCATTCCCTCTGTCTCGCGGGGCCGTTCGCGAAAAAGCTTGCGTAACCTACGGTTTAACGGAAGTGGCGCGGTAATAATATTGAATATGCGCCTCTACGCGCGCGAACGACGCTAGAGAGAGAGGATTTTATTACGCACTACAACCGGATCATATTTGAGCGCAGCTTTAACGTACGGCTAACTTACGAATAATGCACGCCGGTAATCGCGCGAGAGCCTATCGCTGTGTGTATTCCACCAAAGTTGGCCGATTGAATTATGTAAAGCCTTTTTTTCGACGAAAAAGAGCTAATTGTTACTTTTCACGATTTAGTTTAAATTTTCTTTCGAAAATTACGCGAAATTCCCCCCGAGCTTACCCTCCCCGTTCTTCCTTTGACCGATTTAAAATTGATGGCAGTTTCATTATTCATCCTCGAAAAATACAATCTTCGGTCCCTTCAGGATTTACTCCCGAA
The DNA here is from genome assembly GCF_001313825.1 of Dinoponera quadriceps. Lineage (NCBI taxonomy): Eukaryota > Metazoa > Arthropoda > Insecta > Hymenoptera > Formicidae > Dinoponera > Dinoponera quadriceps. The sequence goes on from NW_014556140.1 coordinate 1,214,696, forward strand.
TTAAAGCTGGACTAAATCGGAGCCTGGAGTTAAATGGAACTTCGTACATTTCCAATACACATCCCGCATAGAATATTTCTTAGAATTTAATTCGGACTGTGGTCGTACATACCATTAATATAACTTCTATTTATTACGCAACGCGAATTTGACTTTACTCTCTCGCAAATTATCGTCATCAGCATGATTATTCAATTGTCTCCCTCGCATCCACGACGTAACACCTTTATCCCTTTGGTTTCAGGTAAGGGTGAAAGAGAAGGAGGGGACCTTCTCGCGGGATCGTCGTTCCGTAACGGGGCCACGTAAGTGAATTCCAAAGATTCGTACGCGAGACGCGGAAAGCTCGGCAGCCGGTCCGAGCAATCGTAAATCGTATCACAATAAAATGGCCGCGCTGTGCCCCGGGGCTGCCCCTTTTGAGCGCACTTCTGGCCAACGGCATCGCCGAACTATTGTGTTGCGCCAGCGAAATGAGCTCCCGCCGAGATTTACGGCCGCATCCTTTATGCCCCGCGAAACTGCACCGAAGATAGCGCCGACGAGCTTGCGCCGTTGCTCGCGCCGCTTTCGTGACGAATGGCAATATCGCGCGTACCGAATCCTCTGTGATCCGCGATTAAAGTTTCCTGCGCGTCGGCGTCTACCGTGTTCGCGACAAATTTCATTTACTGCGGAGCTTTCTTATCTCTTTAAGTCGCAATATTTCAGAAAACTCTATACCCTCCTCCCTTCCCCTCTTCCTTCTCTGTTTCTTCTTTTCCTCTCCTTTCTCTGTCTCTTTCTCCCTCTCTCTCTCTCTCTCTCTCTCTCTCTTTCTTCGGGCGCTCATTCGTCCTTCGGTTGCACGACGGGTGCAGCGATACGTGCGAGATTGGACTCATTTCATAATCACTTCGGTAATCAAAATTAATCGTGTCGCTAAATATACATTAATCATAACGTTAAACCTGTTTGGCTTGAATTTTAGAAAGGCAGGGTGTAATGATTACAAATTAGTATCGATACGATTCTGCATATGCAACATGCGGATATCCGACAGGGTATACAGTCACGAAACGCAATCGGTATATCTATTTATTGATACACCGTAATTAATAATTAATAGAGCCCTTGTTTGCGCGATTGTTATGAAAAATACATCAACTGGCCGGCACGAGTCGCCGGGTCTTGAATCCGTGACGAACGAGACGCGCGATGACGTGAACGACAATCGCAAATCGTCAAGGTGACGACACCGCTCCATTTGCGAATTAACAGCTCGACTGGGATTTGCGGTGGCGCATAAAATTCGCGAGCGGGTCCGAAACGGGGAAACGCGCGGCTCGGGATCAACCGGCCGATTCGATTATTTCGATATTTGACTCCGGGACTTTTGCGACGAATTAAGTGCCGGCTTAGCGCACTCCTTCCGTTCGAAATCTAAAATACATACATATGCAAATCCAAGCGCGACGTTATTAACGTTCCGCTCCCGCCGATGCCAATTTGTTAATCCTGTGATACATTATTAAATGCGTGACGTTTTGCAAATTGCCATAATTACCATAGGCGATCAGCGGACATTAATTGCGGCGGTGGCATTATGATACAATATGAAAACTACCATCAAACACCGACTTTCTAAAATTCCCATTCAGCCCGGCGCAAATTAAACGGAAATATTCATCGCGCAGGGGGGAGGGGGGGGGGACGACAAACTGCGCGCGAAGCGCGCAAACTATAAATTTCGTAGTGACTCGAATCAATTATTTACATTTTTGCGCGTCCCTCATCGGGATAATTACTCTTCGGCTTTTGGACGGTAATTACTTTTACCTCAATTATACACCGTAAAATAATGGCGCGTCGTAAAATAACCATATCGCGTGAATTACCGCCGGGGATGCCCGGGCGGGGGGCGGTAAATCGCAATCGCATTGAGAAACGAGACAACACAAATCACCTTTCGCAGGCTCGTTTCCTTCTTCCGGGCGAATTTGCCGGTCCGGCCTCTCTTTCGTAATTTATTCGCGCGCAAAGACACCGTTTCGCGAAATTACCAATCCCTCTCGCTCTCGCACCTCCCACGCGCCGCGATTTCACTCCGTCCCCAGCGTGGAATTTTGACTCACCTCCGTTCCTCAGGCGATTCAATTAAAGCGCACGACTTACGGGCGACCGCGAGAAACGCGGACAAATCCCCAACGGGGGAATCCCAGGGCGCGTTTGAGGAACTAATCGAACGGTTCGATCGACCGTTGATGCTCTCGTTAGCCGGCGTTTTCTTTTTTTTTTGCGGACAACCGGCCATTTGTGCGAATTAAGCGATCCCCGTGACGCTCCGGCGGAGATCCGTCGGCGGAAACGAAGCGCGCTAATTTCTCACCGCCACGACTCGCTCGACTTATGTTTCGCGTTGGACGCCGTCGCGCGTTCAGGCTCCTCTTTTCCTCTCGTTCTTTCTTTCATTCTCCCTCCTTCTCCCCCGTCGTTGTTCCCTCCGCTTTCGTTCCCCGCGTGAAAACCGTCGAAACCGTTCGCTCGTCGACGGCTCCTCGACGGGCGCCGCTGGTACGCGGACGCGGATATGCGAATACGCGATGCGTCCGGCAGGAAATAATTGATGATGCGCGACCGGCGCGCGTGTCTTGCATCACGGCACGTCGCGGGACGGAAAAGCACCGAGCGGGGGCGATTTATTATCGCCGTTGTCGATAATCGACAATCGCCCGGCCGGCCGTGTCGTATTCGCGGTGAAACGGCGATTCGTGACGGGATCCAGGATTTTTTACGGCCTATTAGCTCGTCGAACGCGTTCCGCTTCTCGCGATGCTCCCGACGCGTTGCGCCGCGTTATTAAATAATAATTCACGCTTGCACACACACACACACACACACACACACACCGTACACACGTAACACATGCGCATGAGACGCGTTTCACCTTTCGGATCGCCAATCGACATCGTTGTCGAACGTACGAGAATTCCGTGCCGGAAATCACGTTCTCGGAGTTCGACGAGATTCTGGAAGGCCGTTCTCGTCCCCATTCGTTCACCCTCACCCGCCGCTGTTACCGCGTGTCCCGGCAGACGGGAACTTTTTTTATAGCTCGTCGTCGTGAGGCGGAAACCTCGATATTCTGGGATTTCGTCCTTTAAATTCGCGGTAGTGCGAATTATATTTAGCGAAGATACAAACGATGCTTCCTGCCGGCACCTCTTGCGAAATTTTATTTCTCACTCCGATGTGATTTATTTAGGACGATCGACTCGCAGGGGAAGTTTCAACGTCAGGTGAGAGTGTGAAAGAATAGTGGTAAAGATCGCACGGAAAGAAAATTAGTCTTAAATTAATGACAGAGATTTTCATATATTAGCAAGAACGTTATGATTTTCTTCGATTTTTAATCCCGATTTGATTGAATTTCTATCGGTGCAATCGGTGTTATCCGCACTCACTTCAAGACGAAAAATATTGGAAAAATATTATAATATTCTTCCTTTTATACGAGAATATCTATCATTGATTTAAAACTATTTTTCCTGCGCGTATTTTTCGCGACATTATTAACGAAAGTCATTAAATTGCTTACCAGCTTAATTCGCAATTGGGTAAAGGTTTCCTGGGATTTTAAGAATTTATAAAACGAATATTAACGGGACTCGAAGGTTGGTACTTCATACTAGGAAGACTGTCGCTGCGTTTCGTTCAAGCCGAAAAAATTCGGTGCGTTCCACGCACATCACGAACAATTTCACCCTCCCACACTCGTATTAATAATAATCATAATAATCATTAATATTCAACAGCACTAAAACAATCGTGCTTGGCTCCTTATGGCTCTATAGTAACAATTTATAAAAGAACATATCATTATCCCGTTCTCCGTAGACCGTACCGATCATCCTGTTAATGTGAAAAATGATCTTTAAATTCCGTTGCAAAATCTACCCGAATATCAATGAAATCGCGATATTTCGACGAGAAGTAACTCGCGTTAGTTTTATCGCAATTAATAGCGAAACTTCCAACGACGCTCACGGACTTCGCCTAATCAATTCCGTCTGCTTCCGCCTTTCGATTATCCACGATTGTCCACGGGAACACTATTGATTCCCAAGGGTTTTGATAAAATTTGAATCAAGAGCAATCGACCGTAACGACCGGTCGCTCGCTCGCTCGCTCGTGCCGCCGGTACACTTCCGGCAACGAGAGCTGTCCGAATCGCCGACGCATAGAGAGGACCAAGCAAGCGTCCGATGCCACTCGAAAATGTCCTTTAATAGGAGTCCTCTCGAAATGTCGTAAAATCTTGATCGCGAACTTCGCCCCTTCTTTCATGCGGCCGGTCGCCTTCTTTCCTCTCTTCGTGATCGCGTCGAGCCGGGCGAAGACAGCCCGTCGATATGAAGATCGAGCGGGAATGAATTCAGCCGCGAGTAGTCTATCGAATGGCTCTATCCTTGGCTCCATATTTAATCACACATCACTCGGTCCGCGCGACCGCAACTTCCGCCAAACTTTTAATATTCCGGATATTGGAATCCAGATAAGTTTAATTAAAGATTAGGTCGCGAGCACGCCCGCTCTCCGTCAACCCTCGCCGCCGACGACTAGTTAATTCCCGGAGGGATTGCTTCTTTTTCCCACTGCGCGCGCGAACGCGTTTTTGCGCCGCGCGAAAGGTCCCTTCCGTTCTGACTTACGGAAATTTTTAATCTAGGTTTAATTATTCCCCCGCGTCTTGCGGAGAATTAATCCCGCGGAGAATGTATGCGATTTTAAATAATTCCGCGACCACCTTTCTTTCTATCCCTCTCTCTCTCTTTCTCTGTTAGGGCGGAAATTACTTTTTTCTTCATGAGAGTTTTTTGAGACTTCCCCAACTCTCTTCGAGAGTGTTTAATCTAGTTTTAATTAATTCCCGCATTTTGATATCACGATAACTGTTCCAATGAATATTACGGAGCGCGTGTTTTACGGGAAACGAGGACGCGGTTTTAAGTACTTCTTGTTTGAAACGTATTCTCGCTTAAAGAACGAGAACGCGCGAATAATCATGCACTATTTGTTCGCGATTTTCCCCTCGTAATAGAGGAGCGTAGAGGAGTGAGGAATGATATTATGGCCTTCATTAATATTTTCCTTACTAGATGACGAATTCTTACTTATAGAATCATTTGTTTAGCGGCCCGCCGCTATACAAATGGTATTAATGAGCCGATATACAATAACCGATATTTATTACAATGCATTTTTACTTTCGAGCATTTCGTGACGTCTGCAAAGTATATTTTACTAATTACACACACTTCTTCATTTTTCTTTTAAACTTGGACGTATTATCACACGAATGTATGTACACTTAAGCATTTTGTACGCATTTAATACTTTATTCCGATGCATTTCCGATACGCTTCGAGTTATGCAAAGTTAAACAATAGCATGTGGTCTTGCCAATTTGCCCCTCCACCATTGAAATAAATTTAATACAGCCTCTTCTTCGAGGTTTTTATATCTCAAAACGATTATTCGATAAGTCAACAATTCAATTTAAGTTTAAAAGTCTATTTGTTTTGTAAAAATTGTCCTTTTAATATCTACATTAAAAATTCACGGTCATACCTCCTAAAGAAATTTATTTCGAACAAACATATAAATTTGAAACAAATAAAATCGTAATAAGGATTTCCGTACCACCGGCGGGAAACAAGTGGAGCGGATGTCGCGAGGAAGAAGAAAAAAGGAATACTCAAAGAAGGAATGAGAGAAAGAGAGAGAGAGAGAGAGAGAGAAAGGGAGAGAGAGAAGCAGAGAGAAAGAGAGGGACGGAGGAAGAGGGAAAACGTCGAAAGAGGGAATTAAATCTAGTTCGACTGAATCTATTACGGACCGGTGGTACCTAACTGAATGCAATTTTTGCGCGGCCCCCGTAGATCGTTCGTCAGACAGTGCAGTCGCACCATGACTTTCGCCAATGGATTACCGCGGAATTCCTTTGTGCAATCGCGCGGTCTCCGCCGTTCCTTTCGTTCCGTTTTATCGCCGCTACCCCCTTTTTTCCAAGAGAGTCACTCGTTATGTCCTTTCTTCGTCCGGGTTTCTTCCGCGAAGCGGACCTTATTTCTTCAACGCCCGGCGTCGCGTATAATTTTCCACGCGTCGGCGAAGAATCGATACTCCCCGGAGAATCGTGCACCTCTCTCTCTCTCTCTCTCTCTCTCTCTCTCTCTCTCCCGCCCGTAACCCACCCGTTCTGCCCCTTTTTAATCCGCAGATCAGGATAAAACCGCATGAATGACGCGGTTATCGACTGACAGGGGGCGGATGGGGGAAGGGGGGCTTACATAAACAGACGAGCGGCGAAAATGAGTGTATCGACGAGCTCTCCCGCGCACGCACGCGTTTGTTGTAAAAGATGCAATTATTAATCTCTCCCAGATTATCGAAGCCGCGGCAATTCGTTAGTTAATTTTACAACGGTATAATCGTTTCATAATGGTAGCGGCCGGCGATGCCCAGGCATACGAATCCGATTAAACGTACAATAACAGTTGCGTAATCATACTGTAATTACCGCGTGGAAATCGCCCAGCGAACGTGCGTCATCCCGCGCACGTTTGTTTTCATTTTACAGCGTTTTCCACGGGGATATCGAGAGATAGAGGGAAAAGCATCGAAGTCGACGCGCCATTTGGTTTCGGAGCTTCTAAATTCCCGTTGGAAAGATGTAGAATTAAAACTTATGCGCATTGGGTGCGAACCACTCTTTTCTACCAAAATGCATGCGACAGCCTTTGAAAGTTATTACATATTTCTTCGCAAAAAAAACTATTCTCTAAGATATTTGAAGATTGACGTTTCTAGAAATTAGACTCTGAAACGGAGGTCGCTATGATACCTACAGGAAATTATGAAAAATTGAAATGTATTAAAATTACATTATCTTCTATATTCATAATTACATTATCTATATATTCTTTGTATTTATGTATTACATATCCTTACATGTCATCTTTACTCTTACAGATCTATTAAAATTCTAAAAATTTCACAATGTGCATTGCTCTTTTATTATGCACGAAAGGTTACATAACCCCCTGGCTTCTCCATTCCGACCACTTTAAACAAACAAATGAGAAAAAGAGGGGGGGGGGGAATCAATCACCGTTAATTTTCACAGTTCAGCAAAAACTCCAGTGCAGCGAAAACTCAAACGACGCTGATAACACAACTGAACGCGCGTACAGAAACAGAAACTGCCACTTCAGCTCCAACTGCTGTACACAATAGACGAAGTTCATGTGCTGCCCGATGCGGTTTGGTATTTTACAGCTGAGAAACACGGATATGTCAGTTTACTACACTTTTCAGTTTCGGTCTTTTACCACTGCCATTTATACAGAATACTCGATAATAATCTCGGAATCCACGGTAATGCAGGTAGAAGCGGCGGGTCAGACTCTGTATAGAAAAAAACGGCTTAATTCTGAAGATTTCCTAGCAACGATAAGTATCGACTGATTTTTAACGACGGAGTAACGCAACAAACAGCGGGCGGCATCGTTGCTGATAGATCTTCAGAAATAAGTTATTTTTCTTTACACAGAATTCGGCCTCCCGCTTCTCGTGTGCTCATTAGCTCGCACAGGCTAATCAATTTCTCATTAACTGCTGCGAATTTCGCAAAATGGCACACCATTTCCCCGTCCAGTATTATTCGTTCTACCTGTACACCACAGATTTCAAGATAATTATCGGACATCCCGTATAATACGCGCGCATTTCCGCTTAACCGAGGGACCGGTCCGATTTAACAACCGACCACGGTAACGACAAAGACGACGACGACAACGACTTCCAGTTAGGATTATGTCCGACGGGATTCCGGCGTCCTGATTGAAACAGAGACGGACGTGTGCCATCCCTCCGAGAACGGACGCTATTCCGCTCGTCTCCGCCGCGAGAATCAATGAAAAATCCGCGCTCGAACGGGCGACAATCGGGAGAACGACGCTCCCGGCCGGGACGACACTTCATCGTCGAGAGCGCGCGGGCGATTTTTACTCCTCCGAACGGTCAGTCTGCGGAAGCGCGACGCTTCTCTTCACGGCGAGGTTCGACAGAGGAAGCGATGTGGGAGCTCATGCGCCTTTCAGTCGCCGGTTTATGAAATCCGGGATCCAATTTGCCGGGGAATTCGTCCCGAATCGGCGCTAGAACTTGACGCCGGAGTCGCGTCCACGCCGCCCTCCTGGAATGTGAAATGAGCCGGCGCGCGACGGGAAATTAATTTGGCTCCACGTGCGCGTGAAGCTTTTCGGCTTTGACGTCTCCCAACTCGCGCTTTGCCGGTCGCGTGTGCGAAGATCTTGCGTGAGGAAAAAGGAGATGACGGACGCCGAACGCGTCGTTGAAATTTTCCGTCGGTCGACCCGCTTTCATACGATTAATCACCGAACAATTGGCCGCAGGCAGGACAGGACGCGAATACGCGATTGAGCGTGCAATTATACACGTGTTAACTCTATATTGAATATTAAGTATTAATACGGAAATATGTGCGTAATATTGTGTTTTATTGAAACGTTTAATGAACGGAATATCGTGTTTATATGTAATATGTGAGTGAAATAATGCTGAACACGTTAGGGCAAAATATTATTACGAATTGCTCGTAGCGTTCGGAGAGCTGCACGTTATCCCGTTTATAAAAGTATATAATATTATGATATTATATTCGTCATACATATATGTGATATTTTTTTTTCAAGGATAAACCATTTCCTCAGAACTCTGTATGTAACTCTGTTAGTGCGCACATATCCGGAGATCCGTATTATCGGTGTGTCTAAAGTGTCACAGCACTTTAATAGAAAGAACACAGCACCGATTTCTTCGCCTTGTCAGATCTACGGGAGATCCAATGCCCTTCACACGTCATGACTGTCACGTTACTGCGTTGAAATTTCGCGATAAGCTACGCGCGGAATCGATGCGATTTCGCATGCCTATAAACGAACGGGCGATGATAGCGTATAAACAATTGCGCACGACTGTTATCGATCGCGATATTTTATAAACAACGCGCCCCGATCAGTCTCGCTCGGGCAAAAAGAGAGAAAGAATAACGAAAAAATCGCGCATAGAGCTCGCTAAGCGCGAGCTGGCGCGTGTGTTTCATGACAATGATTTATCGCCGCGCGAGAATTTGCGCGAATCACGTCACCTGCAAACCGGTAAGCCCGGTCTTTCGATCAATTCTGTTACGTAACTAAATAATATACTCGAAAATACTGGTCGCGACGGGCGTACACGCGTTATTCCGCGGCAAAGAGAATACCGCCGGTCGTGTTGTTACTTCTTTGTCCCCCCCCCCCCTCCCCCCCTTTTCCGTTTT
>NW_014556140.1:1224325-1239655 GCF_001313825.1 Dinoponera quadriceps
GGGGGGGGGGGGAGGGAGGACGATGGGGGGCCCGAACTGTTTGCGAGTGTATCGAACTTCCGGAATTGCGTGTACACCGAGCGACGGCGGTAATCGCGGAATTGCATGCGCAAGAAATATCCAGAGGCATCCGGATATCAAACGCCTCGGGGATTCGACAAATTTCGCACCGTCGCGTTACACGATACAGCCCTTGGTAACTTCTTCATATGGCGTACCTCAGAGATCCACGTGAAATCTTCTTACCGAATGTAAATGGAAAATTGTTCAAAATTTAAGGAAGTATTCACTGGAATTACGTAACGTTTCTTTCCCACTGAAGAGGCATAGTGTTTATAAATTCGAAGTTTGCCGTCCGGCGAATGTTTTCTAAAAGTAAGCCCTGATACCCTTGACGTTATGAATTTAATACTTGTCACAACTGTTTTGAAACATACGCTAATAAATATCTACTTATACGAGGGAAATATATCGGATATAGTTATAATTGTATTTACATTCCTGATAAATATTTGCCAGTAACTATCGAAGTAACGATTTTACTTCCCGTACGCCCGTACGGAAATCCAGGGAAAATGATCCGACGCCTTGTGCACGTGATAAACGGAATCCCTGACAATAAATGAGAACCGTCGAGGAGCGTTTTGCATCGGAATCAAAGATTCTCCGAGTTCTGTTTTCAAAAGGTACCCTGGCTGTACAACCCGGGGTGTCCCAACCGGATAGAATAGTCCGTCATCCCGCGGGACGCGGCGGCAACTTACGAGTCGCACGTCTCGCTCTCTTGTCTCGCGCGCGCGGCCTGTCGTAATCCCGTGGAAAACCCTCGACGGATAAATGACTGCGTAGCATCCATTCGGGGGCGTCGTAAAAATGTAAACCGACGTTATTTATGCGACACACGTGGCACGCGTTGTGCGCGCACAGCCCGGCGCCGGCGTTGACCTCGTTTTAACGGCAGGCTACTTCCGTTCACCGGCGCGGCCGGCGCGCATTGTCTCGCTGCGCGTTGCTTGCTGTCTCTTTCTATTCCTCCTTTTTTCCGTGAATTTCGCGGACGAAACCACGAGGACACGAAGGAGGGGGAGGGGGGAGATCGACAATTCTTCCGGTTCTCCTCGTTGCCGTTCCTCTTCTATCCCGTTCCTCGTTTCGTCATGCACGAGAAGCGCACGAGAACGCCACGGAATTACGATACGCAATCCGACGTATGAAAAGGGAGGTCTTGACAAGCAGGGAGAGACAAAGAGAATTTCACGACGCGGTAAAAGAAAAGAAAATGTTCTCGCGGGCGTAATCGGAAATAATGTACGTCGGAATAAACACAGAGACGAGCGGAAGACGAAATCCTCGCGGCTCCGCGCTCGTTTCTCTCTCTCTCTCTCTCTTCCTTATTCTTTTCCTTCTTCTCATTCTCTTCTTCGCGTATCGAGCCGATGCGTAAACCGAGACGGTTTCGTCTTATTAAAATATCCAAGTCCGAAGCATGACCGACCTCCTGCCTCGTAGACGCGCGCTTGTTCACAGCGGCCGCAAAATATTCCAGATGCTCATGAAAGAGACAGAAACGACGGTGCCGCCGCAGATTGCTGGCGTAAAATCCCGGCCGTTACGGAATATCGTCTCGCGATAATACGCGGATATTCGCGGCGCATCTCGGGTTGAAATGTTGATTCTGCGTTAAATTCTTTCGTTCTACAATAGTGCGAGCTAAGAGATAGCAAAATAGGTTGAATCTCAAGTCTACTGATATTAAATGTTTTTTTTTTCCACGAGAAACTGGGATAGTATTAATTTTAAGCGAGACGGATACGAGATCGACGTACGTTATATTTGTCCTTATTTCGCGGTTGTCAGTGTGTCTCTTCGGTTTGACTTCAACCAGAGTGGCACTTTCTACATTTCGAAAAGGAAAGATATCCGAAGGAATTCGGTGCAAGAGAGGCGTAACTGAACCCAGCCGGCCGTATAATTTTCTATAGGATGATCTAAGGAAGGCTGACTGCGGTACATATTGATCTAAGTAAGCGCGAACCGTCCTGAAGTGCGTAGCACAGTAGCAGTGAGAACTTCGACTTCGGGATATATGACCGCACTTTTCACCGCGCGATGCGCCGATGTCCGTCGTAAAAACAGCAACCCCCTTTGATGCACGCTCGCGACGCGTACACGCACGCGGAATTTCATCACTCGGCGCAATTCGGCATTACGGGAGGAGTCGGCGCTTTATGGGCGCGCTATCGCGAGGGAAGATGTTCGGTTTCAAGCGGACCTTCGCCTTTGTGTCGCGTCGTAAAGGTGAAACGACCGCGCGCGGGCTTACGATTTGTATCGGGCACGACGAGCGGCGGCGGCAGCGACGGAAGTTTATCCGGCGCTGCCGAACTTCCGCTTGCCGTCGGGTAGTACGACGACGACGGATTCGACTCCCGGGGCTTTTGACGGAATTGCACTTGCGCTGAGGAGGATCCCTGAGCTCGCTTGCTCGACCAATTGCGTGCCGACGAGCAGAAACGGCGCTTAAAATGACGCGCACACGTCGACGTTCGTTAAAAAACACCGGCGCGAGAAACCAAGTCTCTCTCTCTCTCTCTCTCTCTCTCTCTCTCTCTCTCTCTTTCTTTCTTTCTCTCTGTGGAAGTTTAATCCACTGAGTAAAATTGCCGAATCCACTGAGGATCTATTAAAGCTCCTGCTCGTCCCTCAACTGCAACTGTCCTTGCTTGATGACGTCGGAAGCGAGAAATCGTATGCTAAAATATACAATATTTCCCACGACTACAGAGAAATTGCGACGAGTAATTCCAAAACCGACCGGAGTTAAAAATAATAGAAACGGGAAGAAACTTCGTGACAACTAATTCGCGGGACTCCCACGTCCCGGTCTCCCCTCTACACCCTGTATCCGCGCGCGTGTGTGCGTACGTGTAGCACACGTGTACGTGGAGACGTCAACGTCTTTGATAAAGACTTTCGATATCTCCGGCGGCCGTGCCTCCGCTCGGCGGAGCTAAATGCGCGCGCTTTCGGAAAAGTTTCGTGCCAAGGGGGAAACCGGTGGGATAAGTGGCTCCTAAAGCTGGTATACGGTGGAATCCCGCAAACACTCGCGGAGAGGCAAACATCGGCGAATCGCGCGCCCAGTCGTTCGCTCCCGACTCGTCCTTACTACGCCGGCTTGGCTTTTCGACGACGGTACCTTCCGATTTGGTCCATTCTGTTGACACTCGCCCGGAACTCTAAACAGCTTCCGGCGGAAGTTTTCCCGCAATCCCACTCTCCCCTTCGCCCCCCCCCCTCCCTCGTGAGCGAGCGAGTGGGGCGACCGAAGCACCCTTCGGTGGATATTTAAACCGCCGCCACCGCTGAGCGCGCAGGAAGCGCAAAAATGCGCGCGTCAGAATCATCCCTTCCTAACGCGCGGGATTTCGATAATCTCGCCCGACCACGCGCTTTCGGAATTATCCCCCCCTCCCGGCTCGTGTGTGTACGCTCGCGATAAATCTATCATCCTAGACAAATCTTCCGCACCCTCTCTCTCTCTCTCTCTCTCTGATCCTGCGGGGTGCGAACGCGGCGGGACGCACTTGTTGGGGTCCTGCGAGCTGGAAGAAGGGTGCTAATGCAGATTACGCGACGCGTCTTCATACGCGCGCGTCCGCACTCGACGGAATACGGATAGACTTTATGAAATTGTAAATTTTACGAGCGGAGCGCACGCGCGCTTGTCTCCCGCAGGGGTAGCGGCGCACTTACGCGAAATTTGCTGCGGTTGTACAGGTTAATTACGCGCGTATTACGATAAAGATATGCGAGGATTAAATGGGGGGAGAGACGCGAATTGCCAGGGAACGAGCGCGATAATGGGGAGCTAATGATGTACGTTGTAAATTGCGTAAATTTAGCGACAATTAATGGTAGCGACGGAGATGGTGTAATTTCAAGGCGACGGAGACACGTGAGCATGCGGGGAAAGAAGCGAAACAGAGAGAGAGAGAGAGAGAGAGAGAGAAAGAGAAGAGGAGTTATTTTATATTATAACTAATTTAATATTGCAATATTTCTCTATGGTTAATCGCCAAATAGAGCCAATGTAAATATAAATCTCTTAATATTTTGAGATTTACAGGATACGATGAGATGGGGATTTATAATATTATATTTATAATATTTAATTAAAAATTCTTACGATATATGTATATGCACACACGATTTAGTTGAAATATAAATTTTTCAACGGTCAGAGGTAGGACGATAGTAAAAATCAGTTTTCACTGGGTATGACGTATCTATATATCGCGTGCGCTTCGCGTGCCTATCTATGGATCGTAAAAATGTTTCCAAATATTTTACAGCCCCGCTCTGTAACATTGAAAAACGCGGCCGAGCGAGTTCGAATAAATTGAACGAAACCAGTAATTGATTTTATACAAAGCCAGATAAATATCTCGAAGTGCACATGTCGCACTTTTCAACGGACTGTCGGGACAAAAGATAAAAATGATTTTTATCGCGCGATACCCGGTGAAATATGTAGGCGGATTAAGGGTTAACGAGCGTCGCTATTACGTGTGTACGTGTCCGTGTAGATTTGGAATTATTGATCAATCGTGTCACGTGTAAATTTTATCTTTTCGACAAGCAAAATGCTCTCCCTCGTTCCCACCGTGACAGTATTGCACTCTATTCATTATTCGCACATTGTTGACGTTTCTACTAATTTTACCGATTTCGGTTATTCCTTAATATCACTTTTTTGCGGCAAACGTACATGATGACGCGGAAACTTTCATTTATCATATATCGCGATCTTGTTGGTGAAAAGCTCGACGCAACTAAAACTATCCAACTTTGGATTATGCATCAGTTATATAGGAAGTATTTTAAGTTAGGTGAGAGTAATATAATTTCCAGAAAGGTCGCGTGAAGTAATTTCAACTAAAGTTTTCAGTCAGATTTTCTCTGAATGGTACACTCAGAGAAATGACTTAGTAGTAGCAGATAAATCTCTGTAGGCGTGTTTTGTTGATTTCTAAAATTACCAATTTCTGATAAAATTAGCATATACTAAACATCTTTAGCGACAGCTTCCGTTAAAAAGGCAATAAACTTCTAGCCGGGAATATGGATATAGTATTATTGCGCTAGCATTTTTCGCTGTAGTGACTAAATTTAAACGGCCGATAAATTTAACCACGGTGACAACGGCATAGCTCCCCATTTCAAAGACACATTTTACACACATAGCTAGATTTTATCTCCTACGGCTAATTCTTTCTCTGAGTGTACGTATACGACATGGCGTAAAATCGTAAAATTTTATCTCGCCCCTCCCGCGTGTAAAATTTACATCTCCCGAGTTACGCCGCTTTTCTGGCGGGGGTGCGATTTTTCTGGCGGCGCGTACGTTTCTGTAGGACGCGTCTCTCTCGCGCCGATATTCCCGCGCGTTCTTCGGCAAACTCGCCAAATATATCAAAAACTCCGTCGAGCGTTTATTCAACGTCAGCGTTGTCCGCGCGATTCAGTCGCCTGCGAGGAGCCTCCTTTGAGGATATTTCAATCAAAGCCGAGCGGTGCAGGATCTATCAATGATAGCTCGGGCTTTTATTAATCAGCTCGTCTCGGTGTATTCGGAGCGTTTACCCGTTCACCCCTCTCCTCTCACTCGCTCCTTATTGCGTCGACGCTCGTGATAAATCTGTCAAGACGCGCTAAAGTTCAGGTCGTAACTTAGGAGGAAACTTTGCGGTCCACAAAGGTGGAGTCGCGGTGTCGCGGCGGCGTGGACGAAAGTTCAAGGGGTCGCATGCAAATTTCATCTTCTTTGGCTAATAAAATACACCCCCGTCTCGACGACATAGGATTAAGCCTCTCTCTCTCTCTCAGACGCGCGTGCGGATCCTACGACGCTATACACCGCCACTCGACAGTTTACTAAATTAATTTCCCGACGTCCGTCGGAGCGTGTCGGCGCTATTCGTTGAGTCACACTTAACGGGATGTAAACGTGTTATCGCATCGGCCATATTATTCCCGCGGTTTTACGACTTACGGAGACGGTAAGGGGATGGGAGGGGGAAAAGGCAGGCTCGCAGTCACCGGGAATGTAAGTTTTACTGCCTCCGCCTCCTAAGGGAGCGGGCGTAATAAAGCAAAGATAAAGAACAGCGGGGAGTTCGATTAACTTCTCGCAATCGTAAATCCGCGCGATAAATTATGCCGACTTAACAATTCCGGGGGAAACCCCCGTAAATCCGGGCCGGGCCGAATCGGGGCTCGCTCGCGCCACGCCGGAAAAGCCGAACTTTCTCATGCTAATATTCTTCCAGTTCCAGCCAATAAAATTCGCAAGTGTACGACGCCACGTATCCGCCGTAAGTTTTGCAGCGAGCGCGTTACACGCGACGCGTTACGACGAGAGGCGACCTTTAAAACGCGATCACCAGCGGGAGCGCGCCGATGGTCAGAATTGTGGGTCTTTTCCGTCTCGCTGAATTCCGTCACGCGTTCGCCATTCCCCGAGCGTCCCCGGGATTGCTTTCAAGTAAATATTGATTACATACTGTTGAAATATACTGAAATTGAGAAAAATATCACCTGATGTAAGAGGCTGAAAAACAGGTGATTTACGTTCACACGATTCCGGCACTATTTTCCGCGCGGTGATGCGATTCTGACAACGTCGGAATCTTACGAAGACGAGAAGAAAATACATTCACGCTGATATTCCATTCGCTTCTAATATCGGTTGAGGTGAGGCGATCGGATTTCTCTCGCGACAAAGGCGGGAGCTTCCCACGCGTTGTATCCAAGGCGTATCTATAAAACAGAAGGCAGGCCGGGACAGCGAGGAAAACGCGAGAAAAGAAGAACGGTGAATCCTCAGGATGAGGCTCGCCGTGCTTCTGCTTCTTCCGACTAATAAAATTCCGGAGGCGTCGGTCGATCGTTCCGCCGGTGTCGCGGCGCTACGAAGTGGCCCCGGCGCCCCTTGCGCTCCCACTTCGATCGTGCACGTGGAGGGTGTGTTTTTCAGCTGTGTAAACAGATTTTATGCGGAGTGTAACCGCGAGAGGGAAATTGTGCTTCTCATTGTCTATTCCAAAAGCCACTTGTGCCCGATGATACTCCCGACTTTCATCCGATTTCAGGCCCGCTTGGATATTTCGGTTGGGCCGATACGCCGGTACGCGAACGAAATTCATTTAACTTTAACACGCGTGTCAATTGCCTTTCGAAATCAAATCCTCCGCCGAGACGCATGCGAGACGACCGTTGGCGTGTCGCGTCGTGCCACCCTCGGTTCAGCGAGGGAAGCGCGCGATTGTCTCGTGACGCGATCGCGCGAGTCGACGGCGAATAATTCACGACGCAATTAATCCTCTCGATTGTCCGCACGCGGTATCGGAGATCAGGGTCTTAGATATAAATGGAGATGCGACATTGGGTTCCACGTATCGACGGTCGCTCGATATCTATCAAAAATCGGCCATTTTCTACGATGATATTTAGAGCGAGAAAATGAAAGAAGGAAGATAGATGAGAAAAGTTAGGTCGCGAGAAAGAAAGTAACTTCGATAATTACACAGAGTGAAGAAAATTATCGGACGTCCTGTATATAGTCTGAGTAAGAATAGTCTCCTCGTACTTTGTAGTTACTCTGTATAACTCGGCGCATGAAAAGAGGACTTTTTTCATGTCGTGATGTACTGAAATGATAACAAAAATAGTGTAATTCTGAGAAGACACGACATTCATATGACATTAGACAGGCAATCAAATCGATCCGGCCCAATGTCGCTCCTCTCTATTTACATCCAGGATCTTAACGGAGATCAATTCAACGATTGGCGATAATTGGTCATACAAAGCGAGCGTTGTGGAAATCGGTATTATCGAGATTTCACGATTTAAGTGTGGAATTTCACCGGCGTTGTTAGTTAAACGATTTAATCGCGCGTCTAAATATTTGAACGGGAGAATTTGTCAGAGACCATCCATCAACTTTATCGTTTATGTAAATGGTCGATTAATTTCCCCGATCAAACGAATAACAACGGAGAAGTGCCCCGGTGCATATTAAATCCCGACGCGTTATTGTAGCGGCCGAACGACCGGGCAACGATCCCCGCTTCGGCAGAAATGATAATTCAATCTCTCGACGGAACGAGCGAAATTCAGGAAAACAATCAAAGCTCGAGTAACTCGGTTAATCGTCGTATCTCTGAGAGAGAGAGAGAGAGAGAGAGAGAAGCGGGGATTTTCAACCTGAAAGCGCACAATTTTTATATCGCCGTGTATTTCGTTAAAAAAGTAGCGACGAACGCCGCGCGTAACGCACGACACGGTATTTGAACATTTTCATTTACTCCCGTGTGCCGGGCGGAAATTAGATCGCGCCCCGTGATACGGCATAATGTACGATACGACGGTCAGCGCAATTTTGACCTTTTTAAAATTACCCCGATTCGCGTAACGCAAGGATTCTCAATCATGACACCGAGCGGGCGGCGCGCGCGCCATCGGTACCACCGGCGATATCGAGCATTAAGCGTGGCCGAATACGCGCACGTTAATGTCCCCAAAATGGAGAGAGGAGCATGAAGCGCATCGCTTGGCCGGAATTTTTCCACAGAGAGAGATATATACATACCACCTGTGCGTATGTGTGTGTGTCACCGCAATTATTAATTCACAAAAACGGGCTGCTGCGCGATGCAAAAAGGGCGCGCATCCGGCCGCGTCGTTTCCCACCGCGCACGGTGGCTCTCCCTACCCGAATTTCCAGCGCGATTTTCACAATCAGCCGGGGGATGGAAATA
Organism: Dinoponera quadriceps; assembly: GCF_001313825.1. Taxonomy (NCBI): domain Eukaryota; kingdom Metazoa; phylum Arthropoda; class Insecta; order Hymenoptera; family Formicidae; genus Dinoponera; species Dinoponera quadriceps. The sequence continues at coordinate 1,233,151 of NW_014556140.1, forward strand.
CAGTGGCTGCGTGAGTAATTATAGTCGTGGGGGAGGACGGGAGGATAGGGAGGGAAGCGCTCCGGCGAGGGCAGTAGGTGCGTCACGGCTGGTTCACAGAGTGCGTGCCACGCAACGCTTACCGCGGTAATCATACATGCGTAACGCGAGACCGCGGGGCTCGTATATCGTCCAGTTATTACCGGCCGTGCGTACGATTGCATTGTTGCACGTGCTGCGGATGCAACTGTGTCGCCGTTACATCGCGCTCGTCCGCCCGCCAGGGGCGTAGTCATCAGATGCCGCGCGAATATGGAGGGTTGACCGACACCCCCTCTGTCTTTTGTCCGAGCGTGCAAAGAGGAAACGTGTCGCGGCTCAAATATCGCGATTTCAACCCGGGTCACACCGTCGGCGAAAATCCCGAGCGTTTTAGAAGCCGCGTAGAACATTGCACGGGACGTAATTGCACTCCCCAGTACGATTTCCCAATGAATCATTGTGAGTTCTAGCCGGGAGGTTTTCGCCTTTGGTTCTGGTTGGAAATGCGATGCTTCAGCAGGCAGGAACGATTATTACGCCGTGATTCCGAGCAAATTTACGAATAAATCGTTAAATCGTAGCTTATTAAGCAATCGTAAGAATCTGACCTGTAATTTTATATTAACTGCAATTCTGTGCTGGCATTTGCGAGCGAGGATTTTCTAATTAGCACGCGCTCTCTCTCTCTCTCTCTCTCTCTCGCTCGCTCGAAGAGAGCGTACCTTGACGGTTCACGGTTTAATCGCGAAATCTCGCGACGCCGGCGTTTATTGGCAAACGATTTTGTCGCGATGATTTATTCGCGACTTTTTTGCCGGCCGAGTCGCGCTGAAAGCATTACGCTGTCTCGTTTACGTGTATCGCCTTCGCTGTGAGTACATATTGCTCCATGTACTCATAATGCATTTCGTTATACGGCCACGAGACGCTTTGTAAAACAGGGGCTCCCCCCCCCCCACGTGCCGATCGCACGATTTCGCGCACGCGAGACCGTACGCGCTGCACGGCATCGCGATCGGGTTATCGGATTTACGGCGAAACGCGGCTGAGCGGAAAAGTAGCGCGCGACCTGTCGCGATAAACAAACCGATGAGAAGAGGGGGAAAAAAGAACGCAACTGGGTCATTTCTGGACACCTGTTTTGCGGACGATGTTCCGCGCCACTGTGCGCCGCGATGCAAATAAAAATCGTTCAATCATCGGTCGGGGGGGTTTGTTTAACCCCGTTCATAGCGTCGATTTTTTATCCCGGCGCCTCTTCCACGGTTTATTTTCCCGCGGCTTCGTCGTGGAAACGCGTTGTCTAAAGCGCGATCTCCCCCGGCTATTTTCAAATTTCATATTTACAACGCGTCCCCGCGTAGGAATTCGTCTCCGATAACGGAAACTGACGAGGCGTCAGTTCAAACAGCGAAAGCGGAAATTTAAGACATCATCGGGATCAAAAAAGTATCGGTTATATCGTGTTATTAGATTCGAAGTTAAATCCATCTCGTTATCTTAGCTTCGATTATATTGTAAAGTTAAAGGTTTATATAAGATCAAATTTCGGGTTTGTGGAATTGTGGGTGTAACGTTTATTCGAGATTCTGCGGGAGAGCAGTTCCGCGTTGTAATTAAAAAGCAAAGTTTTCTTCAACGGCTGCTGTTGCACTCGATGTTATTTTGTTCGGTCGTCACTGATCGCCGGCCGAGTACACACGAATTTCCATTATAATGGCTGCGAAAATGCGAGCTCGCGAGAAAGAGAGAGGGAGTGAGGGAGAGAGGAGGCGGGGGGGGGGGGGAGACCATTAATCAAGCAGTGAATTATTAGCCGTAACAGTGGGCGTACGCGCGCGAAATACAAACAGATGCGCATCCCTTACATCCGTCGCGGATTTCGAGCGTTTTTACGAAGCGATAAAACGAGAGAGAAAGAGAGAGGGAGAAAAGAAGCATACGCGCGCAGTCGGCTTCTGTCGTGAAGCCATATTTCTCATATTCTAATTCCGCTTTATCCGCGTTTACGAGCGCCTTTTACGATTTTAGAACTTCAGATCCGGCGGTGACGGGCGTCCACTAAACCGGAAACGGGAAGATACATCATTCCGATGCGCCGTTCTCCACGGGCAAACGACAGCACGACGACGAATGCGAGTTCGCGATCCGCGAGATTTCTTCCTTCGCGTGCCGGCATCTTTTCTCGGTTAATGTTAACGTCCATCATAAACGGTAAATTCGAGAACAGTTACCGCTACCTTCTTTCCTTTCCGTCGAGTCCCTCGACTCGTCCCATCCATGTAGGAATCGTATATACATTCGGTCAGTATTGGAGATCGTCGAGGTACCGATTCAATACTGAAATATCTCACATTTCACATTACGATGTCAATGTTTTGAGCAGGCAAGCAGGGTTATCGAGGTATCAGTAACGCGGAACCTAAACAGCTCAGTGGTGAGAACGGTCGTCCGGCAAGCGGAAGACCGAGTTTCATCCCAGTCGAGTCTGCCTCGCTCCAATGTTTCTCATCTCACGTGACGTTAAGGTAATCGGTGGTTAGGCTGGTCCGTAAATTGATTTTCTTCGGTATCTTTTCGATTTTTCAACGCACATCGATCGGAACAGAGATCTACAAATATGCGAAATTAGAAGAAGATTGAGCGAGATAATCGAAATCAAAGTTAGCAATATTGATATATATCACAAGTAAGACGCAAGGAAGATGGTTTCCGATATCACGTTTTTCATTCTAACGATCAAACTGTTCTTATAATTTTAGAGAGACGTTAAAAGAGGTTTGTGCATATATTATGACAAAATTAAGCCAATATCTCATCGGCAATTATTCCCTATTCGGGAAATAGGGGGATAGCTCGTACATATTGACACTCGATATTCGCGAAAACGAAATCGACTTCGTTCGAAAATCCTCACGTTCCTCTACACCAGCCGTCGTTACAAGATACATACAATTTCCTCGATAACAAGGTTTCGCGGCTTTTTATTCCGCGGGCAGCATTCACGCGGGGATTCGTCTCGCTCGCATTCGCATAGGAGGAGGGCGTTAGACAATGCGCTCGCGGAGGAAATTCGCCTCGATATTCTCCGGTTGCGAGAAGCTATTATTTGAAAGCGAAGGAGAACGCACAGTACGTCAAGTAGTCGTTGCGGAGAAGATGGAAGTCTCTCCCCCCCTCTCTCTCTCTCTTTCTCTATCTCTCTATCTGTCTCTCTCCCTCCAAGAGCTTGTTCGCAGAAAGTAGCGCGAGCTATGTCTGTTATTTCAATAAAGACGCATAGATTCGACTAGACTAGGTGATTTCACGTACGCCCTGCTGCTACATACCGAACAGCAGCAGCAGTTCAGGACGCGCTGAATTCCAAAACAGCCCCGTCGCTGAAAATAAACGTGACTGCGCTTTCACTCAAAACAACGAGCTCCTCGACCTACCCGAAAAATCCAACGCGCGATTTTTCGCCGCCCGCGATATCGATATCGATGAGCGACGCGAAAGATCCATATTCTCTTTTACGGTGACATCCCCCCTCTCTCTCTCTCTCTCTTTCTGTTCCTCTCTCGCGTTTCACGTTATACGCTTTATACCCGATAAGGGAGCGGCACAATAGCTCGCGGTTACGAAAAGGGATCGCTGGAAATTTCGCAAACATTTTTTTTTGGGGACCGTTACACCCGCAAGATAAATTTTTCCGAAAAAAGGAAAAAAAGGATATTTCGGTCTTCCGTCGCGGGACTTTTAATTTCCACGGGCTGAACGGGATGCGAAACTTGTGAAAATAAAGCGGCGCGACGAAGATCTTGTTTTCGATGCAATCAATGTTATTCGTACAAGGAACGCGAAATACTAGAGGAACGATTCAGATAGGCGTCGCGCCGATCGGCTTTAAGATCGCGCGAGCGCGTTACAAATCCCGGCTACGTTTAACCCCCTTTTTTTCATCGCCGGCTTAGCGCGAGTCGGGAAATTCACCGGCGAAAATTCAAGTGGACTTCACATTCGACGATTTACGGCAGTTCTCGGGCACATCTTTTCTCTCCGCCTAACTCCGCGCGCGCGCGCGAACGCTCGGCCGCGTAGTCGCTCTAACCCCTTCGCCCTTACCTCCCCCTCTTCCCCACCTTTATCGGATAAAAGGCATTACAGAGTCGCTTAGGTGCAAGCCATAAAAGATAATATATTTTGCGCGATTCGGGTATGTCCGGGTCAATTCTCTCTCGAGAGGGAATCTGGTCGGGAAGTCGGCTTGATGCAGATCGCGCCGGGAATTTATATCGACGAATTTTCGAGCGCAAACACTCGCGAAGCGTGAGCCGGTTAATGTTATCTAACGGAGGAATCGCGCTTATTTATCTACGGCGCGGCGAAGGATTCTCGATTTGGTATTTATTTCGCGGAACGTTGCGAAATCGCCGATCCGACATCGAGCCGGGGCGCATTTCTCTTCGCGAGGAAGGCGATGCGTAGCAACGGTGTACATTGGCGCTTCCACAATTTTTCCAACGTCGCGACCAACCATCTCCGGCCGCTCGGCGAAACGTAAGGGAAAGGCCGGTAAAATGGCGATCTTAAAATCTGTTGATTTCTTTTCATTTTCGTAGCAAAGTAGAGGTAACGATCGTTTTTTCTTTCTTTTTTTCCGAGTAGTTGAAACCTTGCTTATTACCCGCGTAAATGGAAAAATGTATAAATAAGTTAGAATTCTGATTGAATTTTCCGAGAACACGTATGTTTCGTTGTCCCGCCGGCGTGTGAGCGGAGACGGCGAGAGTTGAAATTATCGGGTCGTCGTTTTATCCATTTCGTCGCTCCTCTCCCTCGCTCGCCCCGTATTTCCGATTCTCACCTCCCGATCGGGCGAGAGTCGCAAGAGAGAGAGAGAGAGAGAGAGAGAAAAAGAGTTTTATTCGCGTTCGAAGAGTACGGGCGATTACGTGCGCGTCGCTGATTAAACCGCGATAGACGGGGTCTCGGATAAGTGGATACCTGCCACCGCGGCGGCCGCCGTGTGCGCGATATCTCACCGAGCCGCGCAACCATCGCCAAACTTGCCGCGAAACTGCGCCATCGTGCCCGGGATCTATTTGTTCCCGATGAACCGACGATCCTCGAGATAGCGCGGACGAAGGCGAACGAATCCTCTTACCTGCCGTGGCTGCTCGTCGGTCTCGCTCGCGAGAGATCCCAAGATGCGCTCCCCCGTTGAAATTCAAATCGCCGGCTTGTTGCGGCCCCCGCCGTTTTCCCTGGCCCTCGACATTCATTTTAATGCCCGTACACTATCAGGCGCGAGAGAGACACTCGAGAGCGAAAATAGGAGCGGCGTATTTCCGTACGTCGTAAGGAACGTCGAGCGGCTCCGCGCCTCGAAATCCCGGCGAACGTAGTTCTTCCGCCCGCGGAAACTAACGTCGCGTGTTTCGATGTGAAATGTTTTGATATTACGGCTCTTCGGGCATTCGGTCGTAGAGATCAATTCTTCGAGTCGATAAGAGCCGATGCGGGATAACGGTTGAGAATAATCCTTCGATATTAATATCCTCCCGTCGAAAGAATCATTCGCAGCAGTCACCTTGTGTGCTTCTTTTATTGGCCTGAAAACATCTCTACCGCCGAATTTCTGAAAGAAGTAAAAAGCAGTAGAAAAACGGGAGAAAGTTCGGCTTCAACCTGTTCGACTGTGAATAGCTAAATTCACAATGAGAGAAAAAAGATATAAAAGATAAAAAATTACTCGGTGGATACTAATGACATATTTACATATTTACTTACGCACATCTAAATTCTTTTATTTAAATATATAGCATAGACAGTCGTTCTCATGAGAAGCTGCAGATTTTAAGAAATGTGTATTTTTTATTTGAAACCTTTGTCTTTTCAATGTACAAATATATATATTTGTAAATATAAATAAATATATTGTTAACGTCCACCGAGAAAACGTTTCTTAATTTTTAGATATTTCTGTTCCTCCGAGTGCAGATAAGAATATTTATTCCATTGAGAACACAATCGTTGTTCATAGATCAGTGCGAGTGTATAAATTCGTATTATCACAACGGGGCGATGTGAGAGGCATTTGGTTCTTTTCACGTGCATCCCAGACACGAAAGAAGTTCGGGCATGCCTCGAGTTCGAATTTAAGAAGGAACGGGCGCATCGGGCTTGCTTGAAAGATAGAATCTCACGCGCTCCATCTTCCGCCCGATGTCATTAGCGTACGTTCCCCGACACGACGAAACGTATACGCGGGGCAGGATTTCCCCGCCGGCCGCGTCTTCAAATTCAAACTAGCGTTTAGTCCGGATCTCGCATTATCGGCGGAGCCGGCTTTAAATCACCGGTAATGCTCGAGATAACGAGCGAATAAGATAAACTCACCCTACGTGATTTCCTGATAAACGCGTTCGACTAGCGGCTCTGCCTAGGTAAGCGCGCGGTGAGAGATTCCCCTGTCGCCCTGGGATATCGGGGGGGGGGGGGG
>NW_014556140.1:1239669-1241430 GCF_001313825.1 Dinoponera quadriceps
GGGGGGGGGGGGGGAGAGGCGCGGCGCTCAAAGGACGCGAGAAGAACGAGAACGGTGGCGTTCGTTCACGGGGGGACGCGCGCGCAAACTTCGCGCTGTAGATTCAAAGACGGCGGGAGAGAGATCCGAAAGAGGGATAAATCTAGGGTGAAGGGGCGGGGCCGAAACGGGCTGAATCCTAATTACGACGACCCAGAGGCGCGTTAGACGTGACCCAGGACTAAACTCCGTCCCAAGGACCGAGCTAAGAGCCCGACCGATGGGTGGAGGTGGCGGGGGCGATGGTGTTACGGGCGGTGGGTTAAATGTTGCTGCTAGCGGGAGTGCCGTCGGATCCGCCAGGGAGGGAGAGAGAGAGAGAGAGGAGATTCGGAGTACGCGTCCATTTCGTCCTCGGAGGCATCCCCCGGGTGGCGTTCCACCTCGTGGCGAAATTAACGCCTTAGCCTGATGGTCTGACGGCGCTCTCAGCCGGGTCGACTTCTAATGCGATCTCGAAACTTTTCGCCCGCTTATTCCGCTGCAACCGTCGCGAACGCCAACGCCGGTGTACCGAGGAACTTCCCTCGCCAGCGAAACCGTGTATTTCGACATCCTTCACCTCCTCTTCCCCCTCCTCCTTCTCCCGTTTTCACGCTCCTTTTCCTCCCAATGAGTCCCCCCGCGTTTCCATCTTGTTTTTCGGACGTATACTCAAGGAAGTAGCTGCTGACGAGGTATTAACGAGGTGCCGGTTTTTAAGGAAACAGGCGCTCGATGTAGACTCGAAAACGAGCTCGATTCGACGGTGATTCGATTCGAATTCGAGCAGTTAGCACACCTCTCTGGCAAATAACGCTAAACTTGGTTTTGAATCATCCCAGTTTCAGTTTCGCCGATCTTTCTCTAATTTTACATATGTGTAAATCGCGTTTCGATTAATGCACCGAAATTTGAAGGGGTTCCTGAGAAAATTAATTCACGGACGAAATATCTCAATGTCGTGTGAGATGAAAAACGTTGGAACGGGGTAGACCCGGCTGGGGTCGGGTCTTCCGTTCGCCAGACGACCGCTCCAATTTCACCGAGCTATTTAGGCTCCACGTTAGTGGACGACATCTCTCCTATTTAAGGCATTGGCATCGCAACGTGAAATCCGTATTTCAGTAGTAAATTGGTACCTCGGTCTCTCCGGTTACCGGATGCCGAATGTACACGATTCCTACACGGATAGTGGATACTCGCGCGTCCGGCACGGTAATTAATGCGCGGAGAGCCGCGTGTCACGCGCGCGCGCGCGCTACGCAAATATATTCGAGTTTGCTGCGCAAACTTGGGAGATGCGCGCGCCCGACGGAGGAAGGGGGGAGGGAGGTGTACACCTCGAGAATCCGCGCCCGGAACATCTCCCGGAGGGGACCTTGAAACTTCGGACTCGAGCGCGCGGGAGAACACGATTACGCCGGAAGGCTTCCATCTGAAATTAGCGCCCTCGCTTAATACCACGGCGGATAACCAGGCTCAGGTCGCCGACGACGACGTCGGCCAGCGTCGGAGCAGCGATCTCGCGTACGACCTATGCGCCCGGCACGCGTCCATCCGCCACGTTTGCCGCAAGCTCTTCTCCTCCCGAACATGATTCTGAATTAAGCACGATTTCCGACGAGCCAGACGCCGTCGACGAATGAACGCCGCGGTCCGAGCAGCACGTCTTCGACGTGTACCGGTCGCGAAACACTCAACTCGGTTGGCATCCCCGATTCCGCCCCCCCCCCCCCCCCC
>NW_014556140.1:1241493-1249596 GCF_001313825.1 Dinoponera quadriceps
CCCCCCCCCGCGTTCTACATAGTAGTGAGTTCACGGAGTTACGTCCGCGTTACACACGACGTGATGCATCTGCTTTGGCAAAACTTACACTTTGGGAAACTTGGATAATTTCGTCCTGATAGAAAGATCCGGAAAGACGTCGACGGTCCCTCGGAACCCTACGAACGATCGGAAATAAGGGGGGGTTTCCCTCATCGCAGAGTGAAGTTTTCTTAAGAAGTCGAGGAAGTTCTTTGGAAAAATAGCGTTTGCGTCGATTGACATTCATGATCGAGGAGCGCCGTGACGCCACTTCCTCCCCCCCACGCTTCCTTCCTTCTTCCAGTTTCCTTCTTTGGTTTCCCGAAAAAGTGGGGAATAATCGCGAGATCTCCCCGTGCTCTCCGTGCTTTCTGGCCTTTTATCAATCACTTATATTTGCTGAATTTACTGCCAATTTTGATTTGTCTCTAGAAATTAGTCGCTGCCAGAATACCAGTTATCTCATTAGATATGGCCGATGATAACAGTGGTCACCTGGACCCGAGTTTATTTTCGTTTAATTTACAGTTGATTTAGTTTTCATCGTGTACATTATTTTTGCGATTTTTCTCAATACTACAGAACTGTATAATAAAGCTCAATAGTTTTCCTTGAAACTTCTATTTTAACACAAAAACTTCTTATTGAGATTGTTCATTATTACCAAGCCTGACAGAAAAGAAGAAAAAACAAAATCTTGGCAAGTCTTCGAAAAACGAGGGTTTTAGGAACGCCAATCGTCTGTGAGACTTATCGACAGCCTCCCAGGTAACATCATAGGCCTCCCAAGCCCTCAGCAATTCACATTCAACCCCTTGGGTATCGGAGACCTACGTCGAAATAAAATAGCGGCAACTTATCTACGGGAGCTGATGCGGGAGGGTCTGCCTCTCACAGAGGTTGAAGGTCAACCGAGTAATAAAGGAACAAGAACGTAGGATACAGCGTCTTGCAGAAAAAGTGGAAGAGGGTAAAGCGAAGGAAAAAAACATGCCTGACATGTCGCTGTCGGGATTAGCGTCAGCCGAGGTGCTCGAAGGTATCTCGCGCAGTTTGTCCTCATTAGCGGGGGATGGGGACTCGGCCGGTTGCTCTCGCGCGCGTTCGGTCGTGTAAAATAATAGAGTCGCTAATACCGGTGGTGTGCGGAGCTGCGCACGTGATAATTTAAAGCGGCCGGCTCGTTTTCTCTCGCGCGTACGTGCTCTCTCAAAAACGGTAATACCCGGTCGCGGACGCCGCGGCCCTGCGAAGAGCCCGCCGCCGCCTCTCTCCTCCGGTGCGCTCCGCCCGGTGAATTTCACTTCGCGGTAATAGGATCACGCGAAGATAAACTCCGGGATTAGGGGATTATCGAGTAACCTGCGTGCGTGCGGGCAGCTTTAATGGTATGCTAATTTGGTGCTAATTCTGAAGGGAAACAGCTAATAACTCAACGGCGCACTAACCACGAAGATCCCCTCTCCCTCCTCCACCCCCCTTTCTCTTGCCCCGCAAGCGGTTCCGATATAATTCCGCTAACTCGCTTGTCTCTGCTTAGCGAATATGAACGGTAACACGTGTTACCCCACCCGCGACGTGTCTCCCAAGGCGAACACGTCGTTCGCGGCCGTTTGCCGAAAATGTTTCCGGTAGTTGCGCCGAGCGGGTGAAGTTTTAGAGCTGCTAATTGAATTACAATTCGCATGTATTACATCCTAGTCGTCGTCTTCGCCGTCGTCGTCGTCGTCGGGCGCGAACTTGCGATTATAATCACATCGCGAAATTGAGGCGCTGTACGGATACCGCGTACGGAATTCCATATGGCGCCCCGTAACTTCGCTTAATGTCATCCAGGTGCTGTGACGCTTGAACCAAAACGGATACACGCGTGACAAGTGAAGTTACGACACAGCGTGACACCATAAGCGCGAAACGTATCGTAACAATCGTTGTCGGGCTTGTCTTCACGCCGTGTTTAGCATTAACATTAGCGTGAACGCGCAGATCCGATTACCGAGTTTATCACGCTACCCCATTATCGCCGTTGCCGTGAGATAATCCTGAACATTTTTCCAATCCTTGTTATCGTATATTATATGGAACGCACCGAAACAAAGCGGTAGAATCAAGCGGACGTAACTATTTGTCCTTCGGCCTGTTAAATCAAGTCATATTTTCGCCAATTTCATTATATCTCAATAGTTTGTAAGCAAATACTTATTCGAACGCGGTAATGCCTCAATTTGTATAAATCAATTACCGAATGGAAGTGTAAAATGAGAATTAATTCCAACCGAGGAATGAAATCGAGATCAAATTAGATGTTGGAATTATCGTTGCGTGATTATTGCGCTCGAAGATGCACGCTCGACTTTCGCGCTCGACTTTTGCGCATAAAATGCGGAAAATAGCGGCGTATCACTCACGGGCCGTAAGAAAGGAAGGCCGCGGACATCCGTTTAATCTGCAATCTGCGGATCGGCTTTGCCGGCAATAGTTTCACACTTTAGGGGTTTTGGTATGCAAATGCCGGGCGAAGAAACACGCGCGGTATATATCGGAGGCTGGCCACTCGCCAGCCACCTCTTCTATCCCTTCCAGCCGCGGCTATCGCGAGCTGCTCCGGCGACTCGTGCATTGTACCGGCGGCGCGTTGCATATTGCAACGCGGAGTTCCAACCGGCGGTCACGTCGTGCGGCGAAACGAAATGCTCTCTCTCTCTCTCTCCGTCTCGGTCTCTCGGTAGAAAAGCAGCAGCAGCCGGCGTATCTTTTCGCGCGAACGCGACTAAATCGCGTGTCGAATCGACGCGTGACTCTAAGCCCGCTGGGAAATATTAACATAGCTACGTAAGTCGTTTGTTCCGGGAACACGGCGGATATTAAAAGATTTCAAACGATCAATCTTAATTCCTGCGACACGCACGGACGCCGGTGTGCGCGCTCTAATGAGATTCCTCGAGCCCCAATTGCACCCGGTTTCGCGAAGTTTCGCGCACTAGAGCGTGCCGAGACTGTTTCTCGCCGGGGTGATTTTCAACGCCGGGCTCGAATCCTGCCGTCGAAATGTTCCTATCAGGCCGGAACTTTTTGAGATATAAGAATAGACAGGTTTTCAATATGTAGTGTATTTTCTTTTTTTTTCCTTTTTTCGTTGAAATCAGGAAATAAAGCAGAAATGCGTAGCGTTTAATTTCCGTTTTCACACATTTGGATCCATTTCAAGTATTGGAGTCCAGCATGTTCTCGTCCCAATAGCCCCGATAACGATTCTGAATTGCTATCAAATCCGGAAACGCTCATCTTCCTCACCACTTATCCAAATTATTCGGGAAGAAATCTGGGTACGAACGCAAGAAATGAATTTTTCGCGACACACGTTCCGTTACAATTTTTCAATAGTTCCGCAACAATCGGTTTGTCGTTTTTTTCGCTTCCGATGAAACCATTTACGACACTCCTTCGAAGGTTGCCGATGCTGCCGCTCTCTTTACCAATAAACACGACAAATAGCAGGATCCATCGTTATTTTGGGAAATCGGACTGAGATCCCAATTAGATCTGAGGAAATTTTCCACGCGGGCGCAGCTGAGCCCGATGATTGTCGAAGCGATCGCTTGACACACACTCGTGGGAAACTCACCCGCTCCATATTTGATCTGGGAATTCGCGCGAATTTTCGGAGGGATCCGAGAGAATTAGTATAGATTTCTCAGCGTTACATACTCGTCAGAGTGCACCGTGCGCGACCGATGGATGGAAGGCTTCTGCCATCGCGATCTTGCGGGATCTTGTGTTTGTCTTTGAGATAGGGCGAAAATTGAATGATGCATCAGAGAGAGTGCATACTTGTCCGTCGAGAGAATCAGACGTCTTCCTCTCTCTCTCTCTCTCTCTTGCAGATATCGCATCGAACGCGAAATATCCCGTGCGATTCCTGCGTGCTCTCGGCTCCACACGCGCTCCGTGTAATTATTATAGTTTCGCAATACGTTACAGGGTGGCGATAAGCATCGGGGGGGGGGGGGGTTGTTACACGCCAGCAACACGCCGCGCGATAATGCGCTGCAGCGCGAGTGGAAATTCAAGAACCGCCGTAGCTCGCCGAGTGGGATACGCGCAGCTGCTCGCGAAGGGGCTTGAGAATATCCGCACCTCGTCGGCCCCGACGTTGTTTAGCCATAGGAAAATGACAATTTCTCCCCCGCCAAGGAAAAATTACCGCAGCGCGGTAAAGCGTCGCCGGAGCGTTCTCGCGGACGCGCTCCGACTCTTTTCTTCCTCCAGCGTAAATATCCCCCGACCGTGTCGGAAAACCGACGATTTCGCATGCAAGACGCGGTTGTGTACCGCGCTTTTGATGTTTCGCGCTTAACTTTGTGCGATATTTACTCCGTTGCAGGTGAGTCGCGGGAAACATCGTCCGCACAAAGGAGGAAAAACGCGGGGGAGATGTGCGAGTAATTATTGCAATCTAGAAATGGAAGGGAAAGAGAGAGAGAGAGAGAGAGAGAGAGGAGCACGACGACGACGATGACGGATGCGCAAACGACGAGAGCGACGGTGAAAACATTTTCCGCGAACTGCTGCGGCGTAAATCGCGATTTATCAGTTACGCTTGAGATTGCCGTTTTTAACGCGCACGCACGCTCGAACTTCGCACTTAGGGAAGACCGGGCTTATTAGTCACACTTTTTATATACTGGTTAAAAAAGGGGATGTACAATATTTCATGATATCATACAGGAGAGACCGGGGCTAAATGAGTAAGCCGGTTAAATGATTATTTCAGTTGTTTTCTGACGGGTGACAGAATTGAACAAGTGAGAGTTTCGTAATCATCTTTGACACGTTTGAAACCTCTGCTCGCTCGACTTTGTAATTTGCTAGAAAATAGCTGAAATAATCGATCAGTCAACTTACCTCTTCCGCCAACTAGTCTCGGTCTCCCCTGCGTTTTGGTAAAACTTGAACTTTCAGAAGGTATCTTTCAATCTTACCTTTTACTAGATCTATTTTAGCTCGGGGCGAATCGTTATCCTCGAGTGTACTCCGCAGTGTCGCGCCGTTATTGCGAAATGCTTGACAGGGGCGACCGACTGACTGTCAACGGTTCCCGCTGTCGATCGATACCGGGAAGGTCGCGGAACTCGCGTAATTTCCTCGCGTCACCTTCGCGACGCCGCGAATTATCCATTCGACGTTTCGCATGGTCGCTTTCGCAGTACACTTCGTGTGCGGCCGTTCACATCGCGAGCCCGAGCTGCAAAGCCGTGAGAACGATGACTCGCAAGAAAGAAAGAAAGAGAGATAGAGAGAGAGAGAGGGAGAGAGAAAGCGTGATGAGCGTCGTCGCGACGAATCGGAGCGTGTGGTGGCAAGTGAAATTAAACGGAACCGTGAGAGACGCGCGATATTTGTGATATCGGATTGCTGAGGAATATGAAGAAATGACGGAAAACGAAGTTACGGAAGGATCCAGGCGGCGGATGACGAAAGGCGGCACTTCCCGCCCGGAATGTCGGAGGCCGGATGTCTCCCTGTCAATTATCGACGCGATCTCAATCAGGAGCCATCCGGCCGCGAATGCTGTATCCGCACGGCGGACAGCGTCTCACCGGTGTAATGGAACTAAATTATTCACTTTTGCGGTAATGGAGGAGATAATTGCCGATGACACGAGACGAGAGACCCCCAAGCTGCGGCGACGTCTCGATCGCGAGGGGGAAGAAGCGCGAAGCGTGGAGGATTGTTAAGCCGTAATGTGACTTTTTCAAGTCGAAGAAGTTCAGTTTGACCTATACTGGAATTTATTCATATTTCACATGCGAGCGAAATTTTCCAGTTTTATTTACAAATCATCGCAAACTGGGACACGCGTTAAACGCGCGATAATAAGTGATTCTCGGGAAAACTGATAGTCTATAGTCTTCCTTTTTAGAAATATTTCTCGGCGTCACCTGCTTGGTTAATGAACGCACAGCAAGATGCGCAATAGATACAGGCGCTTGAAATGATGAGATATTTGGAGGTAAATAGTTCGTGATCGGCTGATCGGCCGTTCTAAAAACACGCGGCTGAAAGTTCCGATGGTGGCAACGTACCCTCTCGTAGCTTTTTTCACGCGCGTGCAACGACGCGGCGCCTCGCGAATGTTTCAATCGTCGAGCGCGCATTAGACTCATTTAGGGGTCGTCGGCGGATAAACCGAACTTACCGCTGGCTCGCGCACATTCCATTAGACCGATAATGCCGAATGGTTAGGCGAGCGGTCGCACCACCGCGTTAATTCCCCCGATAGCGCCGTTTAATCGAAACTCGCGGCGGGGTGTTATCTCTCGCGTGAGAAAAGAGAAACAGGATCGATCGCCTCTTTCTTTTTGCTCCGTGCGCCCGGAGCGGCGTTTCGCGCGCTCGTTCGCCCGGCTCACCACCGATTGCACTTTGTAGCGTTAAACGCGATTTGCCGGCGGCGAGTAACGTCGTTAACGCGCTTGCAAGGTTAACTTAATTTGCCGCGGCGTGTTTTATCGGCAAAAAATGACCGGGTAACGCGTGTATAACGCGTCGCGCGATGTGATACGACGCGACGTCGCACGAACGGATTATTTTTCTTCGGATCGTTCCTCGCTCGGTGAGGAAGGCAGAAAGAGGGAGAGAGGAGGTAATCTCTCCAGCGGTACAACCGTTTCGGTCTCCAGCGCGCGTTCCAATCTTTTATTCCTGTACGCAAATTTGATTCGCGTCGGATAAAAATATCGCTATTAGCTCGGGCGCAATTTGTCGGATTTTTGCGGCACGAAGCGCCGGCCGCGAGACAATTTCGGGCGAAATTATTCCGGCTAAAAGGATTACTCGCTCGCCCGGCAGATATCGCGTTCTCGCGCGATAAATCCCCGCGCGCGCCGCTGGCGTTTCAGGATATCGCTGATATCTTCATATTTTCGCGCTTTCGCCGTCATCGAGGAACCCTTGACCCTCGAATAACAAACGTTCATGCAGTCACATATCACGCAAGGCTGCTCGGATCCGACCGATAGAAGCATTTTGTTGTATTTTCATCCAGTTTTGCCGACGAGGCACTTTTATTCTCGCGATTAGTTGGAAAATATTTAAAAGTGAATCAAATATACCGCAGAATATGTAAAAGGTCTGAAATATAAGATTTGCAATATTTATTAGGGACGGAAATCTTAGAATTTCTCTGTTGGATATTCAACTTATGAATTTTTTTCAAGAAAGAATGATATAACATAGTAATGTAATTAAAAAATATATATAATAGGAGAAAATAAAATGAAGGAAACTTTGTTTGAGAAAATTTTATTGGAAAAAAATCAAAGGGAGAAAGTAATCCGTTTTTCCCTTTAATTGGTCCAAAAATAATTGCAATTTATCGTCATTGTTAGTTTGTGACAAATATTTTGGCAAGAAATAATAAAATGGAATGAAGAAATAATCGAGAAAAGTTTGTAATAACGCTAATAAAAAATAAGTTAAGTCGGATTCGATCGGGAGAGCGTATTAGGAATTAGGAGGAATTAGAGGATTATACCGGGCAAAACAGTTCTATTTACCTTACGCTACCAGTGGTTGCGAAAAGATTGACTTGAAAGATTCAGGAAACCGTGACACGCCACGTTTCACCGACGACGCGTGTACGGGAGCGTTAGAATCCGGTCGGATCCGACCCGATCTTGTAATCCGAGGGTTAATACGGGCGACCGATGAAGTAGTACAAGCCGGTCGTGGAAATTAGCCGCTCGAGCGGACTCGTTGAACTGACGTATCTTCGCAGAGAATCGTCGGCGAGAACAAATCTCGGGGAATCGAGCCTCGGCGAAAGGAGGGTACGGGAGCGGAGCAGCCGACGTTAATTCCGCGCGGTGCCGCATTAACGTCAAACTTGGGAGACACGCGGATGTCTTGCGCAAACTTGTAATAATAATTATCATTATTCGTCGTTCAACAGCGCCCCTTCGCGCGCGCGCGAAGTCCGCTTGCCCTGCCGCGAAGCCTCCTCCGAGGATTCGACGTTCGCGAAACAGTCGAGCCGGTTAAAACCTGCGAACAAGGACGGACGGACGGGTGGGCGGGCGG
>NW_014556140.1:1249618-1342231 GCF_001313825.1 Dinoponera quadriceps
GTGGGCGGGCGGGCGGAAGGTAGCTTCGTAACGAGTTGTCTCGGCGAAGTTTCTCGACGAGAGGGCAAATCGTTTGCCAGCGGCCTCGCTGCGCCCAAGTCGCTCGGATGAATTCGTCGCGGGCGAGACGGGCCGAAAGGGACCATCCACCTCTTGTTAAAACTCAAGCCCCGGCGGTGCCCTATTTAAAAGTCAAATAAATTCCATCTCGAACGGCCATACCGAACTACTTGGTAATACCATAAAAAATGCAAGGACCATCCGACCGCGGTATATTTCTCGCCGGATGTAACCGCTTCGTCACTCTGCCGGCATTACCACCGGCTGATGTAGAACACGTGGGAAATTTATTTGCCGTTGGGATGAATTATCAAACGCTCGCCCCCTTCAGTGCGCCGAATCGGCGAGCATTGCGAAGTGTTATCGGGGTGAAATCGTCGCATTCGAGCGCTTTTACACGGTTGATTAAAACTCGCGCCGATCGAGCGGTGGATTTTCCGCCGATATTTCGAGCAAGCGAGCGGAAAAGTGAGAGAAGGAAGATGAATAAGGAAGAAAGGTTGGCGCTCGCGACAGATTGATCTCAATAATTAGTTTCAGGAAGATCCTCCTTATCATTTAAAAGCGTTGAAAAGACGTAACGTTGACGTTTGCTGTGCGCTCAGAATGAAGCCGGAAATCCGAAAGCGACAACGGTCGTACCTCTCTTATAATCCGACGACGGGAGCGCACGCATAGTTTCGAGGGGGCCCGAGACACGTACACGTCAAACGGCGGGAGGGAGGGGGGGAGGAGTCCGCGGGAATCCGGTGGAATCCGAACGCGCCGAGAAACCGCAATATTCCGAATGTTCATCAGCTCCAACCGGCCAGAAACGATGCTCGGTAACGTGCCTTGTTAACGGCCCGCCGAAACTGCCGTATCTTAGGGCATCAGCCGTGCCCTCCACCTCCTCCTCCATTTCTCCTCCCCCCCCCCGTGCTCCCCCGTAGCAAGCGGAGGCACGTAGACGCCCCGTATATATACCGTTGCCGTCGAGTTCGTCGTTATAACGGGGCGGCCCTGCCACGAAACTACCTGTCTCGCGGTGTAAACGAATTTCGCTAATTTCGGGAGAAACTGCGAAGTTCCTCGACTGAGGATACTCATAGAGCAGCGCGCGCGCTATCCAGTTTCCGAGCGCTCTCTCGTGCGCGCGCGCGCGTTTTCGGCAACTTCGCCTCGAAATCGTTTCGAAGCGCTGCTGCATCGCCTCGTTGCAAACTCGGAGGATGAAAGACCGGACGATGCGGGAATTATTCCCTCGGCGGAGAACGGCGAAAGAACATCGCGAGAACGCCGCGAGGGCATCGCGTTTTCACCGCAATGCGGCGTTTTAAGGCGCGTCTCTACCCGTCTTTACCCGAGCGAACAGCGAATGAAGCGAATCGGAGGCGAGAATGTTCGCCGGAGCGCTCGTTGTTCGTTCATCTCTTTCCGTTTCGTTTCAGCTGTTGACGCTTTCGGATCGAGAAATATGCGCCAATCAGATCTAAGGGCTCGCCGAGCTCGTGGAAGGCCGCATAAAAAACAATTTCGATACAGCTAAAATTTCCATTCGGAGCCGTTTTTATCGAATTTAAGAAGATCCAGCTTCGCTCTTAACGTGTTACGCGGAACTGCGACAATTTAATGACGAATCTGTAATATCGAGCGGGAGGAGCTCTCGCGACGCCGCGAATATTTTCACGCGAAAAACACGCGCACGGTGTCGCCGGTTTCTTCCTTTTTCGCTCTAACGTTAATCATACTAAAATCCCTCTTTACCGCCCCGCGGAATAAACCTACGCCAACGTAATCCCATTTCATTTCTTTTCGAAAATAACGCGTCACCGAGACCGCCGTCGCGGCCCCCGGTTTTTCGCCTCGCGTTTCAACGCGTTTTCTTATTCCCGTGGTTAATATTTCCAACAGCCGCGATAGCTCAGCATTATGTAGAGAGCGATCAATCGCGGCGTTTACACGTATACACGCGTAATTACGCGAACGTGTAAACGAAGATAACGAGATTCGCGAGCGAGCGGTGTCCCCCGGTTATTTCGAAGCGCGGAAACCGCTTGTGAAAATCGAGCCGTCGCCACGGCGCGAAAAGCCGCGAAATAATCGAGCGTTACGTTAGGCGGCCGCAATTAAAGTGTTTTATACCTTACCGATCGTAAATTCACACGGCCGTTTAATCGCGAAACGCACGGCATCGCGGCTATCTTGCTTGCCGTGATTCACCGTACGACGGCTCTCGATAACACCCGAAAGTATCGCCGTTTCGTCATACTCCTATAATTTCCGAGATTTCCCGGAGATTTGCGTAATACGCGATCGGGGTCGACACGAGGTCGTCGTTTCGCACCTGCTTTATTCATCGCGGAACGGTGTTCCTTCATGGACAGTTGCACCGTCCGTCACGGCATCCGAGAATCCCCTACGTTAGTAACCCGAGTCTTGTTCTTTTAAATCAGTTGAGATCACGATGACGTTTCGAGAGGAAAACACATCCACCTACGTCCGAATTCAACTCGTCGTCGAATTTCGCGTTCCACGCGTTTCATGTGGAAATTTTACGTCGCGTATTTGAAATGATTTTTCATTAGGTGGCACTGAAATTGATATTTCCATTTTTCCACTGAATCTGAAAAAGAACGTTGGATAAAATGGGCCGTTTTTGCCGAGCAGAAACGGCACGTTTCCCTTTCGAGCTGAATTTGATTCTGACCTTCACAAAATTCTCATTTGTTGGGAATGCATGAAAATCGGCATATGGAATTATTAAACACACCTAATAGCTTCATATGCTGATTTTGATATTTTCCCGACAAATTAAAATTGTTTAAAGATCAGAATCGAAAGTCAGCAGCTCAAAAACAAAAGAATACATCGTTCTCACTTGCTACTCCAAAATGTTTTATCCATCGTCTTTTTTCCTGCGAGTCATACAGCTTGTATGAAAATATATATTTAATATTCCAAACGCTCCCTCACAAATTTAATAAATTTAATAAGAACTCTCTCTCTCTCTCTCTCGCACGCGCGCGCGCGCAATTTTGCAACAAACACAGCGCCACACACACGAGCGGGACTTAATTTTATTCAAATAGGCATAGAGACACGGTATGAAATACGAGACCGACGTTAACGCCTCGACACGATCGACGGCTGGCCGCGAGATGAATTATGCGATCGGGATTCATGGAATCCGTGGGGTTAGGCGGCCTCGTGGCTGTAACGCCGCTATACCGTCCGTGTAATTTCGCGGCCGTATCGCGGCCGATTTACGACCGCGCCCGGACCGCGAAGCGTGCTAGGCACGAGTCGATCACGTCGTAAAGCCCGGAAAAGCGCGCACGTCTCTGCGCGCCCGCGCGATTTTACCGCCGCGATCATCGATCTCGCATCCGGCGGATTGTTTTCCGACGATCTGATCGCCGCACGCCCGATACGAGGCCCTCATGTAAATGCAGCCGGGTGAGTCCTTTAACCCTTTGCCCTTCTCGCTCCCTCCTCCCCCCGCCCCCTCCCGCCCCTCGCGCTCGTAATTCCATTCGCATGGCCGACACGAAGGGACCGTTTCAATCGCGATTTCGTACCTTCCTCCGCGCTCTGCCGAAAATAACAGTCGTCTCTGCTTATCCACGGGGAGACAATAAAGACGGAGAATATGGATATCCGCGGGAACAAAATATCCGTGCAAATAAAAAGCTCTTCGCAGAATTAAAGAGATCCGAGTTGGCCGCGGAGAAGGCCCGTTCGTATGAGGGGAACCTCTGTCGCGTGTTCGAAAATGGGAAAATATAGTCTGTTTAAAATAAACGTAGACGCTATTTTTTTTTTTTTTTCAATAGTACTTATGTAACCATAATAAAAATGAGAATAAGTGTTGGTTGTAAGAAAATTTGCAGCACAATTGCATTGTGGGTGAAATCCAGTCGGCGTCCTTCATATCGCCGTTGTATCGCATACTTGAAGTTTCGAATATTCGGACACTCGGATGTCCGAATGTTCGAGTGTTCACACTTCCAAATTTCACGGCTCGAATGTGCCGAGAGTTTAGGAATTCGGAGCTTCTAAGCACCGAAACCTCGAGTATAATTTCTACCTCTGCTATATATATATATATATATATCGTTCCTAAGTTATTATCGAGAGATACTATCGAGCGTTCCGGTGAATTCTTTTCTCCGGGGTTCATTTTTACCTTTCCGCACGCAATCGCGTAATCGCACGTACCCGTCGCGCGGGTGTATCGCAGACGGTGAAAAAAGCGGCCATGAAACGCGATGGTTTTACGGCGCCATTGTACCCGTGAGAGTGTCTCTCGGGGGGAGCACAGATTCGCGGACGCGAAAGCTCGCCCGCGAGCGCTTTATCCCCCCGACACATCGATCGAAGATCGCCTATAAACGCTCGGCCTCGCGTCAGACGCTCGACGAAATTAATCGTCCGGCTACATTTTACGCGCATTTCACGCGCTACGGCGATTCCATTCTCAACGACGTTCGCGACGTTTGTTTCCTCCTTTCCGTTCATTCTTCTCTCTCTCTCTCTGCCTCTCCCTCATCCCTAACGTTTCGCATACACGTGGCGAGCGCGAAAGATAACGGCCGTCCCTCGCAGTTTCGGCTGCGCGCGAACTCGCCTTTTTTAACGACGCGCCTCGGAACGCCCGGGACTTCGCTAATCCACCGGAATTACGCGTTCCTTTCACTCGCCACCCGTTCGACACACGAGATGGACCACGAACGGCGGCGACGGGGGGGGNTAAAAGTAATGGAATCGCGATGCAGGCAGCGCGCGCGGTAAACGCGGTCGATCGGATAGAAGAATTCGCGTTTCATATCGCCTCTTCATGCTCGAGCGAAGCTCTATGATGCATGTAACTAATTAAGCGGCGCACGTTGGTGATGATGGTGGTGGTTTCCCTCTTACGGTCGCGCAACCGTGAATTTCGCCTTTCACGAGCGATCACGAATGAGTCAGCCGTCGGTTTATGAGTGCGCGCACTAAACCTTTTTTTTTCTCTTTTTTTTTCTCTCTTTTTTTTTTCAACGACGCGCCGAATCCATCCGCGCGCGCGCGCTTTTACGACGCGGCGCTCGCGCGCTACAATCCGGCACGAAAGTGCATTCAACGGAATGCGCGGCGAATTATGCTTTGCCGCGCTCTTCTCGTGCTCTTAAAGACGCGATATCATCTCCGTCCGCTTTGGATCCGCTTTAGGCGCATTAAGCGTAAAACGCTCTCGGCGGGAATTTTATTCCACTGTCGTTCGTTCTCGCAACGCGGTGAAATCGCACGACCGTCCCGGCCCGGGAAGCAGAACCGATTTCTCCGCGTTGTTATTTGTTGTTGCGATTTCTCCTTGTTTCCAGAGATGTTGCGATACTACTGACATAATACCGGCATCGATATTTTTCTTTCAATACCGGGCAGTTTTGTATCAATATTCCCTCCCGACGTTCGTACGCCACTTTGTTTCGCTATCTTTTTCTTTATGTTTATATATTTTTTTTCTTGTTTCTCCAATTTTATTCACCCGATCTTCAAGATATCAAACATTTCTGCTTCGTGAAAATTAGTGTGAGTCATGCAAGCTACGTTGAAAACTTGTTTTTCCTCGTGATTTCTGTTGATATTAATATTGCCTGGGTATGTATGTATGTCTGCTTCAACTTCGTTTGAAAGCAATATTTTTTAATTAGATAGTGAAATATATTGGAACGTAATTTCACTTAATGCTGAATTTTTTGAGCGGTCCGCTTGACGATCCCGCCGAAAATACGGTACCTTGTTAAATTTAACTCGTTATTATACAGTCACAGGAATTAATCGAAAACGAAATCTTTTTTAGTGAGCTATTTATATTATATATTAACTATCAAAATATGCTCATGGAATTAAATAATATTAACAAATAGAAGTGCCGCAACCGAATCCATTCCGCGATTTGTGTCGCCCGGAGCTGCGGTTCTGCAACGACTGCGGGTGATCCAATTAAATTAATTTTCAACAGCGGCAAACGGTACTGTGCTTCTAAAGGTTTTCTCTATAGAATAAACTAAAAGAAAAAATATGCGGCAAAAACTAATAGAATAGCGGCGGGAAAACTCCCCGAAAAAATGCTTTTCATTGCAATAGCTTTTAAATGCGTTATATTTTTCGACCGAAATTTTCAATTAATATTGTACACAATTTAATGCTTTTTAATTAAAATAAAAGTATCTCGATATTTTGGAGTTTTTCAGTTATCGCTGAAAAAAACAATTTTGAGGAAAACGACGCTTAAAGTTTTGATATTATTTTTCTGGATGATATGTGTGTCACTTACATTAATTAAGAATTGTCTGAGCTATAAAATGAGGTTTCTAGTTTAGCTTCTCGTTTACAGCTGCGGCAGCTGTTCACCTTTTTTGCGATCTTAGCCTCTTTCCTTGCGGAAAGTACGTCGATCTCCGCTTTCATAAGACGGTTCTTGTCGACCGTTTTGCACATTTGCAGACGGTAATTCGAAATTGCACCTTCTGTCGATAAACCGCTCATTAAATCGCTTATTATGGTGCGTCTAAATAACAGATTATCCTCAGAGATAAGGCTTGAAAAGTCTTGAAAATCATAGTGAAGTGCCGCTTTATAAGATCTGTTCTTTTTCTCTGAGCTAATATACACTTACAGAACTTAAAAGAAAGAAGACAAATATACAGTTAAGACTCGGTGGAAAAAAGAACAGAAGAAAGTTAACACATCTAGTTAAGTGAAATAGACCAGACCTATGATTGCAAACTAGAATAGTAACATTCTTCTTTGTTTCATTTCCTATCAATTGCGTCCAGCGGCGCGGCTGCATGCCGCCGATCTTGAGATCCTCCCCGCATCGGTTTACATCTTCTCTGCTTAATTCTCCGAATATTTTAATTCAGTAAATGAGAAAATATTTCGGAACGATCACGCTATCACGAAAATGCAAAGCGAAAACTGAAAGTCGACCTTTTCGAAATTTTGAACCGATCCAGCCCCCTTAACACGCCGGAGGAGGCGTCGTCCTATACGAAGGCACGTCTTTGACGACGTCGCGATTTCGGATAATCGTCTCTTCTTATTTTGTTTTCATTCCCTTCCTCGCGAGACTTGGCGCGTAACGCGTACTCGATAATGCGTGTGCACGTGCCGCGCGTGCGGACTGTATAATTTTACAATGCCGTAACCAGCCTCGGTCTAAAGGCGCGTACGCAGCCTCCCGCGCGAAGAACCCGCTTAATGACCGTCGTAAAATTTTACGACCCTTTATGGCTCCGTGGAAAATCTCTTCACAGTTTCATCCACTGCGAGGTACGCGCTCAATCGTCGTAACGACAATTCGAACGCGTAATATCGCGGCCCGTTAAATCACGAGAGGAGCGATCGCGCGATCCGACGTCGGAATCGGCCGACGTTGCGTTTCTTGAAACTGATTCACGCGATTTTACATCCGCCTAATCGCGAGTCACAGAGGCAGAAGGAACGAAGAAGTGCAGTTGCGCGCGCGTACGGGAGTGAATTAGCACGGGAAGAGAAGATTGGCCGAGCTAACGGTAACGGTGAACGGATCAAACGCGTTCTCGTTGAAGGAAATCGAACTTTTATACAAAAATCTCAGATTCGAGGAAATAATGACTCCAATACTTTCCAGCAATATTTTTCTTGAATCTAGTAATATTGATTTAATCCAGAAAGTAAAATATTTGCTTGGTCCAGATCGAAAAATTTACAATTCTTGCGACACAGGAGTCAATATGACGAAATCTGAGAGTAAAATTAATCATTTTCCTGCAGAATCATCGAAAGTTTAGGCTGATCGGTTGATCAACGATCATCGAGGAGAGGGGTGGGTCCACCCGATCGGTTGGCAATCGTCGATACCTCATTGGAATCGAAGCCTCGTCTGGAAGCCCGGTAGTCCCTCTTCGCACCTCCGATTTCGATTCCGCTGAGAGAAAGAGAGAGAGAGAGAGAAAGAGAGAGACCACCTCGACGGTACCCAGCGATTTGATGAATACAGGGCGGTGTGAATATAAAAAAAAAAAATCATTCCCGATCCCGTATAATCCGCTTCGTTAGACGTAATAATTGAGAGCGGCGGAAAACACGAAAATAGAGCGGAACTAATCTATCGGAGTCCGAGTCGGGGTGCAGGCGGGGTAAAATTGAATCTCTCTCTCTCTCTCTCTCTCTCTTTCTCTCTATCTATCTCACAAACACATTTAAGCGCGCATCGTCGAAAGACTGTAGGACGGCGTTTAGCGACGCGGGCGTTATTGAAATCTCACGTAACGGGATTCGCGGGACGATGGATCTTTATCATCCGTACGGCGGCGGGCGAGGGGAAAGGGGCGTTGATGCAGAACGCGATCGTATTTCTCGCGGCATCGGGCATCGCGAAATCCATTTTCTCGGCGAATAATTGCCCGGCGAAAGAAGTCCTCTCCCGGGGCCCTATCCCCCCTCCCCCCTCCCACGCGTTACGCGGATAATCCGAGCGAGCAAGCGCGAGTCCGAAAGAGGAGCCCGGCAAAAAGGCGGCGAGCCGCTTGTGAGGAAAAGGGGAAAAGCGTTGAGGGGACGATCCACTTTTGTGGGAGCTCCAGTTAGTCGGGCTGTAATTAATCGGCGCGGCGGGCGCGGAGAATGATAGACGCGCGAGAGCGAGAGGGAGGGAGAGAAAGAGAGGAGATTCAGCCGGATTTTCGGCGAGGCCGCGACGTGAACGTGTATAAGGTGCTCGCACGAAGAGCCAATTAGCTCCGCCTCCGCTCTCTCTCTCTCTCTCTCTTTCTCTCTCTTTTTCTCTCTCTCCTGTCGCTGCTACTTGTTTCAATTCCCGTTTCCAATCGCCTACCGGAGGTATCGAACGCAACGCTGGAGACGAGAATCGCGCTCGCTGCTTCGTTGCGCGGCACCGTACGCGCGGTTATCGGTTTCGCGATAACTCGGTTTTCCCACGATTTTTCCCGGTGCGGTATTCGCATGTAAACGCGACGCTCGCGATAATTATTACCGAATTAGCAGCGTTCGGTAATATTATTATTATAATTATTATTATTAGCATCATTATTATTGTTATGATAATGTAGAGGAAAATTACCAAGGCCGATGCATTATTTTGTTTCTGGGCTTGAAAACTCCGTTGAAGATGTAGAATTCAAATTTGCCCGTTAAATTAATATATTTATTAATTGTATTATGTAACACGCGATTGTCGAGATCTTTA
Organism: Dinoponera quadriceps; assembly: GCF_001313825.1. Taxonomy (NCBI): domain Eukaryota; kingdom Metazoa; phylum Arthropoda; class Insecta; order Hymenoptera; family Formicidae; genus Dinoponera; species Dinoponera quadriceps. The sequence continues at coordinate 1,258,893 of NW_014556140.1, forward strand.
AAAAAAAATGCATACCTTCCCGCACAGCCGGGGAAGCATCAAATTTCCCAACGAGGCCGAAACGTTGAAAAATGCTGCGCGGTTATAAGAGATTCCTGATGTATCGTTATACTTCGAGCGCGTCTCCGTCGCGTTTCCCCGCGCTGCTCCTCGCTGAGGTCACGGCTCAACGCGCTCTGCGATCCCCAAAATGACGGGGATTCTTCCGCGGGAGCTGCCGACTTGTCAAACGAGCCCGGCGATATTACGCGTCGCCTCGTTACCTCGCCTCTCGGCGGAAAACGCACGCGCGTCGAATTGCAAAAGTTACCACCCTGTCCGCGCGAAGGCTTTCTGGCCCGACCTATTTCTGCCGGTGGTCCGATTTTCGCTGTCGTATTTCTCTCGTTTAATAGCGATTGAATTTTTCATCAAACATTTGCGCGCGACTAACGCCGTTTCGGCGGGACGCCCGAGCGTGCGAGCGAGCGGCACGCTCCGAAATACACGCAGAGGTGGGGAGGGGAGAAAAAAAAAGAGTCGGTGCCAACTTTCATCTCTCGAACAAACGGGAATTAAACGAGTATCGGCCGATACACGGAAGCGCGACTTAATGGAAAAAACGAAATACCGTTTCCGGTGCTTTAATGGACGCGCGTGAGGGATGGAATCCCGGCCGGCGGGCGGGGGCGGACAGGCGGGCGAACGTTTCTTATTGTGCACGAAAAGCCGGTGGAACAACCGAGAGGCGATGATTAAAATCCATTATCGCCGGTCAAAATGGCAGCCAATTTACGGGAGGAGCTGCAGTCGCGCCTTTGGCGCGCGCTCCGCTGTCAAACAACAAATCGGCCCATCGGAACTCGGTTGGAACGCCCTGGGCTCTGACTGAGCATAACGTATAACGGGATTAAGATCGTCTCGCGCGTCCGTTAATCCACTTATGCGGGGAGGCTCGCCGGCGGAAAACCAAACGGGACGACACACCCTCTCTTCTTCCGCGTCTAAACCCATTACGCGAGTGCGTCTATGCACCCTCGCAGCCGACGGATTAGATACGCGTCCGAGATTCTGCGACAAAATAATATTTAGGAAACTGCCGTGCAAGAGCTCATCTCTCTATGTGTGTGTATGCGCGCGCGCGATTTCGTTAACGGAACGATGTTCGGTATCATGAATATAGATCTCCACGTGCGACACCGCGATAGTAATCCTACGTCGATGACAGGGGGGACACCGTGCTTTTGAGGATATCCTTGTTACAAGGCTCCTTCGAAAAAGCACCGCCGGCCGGCCGGCGCGTTTGCCAATTAGTTACGGTACTGTGACATAAAAACGCGCGGCTCGCATCGTGCCGTCCGATGAGAGAGAGAGAGAGAGAGAGAGAGGAGGGGAGGAGGGTGGGGAACGAAACCTTCGTTGTCCCGGCGAAAATATAATATTATCCCGGAGTGCCATAAATCTCGATTTATCGCCGTCACACGCCGATGTTGGCAATAAAAATTTGACACCGTATATCAGCGGGGTAAAAATTCGCGATAACTGGATAATCTCGAAATAAGAAGAAACAATTGCCGATCGCGCGCGCGCGCAATGATATGACGAAGTGATAAAAAGAGAGAAGGATCTGCGCGCGTTCCTTATTACTCGATGATATATTATTCGACGAAATAATAACGGCGTCCCAGCAATTTTCTTTCGCGCCCAAAATCCCGCCCGCTTTCCGATAGAGAGCGAACGATGCAGTTGATTATGTACGGGAAATAGACGCACCTACGTGTTTCTCGGTTATAAAATATCGGCTTTTTCGTTAAACGTGAAAGGCTAAAAATCGTGAACTGTGTTAAGGGGATGCCGTATTTGAAAACTTTATCGACGGATACTGATTTTTTTTTTTTTGCAAAGTTTACGCCTTGTTGGTTGCGTAGAATTATAAATGCTCTCGCACAGTGAAAATACGTGTCGAAATGATTTGGAGTATTACTCGGTGTGTGACGAAAATGATAAAAAATTTCAAAATCGACGTCTCCGGCTGTCAGTTAACGCAAATATTTACCCGATACAGAAATCCCGCTGCACGCTTGTAAATACCGAATGTGTCAGTGCTCTAATCAGAAAAATGTCAAATCATATTTTCATGCCTTTTCATTGAAATTTGGGGGCCCGAAACAAAAAGTTTCTTCGTAAAAATTCATGAAAAATAGAAGTTAAAAATAGGACGTTAATCTCGATGAACATGGTATGAAAAGTATCACCTTTAGCTTAGTGTACGCAGCTAAAATTCAAAACGATTCCTTAGAAAACGGTTCGACGGCCACTTTAATCCGGAGTGTGGTGAGACGTACGCGCGACGCGGTGTACGCGACGGAGACGCGCGCTCGTCTCGCGATACGTCAAAACACTCCGAAATACGAAATTCCACACATCGTCGCGCGTATGTATCGAATCCCGGCTCCGCAGCGTCGGCTTTTAAATCTCCCTCGCGCGCACGGAAGCCCCAAGAAAAGAAGAAGAACGGTGGAAAATAGAAAAGCCAGAGGATGGCTCACGGGGTGGCTCACGGGTGGCTCTCTCTCTCTCTCTCTCTCTCTCTCTCTCGGGTCCGGGGAAACTCATTTCCTCGGCGCGGAATCCGGTGGCCCGGTAGCCCGTACCAAAAAGCGATCAGCGATGGATTTTCCGAGCGCTTTACCGCCGGTAAAACCGATTCCGCTTCAGCCAGCTCTCTCCATTCTCGCTGCGCGCGAGCGTCTTGCTTCTCGCCGCACGAATGTAAAGCGCGCGAGGCACACGGGCGCGCAACATCGCGTAATCCCGCGCCGTTTCGCCGAGCTGTTACGGGACTTCCGTTCCGTTTCGCTCCGTTCATAATCCGACCCGGTGCGAGTCTCCTCCTCGTAGATGCCTCCTCGATAAGTTCGTGGATCGAACGCGGAGAACTTTCGAACATCCCGTACACATATTCCGCTCCCGCGAGCAGCTCGCGCAAGCTTCGCCCGGGGGAGGAACAATTTGTGATGTAACGAACTGGTGACACTGGTGAGAATGGGTGATCGTTCTTTTAATTTGTCCTCGGCGCGCTCTGTGCACACTGTAAAAGAGTCTGTTAACGTGCGGAAAGAAATTAGTCTTGAATGGAGAATAATGAAATTAACAAAGATATTCTCATGTATAAGCAAGAATCTTCTACATTTAGTTAAAACTATTTCACTAAACTATTTGGCAACTGTGACCCGACCTTGGTAGTTATTATCAAATTCTTTTTTTCAGCACGTACATACGAGAAACTTATTACTCCCCCTCTCACGACACAAATTGAACGCGCGCACGCTTTCTTTCCGCACGTCCCCGAGACAAGCCGCTCTACCTTTGTGCACCATAATGGCTTTGGAGTGCAGGAAGGATTTGCTGGTTTGAGGCAGCCGCGCTTTCCAATTAAGAATAACGTTAAGACGTCTGGCAGTTTTCGGACGGTAATAGAATCCTGGATTAATCTACGCGCGGCGTAAGAAATTGAATGGTGCACGCGCCGCAGGCGCGTGTCGGCGGTGTCGGTGCTCGCGCGACACACCCCGCCGGCGAGTTAACGAGAATTCTTATTTCACGCGTTTCATTGATAAATAGATACACCGGTGCATACTCTCTCTTCGCCTCTGACTGCTCCTCCTGAGCCACCCACGAGGGCCGGAGGAGGGAAAGGGAGGGGCAGGAGGTGAGTTTCGATCCGCGCGCACCGCCCGGGAAAATTGCATTGTCGGGCGGGATTTACAGGTTTGCGGAAACTATGCGACGCGCCGAGAGACGACACGGAGAAACAATTAAACGCTTCTCGCGGCCGCGCCGTACGCCGGAAAACTTCCGATGCAATTTTCGTTTATCGGGCTCGGGTTAGATTACCGGACCGCTCGCTCCCGCTCTCGAAAACGGCGACCGACAGCGACACGGCAACTCCCGGGCACCGCCAGCGAAAAAGCGCGCGTCTTTATTTTCCTCCTACGGGTAGCGGCCAAATTCCATTACGAGACGGGACCGTCGCGCGTTTCCTCCGTCGCTCTTCCCCCTCGTTATCCTCCCCTCCGCATCACCGTTCCCTCGTGCCCCGGCGCGGCGATGTTGCTTCTTGTTTAAAAATAACGTTGACGTATCCGCTGGTCTCCCTCAGGCAATCGGGTGATCCCGTCGGGATTTAATCCGCGTCGCGCGGAGGTAGATAGGGAATCGAAAGGATACTTGAAACTCGATTTTCGGTCGGGGGAGAAAGAGGGGAAGGAGCAGAGATAGAATAAAGACCCCGCACCGGGAGGGAGAGAGAGGGAGAGAGAAAGAGAGATGTGCTCGCCGACGACCCTTGCCACGAGATATCAAAGCGCGCATTGGGTATCAGCCGTCTGAAAAATTCGAGACTCGAGATTCCCCCGAAAACGAGGGGCGGCTCTCGTTTGTCCCCAGCTGAAATTTACTTGAGCTCACGTTGGAATCAATCCCTTCCCAAAGATCGTATTTACATATTTATTTCTCCTGATTATAATTTACAACGGTTCTGAGGCTCAGTGTATCGTTGCGTAATCAAAATGTACAATAATATTAACGTAATTGAGGTAATACAAGGTAAGGTGCGATAATTATTACCATCTGGAATACCTTCGAAATGCGAGGGGGAAGAATTGCTCTAACCGGAAAACTTTCGCTGATACCAGTGATAAACATTTCGAACGCCTTCCGTAGACGCAAATTCTTTCCATCTGCGTGCATAATTGTTGATGAAATATTCTTATTTTCCGAAGATACTTGAATTATTAATCGTTGTTACTGGGACTAGAAATTTTTCAATTCGACTTTAATTCGAAATCCGACAGTAATGAAGAGTCGTCGCACTTTTCTCCCCGACTTCTCTCCGCTCCCCGTCACCACTGGGCTCGGATGTGGCCAATAACAAGTTGCAAGTACGTTTCTACTTGTAAATGCCAAGTGTGCGGTAAGAGGGGCGGGGGGGAGGGGGGCAGTCAGGAGCGAGCGGAATAATTTCACGCGTTTCTGTTGCGTCAGATAAGTTGACCCGTAATCTCCGGGCGAAAATTTCCGCGCCAACACTGACGTGTTCCCGTTATCATCGTCGTTACGTCGCACGGGGGCCGCGTGCCGTGCTGCGGGGAAAATACGACGACTTTGCTCCCTGTGTAACACCGCCCGCACTTGCTTTTATCCGTATCAGCCGCTGGGCGAGGGAGAAATCCGCGTATAACTTCCTCGGTGTTATCGACTCCGCGGAACCGAAGGATATATCGCGAAATAAAGATAGACACTGTGTCGCTGACGCAACGCGCCGGCTCCTCGGAAAATACTTAGCGATCCCGCCGCAAATTTTACAAATACTTAAGATAAGCCTAATTTCTCGAGAGGTACTACGAGATAAATCAGTCGTGGAATTCATCGCGCTCTGTGTAGATGTGTGTGCGCGCGCGCGCGCGTTCTATCGGTTTATTAGCATACTTCTGAATATGCTAAGTCCGAATTTGCGTCGCGATGATTGTGAAATATTTTCAGCAGCAGCGATATGAAATCCATTTGCATGAAAGAGAGAGAGAGAGAAAGAGAGAAGTACGAATTCATCGTGAGAATCTTCTTACACAAGACGCGATAAAACTTATTGCGGAGACTAATTAATTTAACTCAGCTATCACTCGGGTTTGTCACGCCGTTATAAGCTCGCGATCCGCGAGACAATAACGATTGTTAACTTCGAAGCGCCTCGTAATTCTGCCCGACGCTATTCAACATTCATCGGTCGGTCCTCTTCTCTCCCTAGCGAAGGGCTGTTTAGGTTTTACACGAGAGACCCTCACCGACGGTTTCGTATGCGATAGAATCTCTTTCGTCTCCCATCGAGATACACTCCATTCTCGTCGTTAATGTCGTAAAAGAAGACTGCAGCTACAGTAACGCTGATAGCGTCTCTTTCCATTCATTCTCTATTTCTCATTTCCCGTTGTCGCTGCTCTAGAAATGCAATCCTCGCGTTACTCACTCCCTTTACTTGCCCTCCTTTCTCCCTCCCCCCTTTCTCTCTCTCTCTCTCTCGCTTTCAACGGCCTCTTCGAACTTCAACAAGCACAAGTTCCGTATTCCCCTGCACGTAAGTCTCCTTCATTACGATTTCACCGCTATCGCATCGTCCCGGCGCCCGCCGATTCTGATCGCGAAATCAGAACGTCGTCTCGCGCACGTCCTTCATTTATTTTACAAGAAGACACGCGCGGAATATCGGTATGATGAATATCGGTGAGACCGAATAACGAGCGTTTTTTTCGGAAGATCGATTTATCATTCGTGTCGACGGCCCGGACGGTATTTCTGTAAAAGGAGCGCGCGAAGAAATTGGTGTTGATTCTTTTAAAAACGAAATGTTAAATATGACTGCTCTTAATTCTTTGATCCAACCGAAGGAAGAGAGTATTTTACACGCCTTTGAGAACCGAGGCATGGATGTTATAATGCTATTCTAATATTAATTAGTACGGATTTAAATAAATCCTGGGTTGGCTTAATTAAGGGGAATTTTACTAATTGGAAGTAAAAGGATACGCTTGACGTGTGAGGATTCTACATAGACCGGAGGATAATCCGGCGTGCGTTAATACACATACATGCATTATACCCTCTCACAAACATATTAATATATACTGGCAATATTAATGTTAAAATAACATTATAAAATCCGTGCTTCAGCTCCTAAAAGCCCTTAAATGAATCCCTCCTCTTTTAAAAAAACGTTCTATTTGTTTTCATTTGTACGAAACAAGGCCTTCGTTTTAGATTTCGTTATCAAAGACTCGTCGTTGATATTTCGAAGGAAACGCCGAATCACCGATCGAGACGCAAAATTCCCAGCCGTTCACAATTAATCGCAATTAGCGGGTTGATTAAGTTTCACACAGCTTCGCGCGCGTGCGAATCGGTCTCTCAATCGGCCGTCCTCTCCATCGATCATTGGAGCGTCGACGACCATTGTACCAGTATGGGGCTGCCTTATTTACAGAATCCTGTCAGTGTGCGGACCTTCCCCGGAATCCTCCACGTCCGCGCCCTTCCTGTCCTCCCTCATCCTGTCCTCTCCGCACGCGGTCGTCCTTCCTCTCGGGGACGTCAGACATATTCCGTCGACGGCGGCAGGTAATGACGTGCATTGCCTGCCTGCTAGCTGCAGCCATGGGACGGAGACAGATAGGTGAACGGTGGGGGGGGGAGAGGGGGAGTAGCTCGTTATCGTGACAATGTAGGCGCGTCCCGTCGTTACATCCAGCCACGTATCTATCGGCCGTCGAATGGAAACTCGAGTCACAATCGAACGTTATTTTCGTCGACGGGGGAAACGTCCGGCATGCGTTCGTCCGACCTTTCTAACCGAACGGAAGGATCGGACGGGGCGGGATTGTGTCGGGGATCGAATTTAGTCGGCGCTTTTCGACTGTCCTTCGCGGGAGAGACTGTTGAATTACTGCGATATTCGCAGTCGACGCGCGCGTAACGTACCCGCTACGGTTTTTCTTCCTGCGGGCGCTTCCACTCGGGACATCTCGTTGTTACATATTGCTTTTTACGAGATAGGGAATTACGTTTGTTTATTAATAAACGCGCGTTTGCTCCGCTGCATCGGTTGGAAGTAAAGGGAAAGCATCGAGAGCGATATACCATTTTGTTTTCGAGCTTTGATGCATTATCGAAGGTGTAGAATTAAAATTTATGCGCACGGGATTTCTCAAAATATGATAGGCTTGCTGAAACTATTGCGCATTTCCTTGCGAGTAACTATTTTTTAAGATATTCGAGGATTGACGCTTCTCGAAACTGAGCCGCAAAACCGACCTATCCATGACGTCTACAGGAAATTATCGAAAGAATGAAGTAAAAACGCTGATAACTCAATCAAACGCGCTTGCAAACAGAAACTACGACCTCAGCTCTACATACTGCATGCACGCGGTAAACGAAATGCGTAACATGTTTGAGGAAGTTCTGTACTTTTCCGCGGAGAAACATGGGTATGTCGACTTTCCATACCTATGTCAGTTTTTACACTTTTCTTCTATATATGATTGAATAGTTGCGAACAAATCATCCCGTAGGGAAATTTTCTCAGTGCAAATGAAGAAAATACCCGTTTTCGCGCGGCTATTGTCACATAATAAATCACATTCGCCTTTATGCCAGCTTTCCCTCTCTCTCTCTCTCTCTCTCTTTTCCTTTCCCCCTTCCTTTCTCCTTCAATTTTGTAGCGCGATATTTTAACGGTAATGCGCTACTGGCTACAACCTGTTAAGCGGGACTCGTACAAGGTACATACTGATACGAATGTATTTGCGCAACAACTACCCCCGAAGTACAGCATAGAATAATAACGCGAAGTACAACAATTACTCTAAAGTATAACATAATAATAAGTTACGCTGCAGTTATGTACACACAATCGATCCCGCACAGTATATCACGCCAGCAGCGCCTCGTGAGAGACCCGTTTCGCTATTCCTCAGGTTGCGTCGCGACCGGTGTTTCTGTCCTCGAGGAACCACGGCAGTGACAGCGAATCGGTCGTTCCGTCAGAGCTCGACGCGCGAGACGGGGGCGGATTTAAGTTCGGAATCCGTTTGATCCATGCGACGCGATACCAGACGCGCGCGCGGTATCATGCATGTCTGATCCCTCGTTTTACATCCATTTTAATGGGCTGCAAGTACGTTGTTTCCACGCCACGTCATGCGACACGTCGTGACGCGTGTCTGAAGATTTTCACATTTGCAAACAGCGCGCTACGCGCCTCGTGTGACGTTCGTTCGCATCGATGATCGCCGTTGCCGCGCGTTGGAACGGTGATGTTCCATTTACTTCACGTGCTCGCGCGCTTCCGGACGCGATGCTGCGTAAATATTTAAGGGTTGTTATGGGAGACGCGCGTGGTTGAAACGGCGTGTGGCGTCGTCGACTGAACGCTTCACCCTATTAGGTGGGTGCATCGTGTGGGATGAATTATAAATTTGTGATCCAATCTTGTTACGGGGCGACCGGAGGCAGGACAATATGATTAGCAACAGCGTCTCTTCGCTGAGAGAAATCTCACGAAAATTACAGGTCTTTATGGACCTCAACTATGTTTTCCGCTGGTTTAAAGTCCCAAAAACACAACAGTATCAACATGCACGTAAAGCTGTTATCCTTGACATTATAGCGACGTTCGCCAGAAAAATGATTCTCCCGACTACAATTCTTTCGCTTGTGCGATTACAGTCGCAAATACCAAACACTTTTTCTTCTCAATGTTTGCTCTCTCGTCAGATATGATCTAAACGCTTTCCTTCGCGAGCTTCTCATCTTCCGAATATCGTCGATAGGAGAGAGTCTCGAAATTCTAACAAGGGACCCGCATTGAATTAAATAAATAAATTGACTAAATAAAATTAAATAATTAAATTAAATTAACCCTTTGAGTATTGAATTATTTTAAGATTTTTATGGGTTCCATGGGACGGATTTAATTTGTCGCTATATGGATTAATATATAAAAGTAATACATTTTATGCCCAAGTAAGCAGATGACGAGTCTCCCTCGTCAAATGTACCGAAAGGGTTAAATAACTATTCTCAATAAGAGTAATTAAATTAATCGAATTAATTGACCGGTTTTATTACAAAGGCACTCAATTAAATCAACTAGGAGTTATCTCTTTTTGTTTTATTATATAAAAATAATACGAATCGGTACAGTTACAATATTGTCTCTCAAGTTTCAGCTCAGTGCTATCATCCCGATATTCCTCCAGTATTCCAATCAAATCGATACTGCCACATCTAGTTCTGTTCATTAAATCAGTACCGAGCCAATACCTAGCCAGTGATCATTTCTCACTTGGGCGGCTCAAAACTCTTAATTATGATTTCATTATGATAATTACAGTCGCAAATGTCAAATATTTTTCTCTCGGTGTGCACACTTGACGTTAGATCGCACACAATGTGTTTCATTTCCCGCCCTTTTTCTCGAGCTCTCCGTTCTCTCAATTCTTAATTAACGGGACGATTGTTCTCGACGTTCTTATCAACGAAACGCACTCGGATCCGCTCAAAGACTACGTTCTCCGAGTCCGTCCGAACGGCTCGGTAACATTCTCACGGGGATAACTATCGCGCATACCGAAGCAGCACGATTGATCGTGCGCGAGGGAGCGGGAGCAAACACCGTCATATTACCTCGCCTTCCCGCTGCCAATCGGAGACGTCGGACATACTCTCATCTTCGTTGGCAGGTAATGACGAGCTTTGATGACGGCCGTGCACTCGGTTTACACGACGAAGACAGACACACGTATGTACGACGGATAAGGGATAGAGGGATAAGCGAGGCCCTCGTTACCGGAACAACGGACATAACCGCGATCCATCGTAGTGCAGAACTATGCTTCGCATCCCGGTCGATAAGTCAATGCACCGACAATGCCCCGTCGACAGAAAGCAGCCATCCAGCTGCAGAACGACCGCCCCTCTCGCCTGTTCCTCCCTTCGGCCCGCATGATCCCGAAAGCCACCCCAACGCACCACCGCGAGAGATCCCTTGCTCCCTCCCTCTCGAAGTACTCCCCCCTCCTCGCCCGCTCGATCGTCCCCCGCGGTTCGCAGCCGACTGCACGTCGGCCGCGCGACGTCCATGCACCTGCAGCGGCCCGTGTGCACCTACCTTCGTATGCGCCGCTGGATGCCTTCGTGGTCGCTCCTCGCCTGCGAGAAGGCAAGATCCCCCGGGGTGAGCGAACCCCGACAATAGGCGCGCGTTGAATGAACGTGGACCGCGACCGTGCCGCCGAACGTCGGACATCGGCGGGATTCTGACCCGAGATTTCGCCGCTCTCGATGGCGACTTAATTGCCTTGTTCTCCTCGGTCAGGGAGACGATCGACCGGGTGAGAGCGGCTTAGGGCTCTCGCACACGAACTGCCGTAACCGTAAACATGAGACGTAAATTTCGATCGAAGGGTCTATTGGGATATTGCTTTTGGTTGGACGGATGAAAATAAATTTGCCGTCAGTTCTATCTTCTTCTGGAACAGGGGAAAGGGGGTAAAATGGCAGGTAATGACGGCAGCCTTATGGTTGCTCGATTTTTCCCCATCTTTGTGGTGACGTAAAATGATGGATTTTTTCCTGAATTGCTAAAACATTGCCTGTTATCTGTATGCGCTGTAGAACGAATTAGAATTTCGTTTAATTTAGATTTTGGAGAACGTGTCAATTTCGTTATTTTGCCTCCATACGCGGGTAAGATAAATATATATAATGAAGGTTAAAAGTAAATTTTTTTATGTGTATAAAAAATACTTCCACAACCATTTTGTATTAATTTCATTATTATGATGTCAAATATATTTTTTTGTTCATCAACAATATTTGACAATGTAACTTGAAAATATAATCTAGAACAAAGATACAATTTATAATTATATAATTTTAAATGTACGAATGAATTGTTTTAATCCACACATGATACTCACACATATCATCTTGACTCATGCTATCATTATATTTATTCATAATTAAAATATGAGAGATGAAAAATAATAATACGTTATTATATACTATACATTATTAGATTATATGATAATTTTATAGGGAAAACGAAAGTTTACCATAATCGTGTAATGTTTTATGAGAAAATAGCACAAAATTATATATTATTATATCCAAAATGCATTTCTTATTATATTATCTACTGTTATTGGCAGATTAATTGTCAAACTATAACAAATGATTTATTATTATTAAAAGCCTCTAACGAGAGTTGAGCACCGTCTCGTTATTTGTTATTAGCCCAGAAAAATTAGCAAATCGTTATTTCACCCACTTCGTCATCTTACCTCCTTTCCCTCAATATAAAGCAATATCCTGGTATACAGGATGATTCATAAATAAATACATGTCCATATTTCAGGGGGTGAATCCACACACTAAAAGAAGTAAACAAACCACCCTGTGTATCGGTTCTTCAGCCTAAATTTACGTTTTATGTTTACGGCAGTTCGTGTGTGCGAAAGACCCAGAGGTGCAGCGATGGAGAGACGCGGGGATCGATACGCGTCGATGGACGGTGTTTACTCCTCGAGCGCTTCTCGTTTCTTTCGCGCGACGTCTCCCCGGCCTTCGCGCCGCAGCGAGCGCTGCCCGGACAAATCGGTCGGAATAATTGTAAGAAATCACCGAGCGAGAACTAACGGTATCGATGCGCTCTTTCTATCCCTCTCTCTCTCTTTATTTCGCGATCGAGAACCCCCTCTCTCCTATCGTCGCGAAAAAACAGCGGACGATATAAGATATAGCTCAGGGTTCCAAGGATGGAAGGGACGAGTCATATGTCTACGTGTGGCGAACATGACTAACGATCGAGCGCGAGCGAGCGGCAACTTGGCGCGAACGCCGTTAGCCAACACGGTCGATGAACATGAGCAAGACGTTACACGCGGCGGATATAAAGCGTCGCCTCGACAATTTATATTACGGCGCTATTAATTCAGCGGATCTCGCGGTGCAACGCCACCGGTTATGTCGAAGGTCTCCGCTCTCCTTCTCCTTTTTGCGTTATACGCGCGCGTGGACAGCTCGAGTAATACTTCCTCTGTACCGGGCGAGGGGTTGTAGGAAATTTCTCAAGTAAGGGCTATCGACCGAAAGATTAACGAGTATTACTGAAACGGGAATTACCGCGCTCATTACGTAATAACTTTCTCAAGTAGCGGCCGCTAATTCCCACTTGACCCCGCGCGTCAAAATTCCCCAACGGTTTACTCAGCGCGTTACACGTTGCGAGCGAAAAATACGACGATGCACGACGGGGCAAGGAAGGGCGAGGAGACGAGGGTGCGAGAAACGCTCGGCTCCACTTTTCAAGATTTGCGGTAAAGTCGAAAAAAGGGCGGGATTTTTTCGCCTTTTTTGCCCGTAGGTTTGCCCGAGGCAAAGTCGACGTTAGTTGCGCTGAGCGCACTTCCGCGCCCGCCCGTGGAATGAGAAATCGAGGTGGAGATATTGTAATGTCGCATGAAGGTATCGATGCTAATACTGAAACGGGTATCTAATGAAGAATAGAGTAACCCCGATATGTACGCCGCACCTGAAGTAGACTTCATTTAACAAGTATTATTTATTATGTTCAAGGCAAATGAACTGTAATACAAACGGTGTACTTGTCAATCTCCGTGATAAAACGCGTGTCTTCCCGGTTGCGCGGCATCGGTTTTCACGGATTCTCTCGAGCGGGAACGGACAGGCGATACAAATAGCGCCGGAGGAGATCTTCATTTCGCGGAAACCCGTAATTCTCGCCGCTCGTAGTTCGATACCGGGATACTCTCGAGATCGCCGGCGCGCAAGTGCGTCGTTCCGCGCGCGCCCGCCACGAACGTTTCGAGGCGCGGAACGGCGCGGCGCGCGAGAAAATTACACGGCGATCGCGGCGAACGGAGGGTTTTCAGCGAGATACCGTCGGTCCGAGCACCGGCAAACGAAGGGGGTAAACATCTTCCACTCGCGGCGCACCGTTTTTCCAGCTTCTCCGGTCGAGTGCTCCTTCCATTCGCGACTTCTCGTTCGTTCTCCACTCTGAGACCGGATAGACAAGTCGGATCGTAGTTTGTCCGGGTTTTAAAGTTCGCCCGGCCGCGCTGGCCGCAGTCAAATTCTGTTTACTTGGACAAGTGCGCGCGGATCGACATTCGCGCCGGTGCATCCGCGCGCGAGCAAATTCCCCGGGATAGAGGCGGGCGTGTTTATTTTAAATTCACGCTTGCCCGTTCTCGAACGGATTCCGTGTGTACTCGGACGGGGCGTTCCGCCTTCATAATACGCTCGAGAACGCCGAAGACGAAATTTTGACGCCGCTCGGACGCTCTTAAGAACAGTTCGAGCCTGCTTTATACGGCGTATCGAGTTAATAGAAGCCTACTTTGACGTACTTGCTAACTTCTTTCTCTCGAATCTGTCATTTCACAATCGGAAAACTAGAATTCAAAAATCTTTCGTTGAAATGTCTTATTTCAATAATCTTGTCTCACAGGGTCACCGACGTTAATTTGTCAAAGAGCTTCAACGGAGCTTTTAGAGCTCAAAATCAAAGTGGTGTGTCAGTCTTGACGCTTCTCCTCTATCCGAACAACCTATTTTGTTGCTGAGGTCAGTGAAAGCGAATATTTAAGACGTCATCGTGCGGTGAAGGTAAATTAAATGATTAGAATTGAAAATATCTCGCCATTTAAGCTGCCACCGTTTGTAGAACCAAGTGTTCAACGCAGGGGCGGGATTTCGAGCCGGGAGCTCGCGAATTCGCACGCGTTGTATTACATAACGATATGATTTTTAATTGCGGGCGAATAACGAATAATAGCGCGCTGTTTTACGAACGAGAGTCGCCGGTGACGGGGTCGCAGTGACGGCTTCCGGTGTTTGTCGTGTTGAGATTCTCAATCGCGCGGATCTCGCACCGCTGGTTCCCAGGACAGTCCGAATTTACGGCCAGCATCTATTGCTGCTCATAGAGTTGCATAACAACGGAAGGTATTAGCACAACGGGCGCGTCATCGCTATTACGCGCGTAATTGCGGGAGCAGAGGTCAGGGGCAGAGTCATTGTATTGTATTGTGGGTTAATTGGTCGGATTCGTGGATCGTCGCTCGGCATTCTACGGCTTACTTTCTAGCCACAGGCTGGGATCGTAAAGCTGTTGACTCACGAGTGCAATACGAGGCGGGGGAGGCGCGCCATCGAGACGTCCTGCAAAAATTCGCTTCTGAATTTATAGCGTACGGATGCGGAAAGGTCAACAACAATATATATATATATATATATATATTGCCGCTGCGGACTCCATGAAATAGATGTATCGCTTGCGCCGCGACGTACTGGATATACATTGCAATCTCGGTATTATAAATATTCAACGCGGTGATTTCAATAATTTAAATCATATCCGCTTTATTTATTTCGCGCGTGTTTTTCGGCCGAAGCTGCTTCGAAGCTCCGAGACCCACCCCGTCGATTCTGCCGAAGGAAGCCTCACCGGAGTGCGAGTGATTTCTGCTCGATTCAAATGATTCCCGGATATTCCGGCTCGGCCTTTTCCGAGAATTTTCCCGATTGATCCCGAATCGCTCGCTCTCGCGGCTCATTTGTTCTTCGAAATCCGCACGATACGTTTGGGACACCCGTTAGAAGAACGTAAAGTTTCTCTGGAAATTCTCCGTGTGGGCGTAGCGCGCGATTCCCTCGTGGTATACGAGCGAGCAGAACGGAGGTACTGCATTACGATATTCAATATCCGACGTCGTAATGGCGGTCAAAGTTCCGTTTCGTAGACCGTGCCACGGAAAATTTGCATGTATATCACGATTTAGGGGCTGAAAGACGTCGCGGTGAGTGGTTACCACATCGAGGTAAACGGATAGAGAGAGAGAGAGAGAGAGAAAGAGAGTGGGAGAGAGAGTGAGAAAGAGAGAGAAATGAAGCAAGGGACGCCGTTCAATGACGCCTCAAGCTTCGATTATATGTCTTGCCTTATTCCGAATCACCGAATATGAATGGGTCGAATTATCTTATTCTATGGTATTGATCATATCGAGATTATATTTCTCGCAAATATCCATTCTCCACGCGGAATCCAGGGTAGAAATCAATCGGAGCGTATTCGAAATCTGTAGCGACCAGATATATAAAACAAAGAATTAACTGTCCGTATATACAACTGAAATTTAGTTACCAGGCCTAGCCTTTAATTGTGGAAATTAAAGACTAGCTATGGAGATAGAAAAATTAGCTGAATCAACGAAATCTCAGTCGTATTATGTGGACGACAAATTTCTTTTCTGCGAGCTGATTCTTTTTTTCAGCGTAGGCATGCCCCTAAACGGGTTTGCCTTCGTTGGGTCTGGATATGGTTGAAAAAAATCCTGAATTCGTGAATAGGCTCTGAATAGGCACTGACGTGGAGGCCCCAGTCGTGGCCTAGTTAGATAGATTTACAGCCCTAAATCGTACGAGCGTTACATTTCTGTGCAGGACCCGGATAGAAGTGGGGAGAAATTGTGTAGAACTTTTCCAGCGGCCGGTTTTAAATTTCTATCTCTTCTCTCCCCTTACCCTTCACCTCGCTATCGGTCCACTCGATGTAGCAACGTATGGTAATTGTGCGTGCGCGTCGCCTTTTATCGCGAGCTCGATGCCGCTCTCTCCGGCAACTCGGCTCACTTCACCTCGCCCAGCGTGGTTTCGCGATCTCGCGACGATCCTGCAAGAACTACGGGAACTAGCCGAGCGTGCCGAAATAGCGATTCGTTGCCATGGTGCCGACCCAAGATGCTCTTGTGGATTCCATTCTTTACATGTCATTCGGGCGCAAGGCGAAGGGATCAAGCGGCCGGAAATGAGACGGTTCCTCGACCGAGCGCGAAAAAGACTCCCCGAGTTGGACGGAAGGGGGTACGTGAAGAGCACCTTGATGTCGTCGAGATGGGTTTTCTCTTCTTCTCTCAAGACGGGAGAGCAGAGCAAGCGGATTCTGCTGCACAAAGAGAGAGAGAGAGAGAGAGCCCCTCTCGCCGGCTCTCACTGCAATCGATGCGAAAAGTTCGCTCGCGAACGCACGGCAGATAATCTGTCGTCGCCGCGCCTCATCCGATTTTAACGATACATAGGTTCTCGATCGGCGTAGAAAAACGAATGTCGACGGTCGAATGCAGAGAGGAGTTCGAACTCACTCTTGCGTTCGAGGTGTTTCCCTTTGAGCTAATTACAGCCCGTTTAATATAAGCGTAGACGCCACTTTCCACGTACTATTTATGCAACCACGATACAAAATAATGATAACCTAACGCCATTTTTTTATCATAACATAATTCACGACGCAATTGTATTGATATGAAGTCCAGTCGCCGTCGTTGTTCCTGATCGCTTGGCGTCTCCGAGGCGCACGAGCACTTCGGGTATTCTCAGGGCAGGAACTTCGACAGCGATTTAATTCGTCGAACGCGCTCCTTTTGCTATATTTAGATACTACGAATCTGTAATTTCACGTGAGGATCGCGCTTCTTTCATTCTCTCGACGAAAGTTATCGGGAAGCGATTTCAGAATGATTTCAAAACACACGCGAGCGGGGCGCGTTCCCCACGCGGATAAATTGCGAGAAACGAGAGTCCCGGCGGCGATCGGGGCGATAGCGCGCCTCGATAATTCGCGGGAATTTTTCCGGGGAATAAGACACCGTTTTTCCAGCGCTACGAATGGAGCAGTAATAGAACGGCAGTTCCGAAGCGAGCTGAAAGCTTCGCGTGAGAGCGCCGCATAAACGCGGGCCTAGGAAAGCACTCGTTGAAACTTTCGGCGAGTTTCGCTCCCTCCCTCCTTCTCCCCTTGTTTCTCTCTTTCACTCGCCACCGCGTGGAAATTGAACTTGGAGTGCGCGTCGCGTTCCGAAATCGTTCCCGGCGATCTTCGCCTTCGAACAATTCGCGCCGCGTGAAAAATAACACAAAAATAGCGGGAACGGGGGGAACCCCGATCGCGCCGCCGCGATTGCTCAATCGCCCGGCGTGCGATCCTCTCTCTTTCTCTCTCTCTCTCTCGGCAGAGCCGGGAATTGCCTCCCTCGGACGAAGAGAAACGAAAAATAACGAAAGAGGAGCCGGAGGATCCCACACGGCCGCTCGATTATGATCTAAGCGGGAAATGAAAATCTCCAGCGATAAAGTATCCACTCGGAGGAACTAGAGGCGCGCTTTCGACGACGTCCCTTATCGTTTTCCCCCGTCCTGACCCCAATTTACCCCCGGGTTCCTCCATTCGATTCTCCCGATGGCGTTTCTTTCCGAACTGACGGCCGGGAAATCGCTCGATACGCCCTGTACATCGTGTGCGAAATTATTCGCGCCGTTATCGGCCGAGGGGAGAGCGAGAAAGAGAAAGATAGAAAAATAGATAAATAGAGAGAGAGAGAGAGAGAGAGAGAGAGAGGGAGAAAGAAGGCGCGGGATGGTATATCCGCAGCTTCCCACGCAACGAGAGCCCTCCGAACACGGACGGAAACAAAGCGTTTCTCTCTCAACGTTCCGTCGTCGAGTGCGAGAGGCTCAATCGGTGGGATGAGTTTCAGGCTCCACATTTATCAACACTCGAGGCGCACAAACGTCTTTCGCGCGCGCGTTCTAGTTCGCGAGGTTGCGGCGTGGGAGACATAAATTCATTTTTCTTCACGCGCGCGTACTTCCCTCCGAGTGCGTGGGCGCTGTTAAACGATGCGTTCGTCGATACGATACACTGGAATACCGGCCGTAACACGAAACGGACGAAATCTACCCTGAAATCGTTCCCTCGTGAGCGATGCCCACACACCTCCTCCCCTATCCCTCTCTATCTTGTCCTCCTCTCCGTCCCTCCGGCGAGCCATCCGCGCTCCGCACTTTCCTCCCCATTTCCCATCCAATTTAAATAGAAAGTTGTCGCGACGCACGAGCATTCTTTCCGCCCTTTCTAAAGTTTCCACGGCGAAAAGTGCACGGCGCGCGTGAAAGGAGAGCCACCCGCTCTCTTGGTGGAGCCACGTGCTCTCATAAGCGGCGATCCAGCCGCGACCGATAATCGCCGAGCAGGCCGAAGAAGAGAGGGTGTACCTCATTTCGATCGCATATTGTATCAAAAATGCTACACTTCACTCTTTAACGGTAAGGTGGGGTCAGATTGACCCCACGGTTTTGTTTATTTTACGCGCACGCATTGTTTCTCTTCTTCTTGAGGAGTGTTTCATGTTATCATTTACTTCTTTTACCCATTTTCTACATTGACTATATGAAAAATGAACGAAATGGAGCATAGGGGTCGGATCCGACCTCACCTTCTCGGATACGTTGAGAATCCACCTTGCACATTAGAATATCAAATATCGAGTTATACCGAAACTTCGAGTATGCCGAACAGTACTGCCTTTAGGAAAATCCCGATGTAAGTTACACCCTAAGCCGCATATTTTAGAGATTACCCGCATCGGGTCGTTCGACGTGCAAACGCAATGGAAATAGTCAGCCTGAGATTTTCTCCCACTCTATTTCCCGCTAATCTGATATCGCGCGGGGCAAGGTGCATTAGAGAGCCAAGTCGAAACGAAACGGGCGATATTGATTCTAACGACCGTCCGACCCCGTCATCGTTATCGGACACTAGTGCAGATAGCTCGATACGTCGGCGTTAATAGTTAAGGCAAACTACTTTCTTCAATTATTGCCTTCTCTGCGTCGGCCGGACCGTGGAATCGGCGCTCCCCGTGCAGTATGCAGTGATGACTTGTACCACTCCGTACCCGAGGAGGACGTAATCGAAGATAATGACGGGTGACTTAATCTTCGCTGCGACGTAACGCGCAACAAGCGACGACGACACCGACGGGGGAAACCGGGGAAAACTCGAAGTCCCGGATTTTCCTCGGAAACAACAACCTTCGAGGGATTCGTGGGAAGCGCACGAACGAGCCAAAATATTTCCGTCCGCTACTCATATACAGAAGACGGTCTCCTCTGATCGGTCGGATTGGTTCTCGCGGAGGATAAACGCGGGGCGCGGTTGCCTAAAATCACGGGTCTCGACGCACGTGGAGACGAGAGAAAGCGAGAGGAAGAGAGAGAGAAAAGGAGAGATTCTCCTCTATTCCCACCTACATTCCTCTCGCATACCTTATAACTACTCGCGTCGCAGCCGATCGCGCGCACCGAATTGCAGTCGGGCGCGTCGTTCTACGCGTTCAGCGCGACGGATGCCGTTCCGCTATTTGCGACACCGTCTTCTCTCGCGACACGCCGCAGCTTTTCGGGCTGGCTCGCAGGTCGCCGAGTATGTGGCAGAGTACACGGGAACGCCGAGGTGTACGTACGAAAATCCGCGGATATTAAATATTTGAGATTTAATACTTCCAGCGGAGCCCGCATACGTAAGCGGCGACGGCGGTAAAGCGGGGGAGGAGAAAACTGTTCCTCGCTTTCCGGCTTCGCGAAAATACGCTCGTCTGTTCCCCGGCCGTGCGTACGT
This sequence comes from Dinoponera quadriceps, assembly GCF_001313825.1. Taxonomy (NCBI): domain Eukaryota; kingdom Metazoa; phylum Arthropoda; class Insecta; order Hymenoptera; family Formicidae; genus Dinoponera; species Dinoponera quadriceps. The sequence continues at coordinate 1,278,967 of NW_014556140.1, forward strand.
ATCCGGGCTTCCGAATCGCGTGTCTAGATTCCCCCGGCGAAGTAACGGTTAATGCTGTATTTATGAAAATGTCCAAGGGGGAGGGTACACCAGCTGAAGACGACGGTGTTATACCGGTGGAAGAATTGTGTCGGCTGAAGCACACATAGGGAGAAAGAAGATTATCCGCAGTGCATGAATCGGTCGTGATATATGAACATCGGAAAATTTAGAAGCGTGAGCATTCTTCATTGCTGCGACAGCAATCGTACTATCGCAAGTGTCATTTACGAGAATACATTTTCCGGCGCGGCGATTAATAAAATTGCTCAATTTGCTGCCAAAATTTTAGGTGTGTTGAAGCTAATTTAGCTACCGAATTAGCTACTGAATTTGAGAATGAAAGTTTCGAAATTACTCTAAGATATTAAAAAAATGTTGTTTACGAATCTTTGCAAATCACACGCACGTTTGGTATATTTAGCTAGAGGAAAGGCAAGATTAAAGTCAAATGATTTGAAAACACTTTTTCATCGTAAAGGAAGTTTAATATGCCTGACAAATTATATACAACGTGAATGTTAATATTTTCAATTTTCAGAAAAAAATTTCCCGTGCTACTTTCGGTCGCTTTACTTTTTAGAATTTATTAAAAAAGTAGGTTGTATCGGGAATACTTCGTCAACCTCGATAGCGGGGGCTTTTACTCTATCAGCTTTGAGTTTTTCGTAAAAAACTCCGTGCGAACTTTTTGAACCACCCAATATTAACACATTGCAGACCGGAGACGTGAATCGATTTCTTTAATTTTTTTAAACGTTGAAACCGGAAACGTCATTTTGCGCCTTTAAGGAGATATGTGAACTCAGTACGTATATAAATTCTCTTTAATACTAACAATCTCCTTTCAATACTAATACTTATTCACAGGGGATCGTATTTCAATGAATATCATACTGCAAAAATGGCGTGCTGGTGTATTTTACAATATTATAACTATATATATGCGGTCTCCCCGCGCAGTATGTCGAAAAGAGAAAAATCGTGCGACGGGAAAGATATCGCGTTCGACGGAGCATCGCGAGCGGCGTGCGCTTTCGTCTCGCTCTCTCTTGCTGGATGAGAGATATTCTCTCTGTTGCGCCCGTCAGAAGGTTACCCGAAGATTTGTAAAAGAGGAATCATGATCGATGAAGCGCGCTGCGAATTCGCGCAGCGTCTATTCTAAATTCGGTTTCGCCGGATTCCAGCCATCGCGCGTCTCTATCTCCCCGACGCGGAATCTCTCAGAACGAAAGTTCCGCTGTGAGAGATTGACTTCAAGCGAATTTCAGAAAGAGAGAGAAAGAAAGAGAAAAGAGGATGCCTGCAACAAAATCTTCGCTTCACCAATCTCACAAATCCGAGCGTTAACGCGGAATTGTAAAACAGCGATTTTGTCGTCCGTCATTATTTTTACGCGATGTGTTATAGCCGGAGATCATTACACAGATTGAAGATTGGAGAGATAGATGGGAAGAGGGGGGGGGGGGGGNAGTCGACGTAATCTCACAGATAGTAGTACTTACACGAGGATATAGTATAGGCCATTATGTTCGCTACATAAAGGAGCAATATCGCCGTCGTTTCCGGCGCACCTGCGTCGCTCTGCCGAGAACAACGGACGTGACGAGCCTCGCGAGAAGTTGCGTCGTAAGAACCGAAGTTGCTAAAAGAGGAGAACCTACGGTTCTTTACGTACGGTGGACAGCGCGATGAACGTCGAGAGAATCACCCGCCTCTCTCTCGAGCCCTCGCATTCCGCAACGGAATGAGGGCCGAGAGGGAGGGGAAAAATACAGGCGAGATGAGTGCGCGTCTGCTTGCCCTCCCTTCTTTCCTCTCGCCACTCGTTCGTCCTTCCTTCCTTCCTTCCGCCCCCTCGGAAACGGGGCGCACTCGGAGCTCGGGATATGGCGGGTTCGCCTCGGCTTGAATTACGATGTCACGATTTCTCGTTCGCGAACCGTCATCGCTGTATGCGCGCCAGGTGAATTATTCACCGGCATGTCATCTGACAAAAGCACCCCGGGGGTACCGCGCGCGGAATGCGATTTAAGGCTCGCGGAGCACGCGCCCGGAATAATATCCTTCTTCGTTCGCGCGCGGCGGCCGAGCCCGGGGTGGATCCTTACGGGATCCTGGCGTCCGAAAGGGAACACGTGGCGATCCATTTTCGAGAGAGTAATTATACCGGGCGCGCGCGACGATCTCGCAACGGCGATCGCAACGGTAACAGGGACTGAGACCAGTATCAAAAATACCGTCTTCATAGTATTTCTCAGTATAACATTAAAGATATAACGTAATTATACATACACTGTTATACATAATTTATGTTGAGGGAAATATGTATTGTGATTACGTCATGCATCTGACTGATTTGGCTTTTACCTTTTGGATGATTTGATATTTACATTCAATGACGTTGATAGTAGTAGTAGATGATGGTAGTTTTTGGATCGTTATTGGCGTGAGTTCAGATCACGGGAACAAGTAGATGACGGAACGATATTTTCCAGCTAATTTCAGGCGGATTTTCAGTCCGATAGGGTTTTAATTGAAGACTTAATTACGAAGATACGTGACTTTTGAGACCGGGTAATTGCTGATTCGATCTGTCAGCAATTCAATGCAAATTTAATTGTGAACACATCGCCGAGTGAATGCGTTAGTAGCGTCAAATTGTGATAACGTCGCTCTCCACAGATTATAATTAGTCCAATACGAGTTTTACCCTGACCGGGATATTCGCAGGATCGCAGGAGATGACCTGTCGAAATAGATATAAATGAGAGGTACGGTAATTGGAGTCGATGGACAATTTGCGAGAGCTGTCACGAGCGCAAGGTTCAACGGGTGTGAGTACTTGGGCGCGTGATATAAAATTTTGCAACCGCTAGGACGAAACACGTGGGTTGGGTTTAACGCGGCTTTATTTCGGTCTCTTGCTACATGGGTGATGTCGCTCGTACGAGCGGCGACAGAGAACTGACTAAAACTAACTAGTACTTCACGGACTACGTCTCGACAGACAGACAGAAATTGGTTAAAAAAATTTCGCATCGTACATTGTATCTGTTTTACATTTTTATTTTTTCTATTCAGAAAATTATCTATGACACGCTTCAGAAAATTATAGAAATGAAAGAATATGTTGAGCCATGAGGAGCCAAAGCACGGATGTTATTTAATGCTATTTCAAAGTTAATATTGTTATTTTCTATTTATGTTTATGTATCGAAACAGAAAACTCCAATAAAATAATTATTTAACTGCAGTTGAAGACGTATAAGTTATATTTGAATTTTCGCAAATTAACAGTATGAGGTATGAAAATAAAACAATGGAACAAATTTTTTTACTATGATTTTGTTTTTTTTTTATACCGTTCTATGTACTTTTGTCTCTTTTTATATACTTTTTATATTGTGTTCGTGTCATTTCGACATTTTATATTGTGTTGATATTCAACATAAATATTAAAATAACACATTTTATACTTCAGAGCGTCAATTAATGTGTCAATTTTCGACATAATATTTACATTACTTTTCAACATATTTACCTTGTGTTAAATTAGCACAGAAATGTAAGTGGACCGTTTGGGACATGTGAAACGTGTGTTCGGTTTAACACACAATTTTTCACTGCATATGGATCCGTTCACATTAATAACGTTCAAAATTGACGAATCTAAACTACCGGAGATATATCTGAGCTTGTAAGAGAAGAGGTTCATTTTCTTTTTAAAGCGGAAAAACAGTACTAAGGAATATGTTGCGTAACAGAGCGCATGCTCGCTGGGTGCCGAATAAAATATGGAGACGCTACGGCGACGACGCCGACGACACGTCGGCCGACGTTCCCTCGTAAAAACGAAGGATCCGACGACGCCGTGAATATTGCGTAATGACGGATATTATCCGCATCCGCGGCGCTCCGAATTGCGACCGACCCGGCTGCCGAGGGGACTCATAAATCCACCGTGCGAGGCCTAATCGAGCGAAATATACGAAACCGTGGCATCCTGGCGCTCGTTAACCTTTGCTGGATGCGCGGACGACGTATACCTAAAGTTCATGTTCGCCCTCACCCGCGACCTGGAACCGCGCTGTCCCCGGAAAGCACGTCAAACGGGACAAGCTGGACTTTATTACGTGTCACCGGCATGCCGTCGTAGTAAAGGATACCGCGGGGGTTCAGGCCATTGTGTGTACAGGATAAACAGTGCAATAACGCAAGGTCCCTTAAGGCGAGCTGCTACCGCTTTGTTATTTGAGGATATACCGACGTTCACATGAAGTAACAGTTTTAATATTTCTCTTACGGAGCCTCACGGTAATCAGCAGTGTCACAGGGGGAGGAAAAAAGAGGCGTGTATCGTAAATGCGTCCATAGAGAAAAGCACATGTGTCATGGCGAGAACGAACAAACGAAGGACGATGACAACTAACTGAAAGGAAATTACAACTGACATATACAGTCGACGTCGATATAATGCTGCATTCTCGCCTAGACGTGAAATTCACACGATTATCAGTCTTATACAAAAGGTTGAAAATTGCACAAGTCATTCTAATTAGTAGTGTGACAGGAATAGAATGGCATTCATTATAACGGCTTTAACCTTGCATATGTGTAAATTTGAATTGTATAATTTTAATATTTCCTGAACTAAAAATAAAATTTTAATGAAAAACTACTATAATATTATAAATTAGCATGCAGACATTATACGCAAATTTCAGAATTATTGATTATTTTGTTTTGAAAATACAGCAAATTCCATAATAATCTTATTATCTGAACATCTCTATCAGGTCAACTGATGCGAAGAAGTAACATTAATAAGAAAAATAAAAAATAACATTTTCATATTTATAATATTATTGTACATATACATTAACCTCAATTTCATTTCAAATCAACATTCATTATTTAGGTAATAAAATATATGTATAGGAACTAATTTTGCCTGAGAAATAAATACCAAATTCGCGAGTGGCCTTTTTAATCACATTTAAAAATGAAAACAACACAAAAATATCCAGAATTAGTCGCGTGTCCGAGCATTGGTGGCTTTCACCTCGCGCGAAGGCCCTTCGTGTCGCGATGTAATTAGACGAGGTCTCCGTCGCCGCTAAAAAATGCAAATGGATCGCGATGCAACGCGAGGGTTTACATCCGCGACGTTAAGTCCCGTGTCTCTCGGCTTGCCCGTGCGATAAAAAGAAGGAGGAACGGCGGGACGGGGGGATCGCTTTATGGAAATGCGACACGATGTTTGTCTCCTCATTGAGAAAAACTCCGAGCGAAACGCCGAGCTGTCGGCTGCCGTCGTCCTGCCAGGAGCAACAGCGGGAGGGACGATCCTTAAAGAAATCCGAGCCTCCTCGACCCCGCGCCGAGACCGTCGCGCGGGAGCCGGGGATTAACCGAGAGAAGAGAGTTTCGCAGCACGATGTCCCCGTAAACATTCGACATTGTTCTCGCGCGGAATAGCGAGCGCGAAGTTATGCCGGAGACGCCGCGCCCGCCGCGAGCCAACTATATCGTCGGCGACGTTCCGGAAATTTCTCGGCTGCGCGTTCACCGAGTGATCTCGTCTCGTCACGTCGTGTCGCCTCGCACGTCACCCCCGCCCAGTGCCAAGTCGCGTTCGTACACTCGCGCGACCTCTTTTTCTCCCAACCACCCTTCTCTCTTTCTCTCTGTCTCCCTCTTTCTCACGAGACGCCCGCCTGAAGACGATACCGACTCTCGCGTACTACGAAGGGAACCCATCCTCGTCATCGTCGTCGTCGTCTTTCTTTCGGAACTCAGCCACCGTCGACGGATTTTATTGCTCCTTCGTGGTGATAGTCGACGTGCGCGCCGGGGACTCTCTCGGAACGTCATATTTCATCGCCTATCACCCCGGCTGGACCCGATTTCTCGACGCGAGAAATCCCATCGCATCTCTCTCTCTTCTTCCCTATCCTTCTCCGACCGACGCGGAATAAAACGCGTCGCCAGGCTTCGCGTATCGAGAGACGCGAAGTCCGCGAAATCCAGTTGTCGCGCGCCCTCTTCGTTCGATTCGCGCGTTTGATCCATGGCCCCGTCTTTACGCGCGAACGTTCCGCAGCTCTCGAGCCCTCCTCCTCGGAATCCCGAAAATCGCGAGCGCATTGACACGTAACAATCTCTATTTCCTGATCGCGAGCTGTCTGCGGCTGCTACGCTCGCGTCGGCCTTCCTGGCTATTTCCTCCCAGAGAGACGTGAATTTTCGAGACGTGTGGTCGCCGTTTAATAAGAAGAGATCGATCGAACGAGCGTCTTTCCATTTGAATGATCTGTCTGTTAGAATGAAGGATGTATGTCGCCCGTTAATACTGTGTTTTCGGTGGCGTTCTAAAGGGAACTACTCATTTCAGTTTCCCTTAGGCAAGATGTTTGTGAACTTCTTCGTTATTTCAGACTCTCCGAAAATAATTTTCTGAAGGAGCGAATTCGTCAAGCTATTTGAATTATCCGTATATGCGAGTTATAGTTTCAGCGTATCGTTTATAGCACTGAATAAATATTTGTAAAATAATATGAATGAACGAAGCGCCAAGCTGAATTTCAGATAAAACCAAGGTAGACCTGTGTGGCGTTTGTATTCACAGATCCGTGCACGGAGAGAATTTTTTCGGGCCTGATAAAATTTCTTTAATTGAAGGAAATCTGTCTTTCAGAATGGAACAAACCAACGAATGTTTGATTCAACAAACAGGATTGTTCCGTTACTCAAACAATAAATATCTTGATGTTAAGTAACATTCTTTCGGTATTTTCATCCAAATATTACAATGGTTGTCACAAACGGTAAATTATCTGAAAGAAGTAATACCATGTTGGTGAAACATTGAATAACTTCTATTTGTTTCAGCGAAACAATATTTAATATATAATGAAATAAATTTTATTGAAAATTAAATATTATTTCCTCTAAACACTACTAATTTTTTTCTATCAAAAACATGATTTACTCCAATGAGGCAGCGACATTTTCATTCAAGAAATCGATATTAAATTACATGTTTATATTAAATAAACCCGAGCCAAACGCGTATATTAGACGCAAAGAGACCTTTTTCTGTGTATACAGAGGAGATCTTGGAGAAAATCGCAGGATCAATCTTGAATTTCTAACAACGCGGATACGCCGATAGTCATTTCCGTTGTTGGATCTTTTAGAGTGAAGATTCTCCCTCCGGGCGTAAATAAATACGAGAGACACCTAAGCACACTCGCCCGCAGACAGCTAATTCTCTAACGCGTCCTAAAGTGACTCGTCACAGCGACGCGAATCAGATTAACAAACTCCTTCTGCCAGCCGCCGGCGCGGGATTCCGCGCAGAATAGGAACATTCGCGGCTCCCGTACCTGGGATTAAATACGCACGGGCTGCGTCTTATTCCGGACACTTAGCGCGGAGGGGCTGCAACTCGGCAAGGTGGAGGAATAGCCGACAGAGGGAGAAAGTAAAAGAGAGAGAGAGAGAGAGAGAGAGAGAGAGACGACATACCTCTTGGCACGCGCGCGGCCTGTAGTTACGCGGAGGGTGTTCGCACGTTACGCACGTGTCCGCGCGTGCCGCGGATCACGAGCGGCGGGGGAACGCGATATACGCACACGCGTGCGCGCTTTCGTGCATGCCGCAATTACGCGTTGTACCGGCGAGTTATGCGAGACGCGCGGCCGATTCTAATCCCGTTTATTGCTCTCCTCTTTCGCCGTCGCATTCCACGCGTATCTCCATTTTCTCACCTTTCGCCGGCGTTCAAAGATGCGAGCGGGTCTAGAGAGAGAGAAAGAGAGAGAGAGAAAGAGAGAGAGAGAAATAGCGAAGCTCGCGCCGGAAAAGCGGCGAAGTCGAAGAGCACACGAAAGTCAGGACGGGAGCGGAGACGAGACGAGCTGAGAGATCACGGCAAGTCTCGACTAGACTTGCAATATCGCGGCGCCGTTTATCTTCAGCCGAGGTGAAGAAGAAGCGGAGGAAGCGGAATCTCCCGGAGCCTCCTCGACGAGGCGCCGCGTCGTCGATTTCGGCCCCTCGCTCTGTCTCGTTTCATAAAAATTGCGCGAGGACGGGCGTGTTTTCGTAACGACGTATCTAATTCCGCACTTTATATTCCGACTGACGTAACTTCACTCTTGTATTTTCGGTTTCGCACGAAAATATCGCGCGCTCGCCGCCAGCCTTTTACATTGCGCTTTATATTCCGCCGAAAGAGAGAGAGAGAGAGAGACAACTCCGTTTTCTCTCTCGTGAATATTTTCACGAAACCTGATCTTAACTCCGAACAGCCACTCTTGTATCGGGCTTTTACACGTCGCCGATACGTGTGTACATATTTTTCCGCGTGAGAATATTCACTCTGCGGAACGAGCGGGGCATTAAATATAAAGTCGTCACGCGTCGGAGGAGGAGGAGGAGGAGTGTAGAGCGCCACGCGTCCGCAGTAAAGCGACTTCGCCGACTCGGCTCGATTATGCGGGGCACACGCGCGCGCACGCCCGATGCGCTTCCGATCTATTTCGGGGCCCGATAAGACCATCGAAGGCATATTACTAATCGTACGAGGGACGGGTGTTTAATTGAGAAAGTTGCTCGCCGAAGTGCACTTCCCCTCCCCCCTCCCCCCTCCCATTCCACCTACCCACGTACGAACACGTATGCCCCGCCAGCAACGCTTAGAATGCGGCTGGCCGTCGCGTTCGACGATCGCGCGTTCGACCACCGTGCGCGCACATCCGGCCGACGATTCTATTTTCAATTCCCCGCTCGATCCTCCCCCTCCCGTCCCTTAATAACATAACGAGCGTCTTGCATTAAGCTCCCTTACAAAGGGAAACGCGAGAGGCGAGCGAACGGATTAATCGCGACTAACAATGGAGCAGCCGTGCAATTGTTGTGCCATGTGTGGCGACGAAGGAGAGAGAGAGAGAGAGAGAGAGAGAGAAAGGTGGATTTAGTTTCCACTTCGGCGACGTGGTTTTCGAGATTTTCGAAATTTTAGCGGCACTCTCGTCGGGTCGTATATCGTCGCGTCGAGGATCCGTATCACGCCTCTCTCTCTCTCTCTCTCTCTCTCTCTGAGGGCTGCATTCGTATGAAATTTGTCGGAACGATATTATTGTTTCCGCAAATGAGTGCGTTATCGCAACAATCAGCATGTTTTCAACGCGAAACGCCACGAGCGAGAGGGGGATGTGATGGGCGGATTTAACGTAACAAATAATTTACGCGGCTTTGTCGGTATCATGAGTATAGTAATGGTAGTGATATTGCATTAATAAAAGCTAATGGAAGGTAATTCAGGCGTTCTCATTTCAGCTTTCATCTTGCAACCGGTCACGTTACTCGCCGCCCGCCGCCGTTAATACTTCTGCTTACTTAATGCGTACGTGCGCGCGTTTCGAAACAATGTCGGCCGCTCGCTGACAAAATAATAAAATGTATACGCTACGCGGTGCATAAATGTGCATGTTGCCGGCTGCTCTCCTTATTAACCGGGCTTTCAACGTGTAACGGCGGATAAGTCACGTGAGACACCGAAGAAAGCTGCGTTTCGCGCAGAAAGACAACGTCGGAGACTGTTCGCCGCGAAAACCGCGGGATTCAGACGAATCGCACACGGATACGATGACATTGCTTTCTGTCTTACGTCAGGGCTCGAGGGGGGGGGGGGGTTACGGAAGGTACTCGTCTTACCGATTTTTGAAAGGATTCAATCCTNGATTCAATCCTTTTCGTGTACATCCGAGGATTCAGACCACCTCCGTGTGAGCGCGAGCATTACAATTGTTCCCTGCCAAAATCGATTTCAGTCCGCGTCTCAGCTTCATTCCCGATGCTGAAGTTTAATTATTCCTCCCAGTGCGCGGAGGAGCTGGGTGGAAAACGATATCGTCCTCGACGAGGGTTTTTCCACTATTGTCACGCGGCGTCTCTCTCTCTCTCTCTCTCTCTCTCTCTTTCTCTCTCTCTCTCACATGTCTCTCACGTGCGAGAAAGAAGACATGCTGACGAATTGGGGCGATATTTCGATGCTAATTTCTTGTTAATCAGTCAACAGTTTCCAGCATGCTCGATGCTCTAAAATTACGGCGGTTAAATCCGAAATAGTGTTACTAAAATTCAATCCGCCGAAAGGACGACGCGTCCCGAATTTATTCCCACCCCAAAATTATCCTCCCTTGCACGTTTGAACTCTGTCGTTACCTCTCCGAAATATTTCGCTCTGTCACTATTTCGAATGGTCGTGTTGAGGTAATCGGCGCCGAGCGAAATTGGAATTATCGGAGATCTCCTAACGCGTCGTATTTTAAAATATTATAAGTTAACCATTGAGATCGAATAGGAGAGATTTAGTCGGTGCGCGAGAGATAAGTCACTCACTTCAACAGAGTTGAATTAACGAGACATGTTTAGTTCAGCACCGTTTTGTAAAACCGCACGGAATTGTTCTGGTTATTATAACTAAATATTCCAAATAACTAATAAATAAGGTAATGGGTAAGGTAAATGATTTTTACGATCTGGATCCCGGGATCGATCTCACCGATATAAATTTTTATAAATATGTCATTTCATTTGTCTGGTTACCTTGAACAAAATTATGGATCGTTTATATTCCACCATTTAGTCCGATTAATACATACCCATATTTCAGGTTAATTCAACCGATTTTTTTTTTTCCAGTAGGATTGCAATTCAATGCGTTCGCTAAATAACTACGGTTTACTCGGCGAACTTTTCCCCGCAGGCCATGTTGCACCTGTTTTCGCGTAATTGCGTAAAACGAACTTGATTTATTTACTTAGCGGATATAAGAAGAAAAATTGTCACGCATGTATGACGCTAGTATCGAGTCGTGTTAATAGCATCAACCGACACCCCGGATATTCGGTTCTCGACTGATTAATCGTGCAACCGATAGTGATAGACGTGATTAATTGAACTTCATCAAATAATCGAGCGCGCTCCGAGAAACGGACGAGGAGGAGGTGGAGGAGTCGCGACTTCAACTCGACCCGATGACCGCGCGAGCCCCGGCAATTCGAAACGAATAACGCGCCGATACTCGACTCCAATACTCGCTCGAGTAACTTTTGCCGAGAGAGAGAAAGAGAGAGTTTCCTCGCCGCTGCGTCGGTTTTTACCGATCGATCGAGACAAAGAGATCAGCCGAGTATTGGACGGCGGGAGAAATCGTTCTGGTTAAATACAAGTCCTCGTCCGGAGACCAATAATTGGAGGCGATTCCTCTTCGGCGCGCGGACATTATGACGGGAAAGGTCGGCTCGAAATGGCGGCGGCGGAGGTGGTGGTTGATATCGCGTCGATGGACTCGGCGGATAGTAGAGCTCACTGAACCAACAAATTATCTCCTCGAAGCGGCGGCGACGAGAAGCGCTCTTTTTTGCGGAGCGACGGAGTCCTTCTCGCGTCTCTGCGCCCCTTTATTCCTTTCCGCTTTCGTTACTATTTCCCGCTCTCGATTCTTCCTCGCGAACGCTATAGTTTATTCGCGCTCGGACAGGTACTCGTATACCTCGTGCACGATGACGACGACCACCACTTTGTGACTCGCGCGAGTCAATCTACATTATGCCGCAAACGCACTGGCTCGTGAGCAATATATGTACATCGTGATAATAGTCATTAATTCGATAATAGTTGTTAACGCAGCCGCGTCAATATTTCCGGCTGAAAACGCCGCTTTCCACGTCACCACCGTGATGACGCGGCCTCGTGTCGAGCGTTTCGTTAGTTCGCGGCGAAAGAAGTCACTGGGTGAAGCAATGGGTCATTTTCAAAGCGAACGTCGCAAATATTTGTTTCTCGAATACGTGTGAAAAGGGTCGGTAGGTTGCTTATTGGTTGAGAGCGGGAGTTGTTATCGGTGACGGTGAATATGTATCAAATTGCAGAATATATTATGCCGCAAAGATAAATGTAGGAGATCCTGGAAAAACAGAGGTTGCACATTTATGATTTTCTCGGCACGACGGTATTTCTCGATCTCGATTTGAGGTAGAAGAAAAGTATCAAGACCGACGTATCAATTTGTTTTTAAACTCTAACGCTCTATATTGAAGGTGTAAAATGTGTGCCTAAGTGCAAAACAGCAACACGTTTCTATCAAAATATACGATAGTCTTTTTGCAAATTTTGCAACTATTTTTATAAGGTTTTAAAAAACTATTTTTAAGATGTTTGAAATATTTGAGAATTAGCGCTTCTAGAAACTAAGCGTGAGAATCGATTAAAAAAAAATTATCAAAAAACAATATCGTACATTTTCTCAAATTTATAGTTTCTTACGAAAGTAATTAAATTTAAGTAAATATGTTACAAATACCCACCGAAGAGATACTTTGTATTTTTTACATATTTTTTCTCTCAATGTACTTGTTTTAAAACGTATCAGTTTTTAAAACGCCTGAAATATTTCCACTGATATCCTCGCAATGAAATTATTGATATGATCGTATTATCGTAAAACCGAGAACGCAATCTTGTTATATTCTGGCGTCGACGATAAATATATACGGTACAGAGTCTTGTAACGTCGTAGATACGGTATTCGTTGGCCTCACTCCGGAATATCGATAGACGACAAACGAAAAGCGAATAATTCAGTAAAACGTTCGCTCGCGAACGGGTTTTCTCGGGAATTTCTCTAACATACGATTTCTCTATTCTTTGTTCCAGGTGAGTGTCACGGGAGCGCAGGTCCAATCGCGTATATGATTCGCAGCGGCACGGATCAGCGACTCGAGAAAAGAACACGTACACCACGACGTGTAATTTCGCTGGCGTGTCTTTTGCGCGAGCGCCGAGACTTCACGTAGTTCTTGACAGGTGCGCCGTCGTCCAAGTTCCGATGACGGAGAACTTTCCGTCACGAGGACCCCCGATCGGACGCGATCGTCGCGAACATCTCGACATACGGTACGTGAAACGTGTCGATTCTGTTAACGTCGAGAGTGACCACGCGTGCCCGTCGCGTCAACAACGCATCGACATGCGGATGTCGACTGGAATTTTCACGAATCTAGCGAAAACTTGACCTTAAAGAATTTCTGTCTTGCTAAAACTATCAGCCGGAATGAGTAAAAGTAGCCTTTTGCAAGATTTTTCGAATCTCCTCAGAAAAGAAAAAAAATCGTAACTTGTAATTTATCCTATTTTATTTTTTATTTTAATTTAATTTAATTTCATCGTTTAATACGAAGGCGGAATGCATAATAATTTTCCTGATTTCATCTCTTTCTTTCATTTTATTTATTATCTTTTTGGTCGGTCCTTACATCGAGATTTAAAAATGTTAGTTAATTTACAAACTACTCTGTCCAAACTAGAGTTAAAAGTTAAGTTAAGTTTCTTCAATGCCTGACCGTCTATTATTTGCGTCTTTTGAGCTCTAAATATCGACATGCGATTTTTCATACGTTTTTCCGTTCATTCTTATAATTTTATTACTTAAGAGGACCTAAAACGAGGGTAGAAATGTTTAATTTCATTAAATTTCAACTTAATCTCCATCATATGTTTCCAATTCCTTTTTTTCTCGTTGCGTATCGAGATCCACGCTTTTAAATGCCCCGTCTCTTTTACTCTATTGCTTGTATATGTCGGGGGGCCTTTATTTTATTTAATTTCATCTTATATCGGGCCGTGAAATATTGACACGCAACTTTCACACGAGTATACTGTTTCGCGAATACGGATGGTCCTCGGGTAGAATCGAGAATCGGGAATAAGGGAATGGCATGAAATCGCCGACTCGCGAACAGACGTTCAGCCGGCCCTCTCTCGAGCACCGAATCCGACGTATTAGTGCGCCAGTCTGCATTTTCTGCTCCGGGGAAGATCAAAGAATTCGCACGGTAAGTAAGAGACAATGAAGCGCGACTATGAAATTCCGCGCCGACGCCCCGATTCTCATTTAACAAAACGTATTTGATCTGACGGATTTGCTCCCGCGGAGAGCCGACTGCCACGACGGGTATCACCTCAGCTATTTGGCGTGCTGCGATGATGCCCCGACAAAAGCATTCCGCGAGTTATCGATCGACCCACGTAGTCAGTTAGTTAAGATTAATTCGACAAAGCCCGGGCGCGAGGCTCCTTAGTTGCTACTTAACTTTGTGTTTGCAGTTCTGGAAGTTCTCTTAATGCATTACGCGTGACTCGCTCCCGTTGTGCGTAATTAAATTCAAGACGCTGCTATCTAAAGCTGACGGGAGCGGGTCGAGATGTTACACAGTTAACACGTATGAATCTGAGCGAAAAGGTGGAATGAATCGACTCGATGTCGTGCGGTTCCGGTAGAATGTGAATTCGAGGGTTGGGGCGCAGTCACAGAAATGAAAACAAAACTTCGATGATTCCAAATGATACCATCGGAAATCTGTCCTGTCTCATATCAATGAATAAGTAAGTGCACTATCAGCGCTCTTGGGGGGCCACGTTTGCAAAACACCACGCTACTGTTTAACTTTGCATAATTCAAAATGTACACAGACGAATAAAGAATTAAATAACGGGCAAAATACTCAGATTTACATATATTCGTGTGATAACAAACTCAAGTTTAAGAAGAATCGGAAAGTATATATGATGAAACACTAAATGCTCAAAAGTAAAAATGCGTTATGACAAATGACGTAACGGCGGGCTACTAAATAAATGATTCCCTAAGAAATCATTAGAATTCGCCAACTAATAGTGGAGGTATTAAGGAGCCATGATATCTGCAAGGATCGTAATAGTACCATCTTTTCCTCTAATATATTAAACCACGATCGTTATCGCATCAGGAAATTTTCGATAATTCCGACTTCGTTCGACACTAAGTCACCTTAACGCGATCGCTCAAAATATAGCGTGAATTAATTCGGAGGGAAGAAGTACAGTTCAAATGTGCCGGGGCCGATCATTTTAAGTGCGAATAAGTTCAAAACGTCGCTCTCTGGCGAATTAAATTTTAATCGAGCGGTTTCCGAGCTTGATTCGTCGTAACGTTAAAACAGCGCATGCGCGCGAGGTGATCCGAGAACGATGAAGGCTCGGCACTTCGGCGGAGCGCGCGATTCGCGTTTTTACATGAATTATTACGCAGCGATTAAATAGATAAGCGCAGCTGCCAGCGATATCGGACTCCCGGCAACGCGTCCTGGCAATTCATCTTCATCGCTTGGCGATCGTGCCATAAGCTGCTCCATGAGCGGTGCGATCGCAATGACTACTATCAGTCGTCGATGCTCCCCCCTGGGTTCCGCGCGGATTGCACACCTTCTGCGTTTCATACGCCGCAGACACGGCTGAACACAGTTTGTTTAAAGTAAGCGTAGATGCCATTTATGGCACACTACTTATGCAATCGCAATAAAAATGTTAATGAATGTTTATTATAATATAATTTATGACATAATCGTACTAATATGAAGTCTTATACCTCACTTCCTAAAGTCTCAGCGCATTCTCGGGATAGGGCGGTTCCACGGCGATTTAATTTGTTGAACCAGCGTCACTTTTTGAGATATTTTGCTTCTACGAATCTTTAACTTCATGTATCACCACACGCATTTCCAATCGGATTGCCATCTGACGATTGTGAGGGGCGATTCGGCGCATTGATGTCACTTTTGTTTTTCCCGAATGAATGCGACAACTGCCATGTTTTTGGGGTTGTTATCTTCTTAGAGAACCCAGTTCGTTCACAATAGTCGGGCTGTTACTGTGTGGCCTTCAGGCTAAAACGCAGGGGGAAGGCTCCCCGTCTGTTTTTTGGAGAAATTCGCGGTAAATAATTTTTACGTCAAAGTTTCGTCGTCTACATTTGTTTTAAACAGAGCGCATGTGCCGTCCGTACGCGTTCCCCGCGCGTAACACCCGCGTTCTCACTACGGGGAAGGAAGCAAATCGAGCAAATCGGTGGGGGACAACAAGAACAGCTGGGTGACCTTCGCCCAACGAGCGAAGTCGCAGTCCCCGCGCGTCGAACGAGCGTCGTTCGCCGATTATTTCGAAGCACCTTGGAAGGATCTGCAATTTTAGAAACTTCGATTCTAGAGAGAATTTTAAGGAGATACGACGATGAATTTTCGATGTTCGTTGTCGTCGTCAGACGCGCGTACACAGCGCGATGATAAATTTTTTAACGAGGCCTTCGTTAGTCCCGCTGCTCTGTTGCTCGTTTTATCGTATTAAACATCGCGTCCCAATAATGCAACGATCACCATCGCGGAAACGGTGCCGCAATCAGCAGCGCAGAGCTGAAAAATCGATACCTCCGTGCATCCATTAACGTTTTCGCGAGGCAGAAAGTAAATCCGATCGTATTTGCGAGCGGGAGGAGGCAGCCGCGGCGGCAGCATTCGTTTTCTGATACAACGTCGGTCGATTGGAAATTCTCGAGCCGATTGGTCGGAAAAGCATGCGAATAAAACAGTCCGCTCGGCTGCGCTACCAATAATGCAGGAGAGCATTATTTGTATCGGATGCGGAGTTCGGCCGCTCGATTAAATAACACGATCGTAATTCCGAGTTATTTTTTCCGCAGCGCCAGAAAGCGAGTGATCGCCGATATTTTGATAACGACATCTCTCGAGCGTTTCTCTACATTGTTCAAATTTCTCTGCTCTCTCTCTCTCTCTCTCTCTTTCTCGGTGGCAGAATTTATCAATATTATTCTTTGCTCTTTCTCTCCTTCTCTCTAACGCGATTTGTCTGTGCAGTCTTCCCAGTCGAAATTCTGATGCTACTTTGACGCGCTTAAAGATAATTTGCGTCTACTTAAATGGCCCATAGACTAATAAAAACGTACTTTAACGATACTAACACTTGTTAACTTTTCTCTTGAAATTTCAATTCTACGGATGTAATTTTAATGCTCTCTTGAACAAAATATTTTGGCAAAACAGCGAGAACGGAAATTTATGATATTATCAGGCTCAAAATATGAGTAAATTATACAGGGTGTCCGATAATATTCTCGGCATCCGTGATGTGCAAGTAGAGCGGATTAAATTTTGAAAAGAAAATTACGTACCTCTTTGTAAAATTCGCAATAGTTAATGAAGAATTAATTCATCCGTATAAGCTGATCAGCGCGGAAAGCGGTAGGCCGGATTCTGTATAAAGAAAGATGCTCTATCCGTTTCCGTTATGCGCTCATTAACACGTACAAATTAATTAATTCCTCATTAAGTATTGCGAATTTTGCAAAAGGATACGTGACTTTCCTATTCAGTTTGTTCCTGTTGAACTGTCCAGTTTAGCACCTGTATTATTGGATTTGAAACTGAATCTATTTTGCCACCATAGCCTCCTGCCGTGTTGTAGAATTAAACGTCTAATACAGGGCGAAAATTTCGACTGGTACTCAGGAGTCTCGAATTCCTTCTCTAGACTCCCTCTTTCTCCCCGCCGAAAACAGCAAAACACGGTGAACCTTAACTTCGCGGGATGACTGTATAATTCCGAGCTTCGCCGAATTAGTAGGAGATTCTTTGATCTCGCAGTCCTCTCTCGTCGCGAGCTCGTCGAGTTATGCGCGTTGGAAAACTGGAAGAATACACGGAAACTCGAGGGTTAAACAACCGAAAGCGAATCCGGCGACGGAACGAATATTTCGTTCGTCATCCGGTCGGAGAGCATATTCTGGGTCACTGCGCCGCGAATTAAATCCGAAAGCTTAAAACAAACAGACCGTAGTAACATTTTAATCTTAGGAAACAGCGCGGAGCTGGAGAAGAACTTCATGTCGTTGCAGAATACGAGTCTTAATTGCATGGAAATACATTGAGTTTGCCCTCCGAGGAACCGGTGTGAAAATATTACGGGTCTAAACGTCTTCATTTATCCATTGCTCACTGTCTTCCTTTCTTTCTTTCTCTTTCTCTCTCTCTCTCTCTCTCGACATTTCTATTCTTCGTACATGCGAGATTACGACTCTTCGGGGAAAAACCACTGCCCGCGCGGCGGTTCAATTATTCTATACGGGTGACATCAGCTTTATTAAATTCATTCGTGCATCAAAGCGTCGGGAAATCAGCTATTTGAAGAAACACCGAGAGAACGGATAGACCGTGCCGCGTAATCTCATTTTCCTACTTAATTTCGTGGCGACGGCGTGTAGAAATATTCGTCGCTTTACGTGTTTGCGAGAGCGTCCGCCGCGGAAAACCAAAAGAGGGAGAGGGGCTTGCTTTGTCTCGTTGTGGGGAGAGAGAGAGAGAGAGAGAGAGAGGGAGAGAGAGAGAGAGAGATTCACCTTTCCGCTCATCTTCTTTCTACGGAGCACCGGTCGTTCACGTTGCGAGTGTAACGAGCAGAATTTTAATATTGAGCTCCGTTCGCCGAATAACACGCACGTCGGTGAGATATAGAACTTTTTTAAGCTGACTTTGACGATGCACGGCATTCTGCGATGCGTTCGTAAAAATTATATGATATATAATTAGTGCAATTCGCGAAATAATAAGTGAAGATGTAAAATTCATTGGAATAATCAAATTGATGGTAATCTTGAACGATTAATCTCGTCAATGATTATCTTTAACGACGATTATTTTTCATATTTATTCTGAGCATATTTTACTCTTATTATCATTAAAAAATATTCGTCGTTCAAGATAACACCATTACATAAAAGAAGAATAAATCGAGTAATTTCTTCTCTTCGCAGTAAAAATAGTATTTTTTCTTTGTGCAGGGAGGAAAAGAGCTTGGTCGAATTAACGCGACAATGAACGAACAAAATGCGTTTTCGTTGTGGAGAATAGAACTTCTAGCTCTTACGAACTAAATTCTACTCTCAGCGTCAGAAATTCCGTTTCCTCCCACGAAAAACGCGCTTGGTCTCTTCGTTGTCACGTTCGATTCAAGCAACATTTTACCTTCGTGTATTAAACGTCCCAACCTTTCAATTTCGGACGGTTCTAATTCATACGATGATTGTAAGATAACGTTCTCTGAAACAGCGGTAGGTGGGATCTCGTGCGAGTTAACTGTAACACGTCTCGATTTAAGCTATTTTATAAGCCAGCCGGGGCGCGGCTACGGCAGTCGGAGAAAGTTGCGGGTAGTAATTGCCGTTAACTTCGAATTAGCCATAAGATTAGCCGCGGACGTGCCATCGTGGCGTCTCATTCGACCGCGCTCGTGCGCCCGGCTAATCCTGAGAAATCGTAACGATTAAACGTAATTAGAAACCGATAAATGGCCCTCCTCGTGCGAGCAATCGCCGGCGGTCGCGCGACGAGAAATTGCTTTAATTTCGCGATACGACCGAGCGAGCGTCATTTTGCAAGCATTTACATATGCGCCGCGGCCCCGCGCAGTACGGAAGCGTAATCATGTGCTCTCAGTCGGCGATGATAGCGCGCGAAAATGACGTATCGCGTATAACACCGCGAATAATATCGCATTATCTGTATCGTGCATCATATTACGCGCCACTTTGTATTACAATTTCAGCGGAACCGATTCCGTGTAAAAGCCATTATTAATAAAGGCGATAAATCTCGGCGGCGGAGTATTTTCGCGCGGGGAAGATATCGAGATATCGCACGTGGGGCAGCGCGAACGCCAACGGCGCCACGGTTTGTTCGCCGGCGCGAATGTACGCAACGCGATCGAAACAATTAGAGAGTGCGCCCCGCGACTTATCAGTCGTGTTTAATAATCCGATGACGGGGGGAGGGGAGGAGGGATGGAAGGAAGCGACGGCGTTAAAGCGGAGACGCGTGTAAGATTGGAAATCCTCGGAGCAAATAAGCGGCGCCGGTGGAACTTTGCCACTTCCGGGTCGGCCGTGTTCCTAAAATTGCCGGCGTCGAACGATAAACTTTGCGAGAACGAGGAAAGTCGAGTCTCGGGCTAAGAAATAAAGGGACGTCGGTGATGGCGGGAGCCGGGAAAATAGCGGGAGCAAACTTCGGTCTTCTTCTTCTTCTTATCGCGGCCTTTCGATTTTCATATCTTGAAACTCTCACGACGGGGTGCGATGCTATCATTCCAACGATCATTGGGAATCTCTCGCGTTCGTTTAAAAAGAGGGAAAGGTTCAGCCGTCGTGAAAAACGTGAATTAATGGGACTTTCTTGGTGATAATCTCCGCCGTGATGCGAAGAAAAAGTACTAAAAGTGGCATAGGCGTGGTGAATCGACACGCCCGGGTCTTCCGTCTGTAAAACATTGGACTGCCTGTCAGACAGAACATGAACTTCGTACACGGAAGTTGAAGCTAAAATGGCAGTTTCCGTTGTGTTATTAGCGTCGTTTGAATTTTCGTTGCGCTTCCCGTTTCGAGCTATTTTCTCGTGAAATTTCAAGAAACCAATCAGCGGCGAGTAATTAATTTCACGATGCTATTTTACAGTGCGAGTTATGAACTTTTCAATTCACTTTGGATGTTGTACCAATCTCGATCTTTCCTTACTGAGCCACGCAAGGAAAGTTAGGGTCAATTGCCCCCTTAACCGGCTTGGACTCTATGAAATATCATTTCACGCAATAGTCGAAGCTACCTATTACCGATTTTCTCTCGTTTTTCTTATTTGGTTGTTTAAGATAGTCGGGAAGAAAAAGCCGGCTGAGTAATCTCAAATTCAACGTCCCCGCAATCTCTCCCGTTTCCACCGTAAACGACAAACAGAATCAAATTACACGTGCGTACGGAGCGTGACGTTTTTACTGAACGAAAATTCCCCGACGTAATTAAGGCGGGCTTTCCCGCGTGATTACGCGGTTCTATCGAGGCGCGCGCGTTTGAGAGAAACGACCGGAACGCCCTGAGACGCGCCTGTCGCCGGCCGATTGAACGATATAATCGGCACGTGTAAGGTGCTTATAATTTGTAAAGGTTGAAAAGTAACGCGGCAGGGCGGAGGGACGGCGAGAGGGACGGGAGGTAAGAGGATTTTATGGAGTGCGCGAAATGCAGAGAGCCCCCGGCGGGAGAAGATTTATCGCGGAGGAACGTTCGCTCGCGCGTACGCGGGACGAGAGCGATCTTGCGCCGCTCTCGTAGAGAGAGAGAGAGAGAGAGAGAGACGTATGCTGGCAACTCCATACCGCCATACCGCGCGCCATCGGTTTAAATCTCCGTGTGCACAGCTATCTCGCTACGGCGCCCGTGTCCCGGCTAATCCGCGCGATCGTTCGTCATTCCGGTGCGGACGCGCGATGCGAATCTACGTCGTCGCAAAGTGCCTTTCGACTTGTCGATGTGACGTGGCGAGAGAGGTTCAATGCGAAAACTATCCGCGGCCAAGTCGAAGATAATGATCCAATAAAGAGAGAGAGAGAGAGACATTCGCTCGATACGCCCGGCGGAGTGAAATATTCGCGGAGAACCCGTCTCTCTGCGCCCAGCGTTAGAGGAGAGTCAAGTAGATAGACGAAGAGAAAGAGAGAGAGAGAAAGAGAGATCCAGGCCGCGCTCCTTGACGTTTAATTCGCGCCGACGAACCGAAGACGCGAAGCCGATAAAAATGCGGGCTTTCAGGCTTTCGCTTGAGGGACGCTTTGAGTGTAACACGGCGCTACGGACGTACAACATTCGAGCGTACGACCACGTTAATTAAATCTCGCGGGTCTTCGCCGTCTTCGCACCACCGTCCTCGTCGTGAGAGAGGAAGAGAGACGAGATGATCCGTGGGGCGTTGTCGCATTACAATAGCCGATCGGTCGGCTCGATATCGCGGCGAAAGCCGTTGCGAAAACACGTAAACGTGCGCGCGATACTGCGGCCGTCGATTTAATTCTATCACGGCGTAAGACGGCTTCGCTTTCATGCAAATTAGTCGCCGGAGTTACACCGGGGAGGAGAGACCCGGGCGCCCGTGCTCTCTCCCGATGCCGATGGTTATCGGGAAACGCTCTCCGGTGGTAGGAAAGTGGTAGAAACACAGCTAACACCAACGGCCCCGATATTGCACGGCTTTCCTTATTACGAACCGTAATCCCGGCTTCCTCGTTCGCTTCCAACTCTTCTTTCCTCTTCTATCTACTCCTCCTCCTTCTCCTCCACTTGCTCCTCCTCGGATTCGATGTTCGATCGTCGCGAGCGAACGGTGTAACAAGTATTTAATAACCGAATATATCCCGCTTCTCCTCCCCCCCCCCCCCTCANACATTCTTTTCTAAGCTCTCTCCTCCGCTTCCTCGGATTCGACAATCGCTCGGGAATAAACGCGTGTGATAACAACGTCGAAGTTTCTCTCTCTCCCTCTCTCTCTCTCGACGGTGAGATTTTTCCCGGCCGGAAAACGCGAGCGGATGATACTTATTTGCCGTCAAACGGACAGTCGAGCACGCGCGGACATTCACGCGGGAATTTTGCGAAATTTCCGCGCGCGCGCGCGCGGGCGAGGCTTCTCTACGGAAAAAGTACGGATATCAAATACGAATATTGCCATCATAACGCGCGACTTTTTCATAATTTTATATTACTTTCAGATAATTCCGATAACTGTGCGATAAAACGATCACTCTGTTTTATTTTTTGCACACTCACGTGACACACCGTGGCGATTATTAATGCCGCTATTATTAAATACTTTAAGCGCGATATCTTCGTTCGCGACGACCTTTTACCAGCGTTTTTTCATTAACTTCGTCCCCTTCCCCCGGTGTGTCGGATACCCGCTGCAGCTGTTGTTATTATTCCGCGCTTCTAAAGCCACGCTAAAGCGTTTTTTATCGGCGACAATAATATCGTGGCCCACCGCATTAATATTTGTTCTCTACGACTATCGGGGCCGCTCCAGCATCCAATAATCCAGATGCTGGGAGCACTCGAGTGCGCATTCTCGATAGACGCTCGAACACAATAGAAACGAAAGCAGCCGTTGCGAGCGGCAACGACGACGACGACAACGGCGGGAGGAAATGTAGAAATGGAATAAGTTTGGTTATTAAATACCTGTTACCCCGCCTCGGGAACAATCCGCGACGGATAACGCGGCGTTACCAATTGTAATAAAGGAAACCGCAATATCGCCCACCTCGGAGATTTCCGTCGCTTTTTTCGCCCATATCCTTCCGCCAATTGTGAGAGGCATTGATCGCCCCGGAAAGTAACCGAGGACGAATTTCCACGGTTCCTCCCCTCGAGCGCGTTGTCGACCGGACGAATTATCAGAAATGAGAACGCGAGTTGGTTCCCCGTGAGCACCGGGCAACTTCAGCGAGGTGTACGAAAAGCGACTACTTGAAAAATCATGATCGAATAGAGTGTGAGACTTGGAGACGACTGATTCTTTTTTCTTTTTCACTCGATCAATTTGCAATGTTCTCCGGAATCGCGCGACTTATCGTATATCTTGATGTCTTGTTACGTTGATATCGTCCCATTTATCGACGAGATAATTTATAGGGGCGAAAATAGGAGAGAGACGATCTATATTAACCTAACATTTATACCTAACACGTGAAACGTGACTTAATGCTCTCATGGAGCTTCTCATGATAAAATGTTCGCGTGACTATTCGCGTATGTCACGTTGAATATTTCACGAGAGGTGATCGCCCCCGAAATATGAGGAGATAAGCGTAGAAGAATACTCCGTTTCTTATCATACAAAACACACACACACACACACACACATATACACGCTGAAAGAAGGCTTTGGTAATTGCTATTAAAAAAATGAGGTTCCTAATTTAAATTAATTTAAATTAGCGCGGATTCAAACATCCAATAACTACCGGGAAATAAAATTCGATTAAGTTTAAAGTAATTATATAGTTCCAAGAATCAAGATTTACTCGTAGTTGTTTCGACTGTACATTTAAGTTATCAAACTGAACTTCGAAAATTAATACCAATCTTGACGGTATATATTTGGTAACTATTACTACATGTGATCCTTCAATCATCTAATTCTATAATGACACATCATAAACAAAAATTACAAAGGCATTATCAGAGCTCGTAGAGCTCCGTTCCTGTTCGATCGTCAAAATGAAGCGAGCAATCTGAAAACTGGGTTTGTATTCGGCGTCCAGAAAACTACAGTAAATGACTAGCCTCGTTCCAGTGTTTTCCTTTTTAACTATGTAGTTACCGAAACCATCATCAAAATTCGACATCAATTTCCAAGGTTTAATTTGACGACACACCTGTGTAGTTTCCAAGCGGCTGAATCTTCGTGGAACCACATTATCCATTATATCTGATAAAATTTTATTTCGCAACCGTCACCGGACCCCCTCCCATCTACTTAACTCACGTATTTCGCTAATCCAAATCCTTCATTCGGCGCACGTCTAAGATTACCGAACGCACCAGACCGACGGCAAAGATCACTCTCTCACGGAAACGTCGTTTTCCCGTTTTCACTCTCCCACCATTTCGCACCGCTCATGCGAAACGCTCGTCAACGGCCGAACCGCGCAAATCGGTCTTAACTCTCGCGCCGCGAGCTCTCTCCCCCGTCCCGCAAGTCCGCGTCCGGTGAGATACTTTTTATTAGTTTCTCTAGGAGGCAATTAAATGACCGTAATTCCCGGCCACTTTCCCCATTCCCTCCGTCCTCGCACCCCCGTTTCTCTCACCTCCTTCCGTCCCCTCACCCGACTAGCCGCGCGCCAGCGAGGCTAGTTTCGATTCTCCCGGCGATAATGGCGAGAGATCGTGCCCGAATACGCGCTCGCGCCAAGCCGACCTGGGAAGGAACTCCGAGAGAAAGAGAGAGAGAGAGAGAGAGAGAGAGAGGGAGAGAGCCGTAGCCTTCCTTTCTTCCTTCCTTCCGTTTGACATTCTCGGGCCGACTCCACTCGCGCGCGGGAAGCCTCGCAGTCGCAGCCGACGCGTTTGATTCTCCCCGTGGGAATGTTCGGTAAGGGGATATGGGTCACGACGGTATCCCCGTGGACCGCACAATGGGAACAACAACGGCATTGTCTAGGCAAGCGGTGATAAACGGCGCCGTGATAAAACCGGGCAAGCACCGAGCTGATGGGTTTCGGGGAGGAGTGGGGAGAGTGGGAAGGGGGGAAGCGCCTGTGTGAGGGATGGCCGGCTCGTTGTTTCGACAAAGCCGCCTCCTGGCTGCATTTTTCCACTTTATCAAGCCGCGCCTGATCTGCGCTCTCTCCCGCGCGCTCGCGAGCGCTCGCGCGCGGGGCAGCGCGCGCGTGCCCGTAAATAACTTTTATTTCCATTTTGATTTACGGCACCGCGCGAGCGATATCGCGAAACGAAGGGGGGGGGGGCGATGACTTTTGTTCGCCTTGACGGCTGGCCGAGATACCTCGTGACTGAGCGAATATTGGCAGACGCCGTCGCGGCGCGGGATTGACAAAACGCTCACGGGACGACGCGGAACAGCGGCCTCGTGACGACCCGTCGATGTTCCTCTCGTTTAATCTTGATCAACTCGCAAGCTCTTTTGCTTTCTTTCCTTTTTCTTTGGGAACACGCGCTATCAGACTTTCTTAACCCTTTCGCTGCGGCGCGCTGCCCATCCGAAAATACTCGCTCGGCATGACATTCAATTTTGTGCGACACTGAGGCGAAATAATGCAGTAAAGAAAATTTTAATCGAAAGATTCAAACGAGATGCGGTGCATGTACAGCATTGTAACTATAACTATCAGCTGCTTTTCGGTAATAATATAATAATTGTACTTTAGAAAATAGTTTTAGGGAAAACACAGTAGTGTTTAATGAAAAGAAATAATTGGTACGATACACTCCGGTTTTTGACACGGTGCCGATACAGTAAAATAGTAAAGACAGTTCTTCGTCAATGTGACGCTCGATGTGATCGGTTCCTTTCGATCTAACATAGTTACGTTTTCCGCTACTGTATAATACACAACCGTTCGGACTAAAAGCTCAGATTTAACTATTTCATCTTCTCTCTCTCTCTCTCTCTCTCTTTCTTTCTCTCTGTAAGTGTGAGATTCAAAGGACAGCTTCTAACGTCTCTATTTACTTGGTTCCCGTATTAAATAGATGTAATTTGAAATCAGTATTCCCTTACCGTCAGATTTCGCTTATTATCGATAGAGAAATTTACAGCCTCAAGAAGAGTCGTCGATAGTCCGCGTGTTCCCCTCGAATTTGTTCTCCCCGGAGGAGTCTCTCGTCACTTTCGAATAAATGAGCAAGAGAAACAGCATCGCTTAACCCTTTCGCGGCGGAGTGCTCTGGAAAGAGTTGCGCTCTAAGCAGCCGATGCCAGATCGACCGCGCGGACCAAATACGCGAGTCGTTCCGAACGCAGTGTGTATATAATATTTGACTATGTAAAAAAAACTTTTGCACAAGAAGCGTATGCTGCTAGCACGTCAAAAACAACTTAATGGACATTAATGGCAGTTGTTGATAACAAACGAACAGCGCCTTTGTACAAAAAGAGCGGCTCCGGATGGGCGCCATCTGGCGCTGTTCGTTCACCGCGGGTAAATTTGCCTGAGCGCCGAACGGCGCTGTTCGCTGAGAATGAGCATCTATAGCTGAGCGCCTAAAGGCGCTGTTCGCCGCGAAAGGGTTAATGTTGCCACCGTATCTTTCACAAACGATCAGCAAAGTTAATGTTAATCAAGGGAAAACGAGCGGAGGGAACACTTCCTCGCCGGCGCGTTTCCTCGTCCCTCGACATCGTCCTCTTCCCATCCCAGTCACTCGGAGGTGGACAAAGAGTGAACGTCGACGGACAGGTATTATCCGTGGTGGCTCGAACCGCTCCCTCGGCGGTAGCAGGCCGCCACGACCTCGAAGAGGTGCAGCGTGGCCAATGTGGGGGAACACGAACGGGCGGGGCGGTTACACGGGGAAATTAGACCGCAAAGTTCAACAGGGTTTATGACGTTGACGCGATCGTTTTGTTTGCACGAGAACGAGAGAGGACAACGGAGGCGGCCCGACCGGGCGTATACGGTCGGAGTCGTTCGTCAAACGAATCCTCGATTAAGCCGCCGCAACGTTGTCGCGCGCCTCGATCGACCCTACCCGTCGAGGAGGATATTAATTAACCCGCTTCCGCTAGACCGGCCGGTAGGTAGTCGCTTTAAAGATGCATCGTCCCGTGCGCCTTTGATCTTCACGCTTGATCGAATTAATTAACACTGTTTCCGGGAACCGGCCGACCCTGCTGATTACTTCCAATCTATTACCAATGTGACGCTCGCATGCGCTCTTTCTCTTTCTCTCTCTCTCTCTCTCTCTCTTTCTCTTTGTATACATAGAGTGTTTTAAAAGTCCGAAAACGGCCAATTATCTTCGAGATAATTGGTTTTGTGGAAAAATGTTGCGCGAACCAAACTTGCAGTGTCCAGAAAATTATATTATATGGCAATATCTCGGTGATCTTGAAATGATCTCGGGATGACCTGTCAGGATGATTTTGAAAACCTTAAACGGACGCCCCCTACATTTTATTACAGATTTTGATAACTAACATCGAGAGTTTCACAAAATACTGTGATAATGACCGATTCACACCTTTAGTCCAGGAACTAGAAGAGTTAAATGGTTGCTTGAGGTCAGACTTTGTTCATCATATAGGAAGAACCGATCATACAATCGATCTTCGTGTGATCCAAGAAAATTATTTAAATAAGTTTAAGTTTTTTTAAAGTCACCTTAACAGGAGGTCATTGCAAGGTTACTTCAGGATCGCATCTGGTAATTTTAAAGCGCCGCAAGTTCTGTCTGAAACATTTTCCCGTGAAATCAATTATTTCGGAGATAATCGGTCATTTCCGGACTTTTAAACCACACCCAATACGCGCGCACCTGAATAAACATATTTCCAGTTGGAATTCTCTCGGCGAATCCGGACGATTTGCCGATCTCCTCGTCGGGAATGGAAAAGGGAATTTTTCGCGAAAATCGAACCCGCGGATATCACGACGGTGGACGCGTGTCAAGTCATTCCGAAGGAGTCATTAGGACATTAAAAGCCCATCGCGCCGGTCTTCACTCCCGCAATTGGGTTACGAGTCGAGCTCGCTTATCATTCTAAAAACGCTAATTGCCTCCCCGCCTATCCACCCACCCGGCCACCCACTTATCCGCGGGAGAGCGGTAACGTCGCACACGTCACAGCGGTGCTTCCTCGGACGCAATGATAAATTACTGACGCTTTGCCATTTATGAGTCTAATTTACTCCAGAGGCGAAGGCGTGGTGCCCTCCTCATAGTGATATCACGCTGTTGCAGGCGTACGTCTACCAGATGGGCGTTCACGTTCCACCAGGGTGGAACCGATGTGTAAGAACGGACGGAGCGAGCCGTACACGGTCACGCCATAGGTGTGTTCGTTCAACGAGGAAGTAAAACGCGCTGCGGCACGTTGGCACACTTTTTTCCCTCGACGCGGGGCGCGCGATTAATCGCGTAGACGACGAACGACGTAGGCGACGTAGGCGTTTACGGCGGTCTATCAACCGTCGTCTCGTCGAGTTCGACGGTTTCTCGATGGAAACCGCGCGCCAAACAGAGCATCGCGAGAGTTCATTCACTGACATTTTGAGAGACAATAATAGTCCCGTCGTAGATTTCGAATATCACGTCGGGAATTATATTATCTATTTATTTGTGAAAGAGGATTCTCTCTCTCTCTCTTTCTCTCTTTCGCGCTCCGACGAAATTAACGGAGTCCAATTGAAGTCCACTTTAAGCGATTTATTACATATTAATTCGCGATAGAATTCGGGGCGGAATTCACGATTTCTATTCACTCTCGGATGTGGGAATATTCGAAGATTTATTTTGATTCGCAGGTGCGCGCATGTACATCTGTATGTACGTCTATATGCGTGTATGAATATGCATGCATCTATAAATATGATTCTGATGTTCTTCGAGGTATCCCTGGCAGGCAGACATCTGTTCCGAATATTCGCGCGTCTCATAAATGACCCAAAGCGAACTTCATTCTAATCCAGTTTCGAACCTCACCCAGATGGGTCCGCGTTTTCGCGTAGGAATGACCTAATTTAAAGTCAAGCGCAACAGAGAGTCCAAATATAAACGTGTAAATATAACTTACACATAATATTCCAGTATAATTTTTCACTTTTGTTTCCTACTCCCGTTTCATTTTTATGCGTCTTTTAACAGTCTCAAACTAAAGAACGTTACGCGACGACGAAATAGAAATAGTCCCCATCTTACATTTTAGACTTTCGTGGTTTGGGTAAATACATACTATTTAGTTCCCGAGTACCGAGGGCTTCTTCGAGATGAGGAACGACCCGAAGCTGTCAGTCAGCTTGAAGAAGAAAAAGAAGCGAAACAGCTGAAACAGTACAACAACCAGGATATTGTCAGCGACTATTATACATACAGATCATCCGATCTCCCGGATGATTTTTCCGCTGACCGTGAAAGTGCAAACGTTACACCCGGCTCTGAGCGCAAGGCGATCGCGTCGGTTCCGCTCGTTTCGCGGGCACGACGACCCACCTTCAGCGCGGTGGCAATTTCATTCTCGATGGAGCGCGTCGGTCGCAGGTCGGCAGGTGCGATTGTAGTCCCGCTCGACCTATCTTCGATCACGGCCGGCTTACCCTCGCGCGCAGGAAGCGCGCACATGGCTCGCGGGCAATTCGGCCGGTGCATGCCGGCCATAACGGACGCGGAATACGATGCGTGCACGCGTTGCTACGCTCGTTTGGCCGTTGCTACGCGGATGACGCGAAAGCGGCCGTCAAAATGCCGTCATCGCGCGTCGTCCGCTCTCGAGCGTGCGGGTAATACCTTTCCGCGAGCCGTTTATCAGATT
This sequence comes from Dinoponera quadriceps, assembly GCF_001313825.1. Classification (NCBI taxonomy): domain Eukaryota; kingdom Metazoa; phylum Arthropoda; class Insecta; order Hymenoptera; family Formicidae; genus Dinoponera; species Dinoponera quadriceps. Next base: position 1,308,783 of record NW_014556140.1, read on the forward strand.
CCAGCTGCGCGATCCTCGCGCGTCCCGCATTCATGGCTCGCGTGGGAAATCAGTTAATTAGTCTTTTAATTAACGCGCTCGGCCCTCCCCACCGCCCTACCCCTGGCAGGTGCCTCGCGGCGTCCTCGTCGTTGTCGCGGAGTTTTATTGTTGATTATTGCGCGCGTCTCTCGAACTTTTGCTTAATTAATTCCACGCCTCGATGGAGATGTACGTACGCATGCGCGCACCGAACTTATGCGCGTGGACGCACGGAACAAAGAACTGGCCCCCACAGCTAAAAATTAATTAGCCATATTGGGGAGCTCGGGGCGTAATGGAATATGATCGATAACTTTGTTCGGAGACGCTGCCATATAATGAAATGTTTCGCGATCATTTCTGTTAGATGCCTCTTACCGCGTGGGGTTAGCAGTCGTCGTATTGGTTTTAGCTGGAAGTTGCCACAGATCGTTCGATGCCTTTCGCTGCGCCCTCCGCGACTGTGTCGCAGTTTCTTTGATATATTTGCGCGAGGTAAACGGCGATGAAATTCTATTCTCCACCGCCGTAAATACATTTACAGTCGTCAAGCGATTTTCTTTTGTCACTTTAGTGGCAAGTGTCTGCGCAAGTATCGACTATCTGTGGTGCTTTTTTTATTATCTAAGGTAAGCTTATGCATTTCGGGACACAGCGGAGCACTAATGCACGAGGCATAGTGGTGTGATCGATGCGGTATTATGCATCGTGGCGTAGGAATAGGTCAAAATGAGGCCAGCGATTCTTCGATGTTACCTTTCTGATCTCTATATAATTTTGTATAGAACAGTATTATTAACGGAAACTTAACGCACGTTGAAGGTAACGTTGAAATGGCACGTGATGATTAAAAGTGCGGTAATATATTTTCTTCCATATATTACGCGTCCTAAGTCATTTTTAAGGAATTATGTAAATTATGTTTTAATTATTAATTATTTCAATTATGTCCCGGGTTCGCCTAATACAATTTAAAAATTTAGTTACCAGATCTGATTTTAGCTGTGAGGGTTAATCCTTGTGACTACAGTCGTGCAAAGCCATGAATATAGTCGCGCACAGAAAGAAACGAATTAGCTGAAAGCTAGATCTGGCAACTAAATTTCAATTATGTTATATGCACTGTCAGTTTTTAGCTGCGGCCGCTAATTCCTCTTTCCCGTGCGTTTCGGGCTCGTTGAAATTTTCACAGGCTTGACGGCCTTTTATGGCGCGACTTTTGTCCGTACGGTCGGCCGCCTCGTGCATCTCGAGTCGCTTCCGATTGTGCGCGCGGTGTTCACGTCCGCGCTAATAATAATACGCCGCGCTAAGAGTAATTTCGGGGTGGGATTTAAAAACGGGAGCACGCGAGCGAGCGCGATTCATCGCGTTTCAAAACATCGCCGTCTGCACCGGACAGTCCCCTTTGTCTCGTTCTCTGCTCTCATTCTCCGCTTCACGTCCGGTGCGTCTGCTAATACTTCAAATTAACCCAGATCCGACCCTCTGGTGCAGCGCTAATCTTATACAGGGTGTTTCAGAATTGCGAGTGGGCTTCAGTGGCTAGTCAAACTGGTTCCTTGGAGCAAACAGAAATCTCGACGAACCAAATTGAATGCTTTCGAGATATCCGACTTTTTGCTTTGCATATTAAGTTCTTATTACGATTACATCTTCTGCTGAATAATTGGTATCTCAAGCGAGGTCGAAATTTCGACACGGATTCCGGTATCTACGATTTTCAAACATCATTCTTTCCTTCTGTGAGATCTCGCGAAATGAATCAGTTTGCAGAAATCCCCGATAAAATCCCCTTCCTTTATTAAAGTACATTTTCGACTTATTGAAAATAAAACTGACATTTTACAGTGTTACCAATATTATCAATCCAGACCAAGCCAAGATTTTCTACCTCTCGTCATAAATGAATTATCCGAACAGAATTAACCTCGATATTCTTGATCGCTATAATCGAATTTTAATAAACCAATCAGTCCTTAATTCGAAGAAAGACGGCTCAGTGTCTCTCGAGAGCACGGGAGTTTTCGGCAGTTTTCACTTCCGATATATCAATGACTTGTATCAGTGTGTCGCGTTCTCGATCGATTCGACGCTACGCCGAAGCGCAGTCAACGCACATTTGACGGAGTCGAATATCGCGTGAGTGGCGGCGAATCCGCTTTCCAACCAACACGTGTTTCATGCGTCACGTGGTTAAAGCGCTCGGACTTACCCCCACTTTCGCGCCGTCGACCACGCGGACCCACCCCCACTCCAACGCCGCCAGCTGGTCGCCGGCCACGCGGTCTCGTTCGCGCGTGCGCAGTGCGACTTTAACTCCACGACGGCGCGCTAATCCGAGCGTACCGAAACTTTAAGGTAGTTGGCCTGTGGAGTGCAAGATTTCCAGTGGTGATATTAAGGACTACACAAACTTATTATTTACTTAAAAGAACCTTCTTATACCGTTTTATTTAACTATCTAATTCAGAGACTCCTAAAGTCGCGAGCCGATTTTTGATGGATCGCGGAAAATTTCAGAATGTTAAATTGTGCTTCATATTATTTCGCGTAGTTGTACAAAGTTTATTACCGGAAACAGACTTATTGCATATCCTCGTAACGCATCAACGTATCATAAGGGGTAAAGATAAATAATCAATTTACTTCCTGCCCTCCTCCGCCGACCCGCTGCTTTTCATATCTGTCAAAGCTAAGTGGGCCGCGGATGTTTGCCGTTCTAAAAATCGCGGTTCTTACAGAGTTTGGGAAATCCTGATTTAAATAATAAATGTTAATTTTGAGCATATTTTCGAAGTTTCGGAATAAAAATCGTCTTTCTCCCAATTTTTCCGCGAATTTTTCTGATTTCTTATAAATATTCTCTACGGAAGAAGGTAAATGTAGGCAGGAGTTTTAACCGAAGATATGTGAATTCTTCTAAACGAATTTTTTAATCCTTGAAACAGAAACCAAAGAAATTTGCGGAAAAAATTGCGGACAAAAAACGGGTTTTCCCCGAAAATTTGAAATTATAATTTTGAGTACGAAATTGAGATAAAAATATACACAATATTAACAAACACGGAGATATTATTTATTTTTTATTTTCCTTATTAATGTTTTATTTATACGTCAGTTGAGCTAATAGAGATGCGCACGTAACAGAAAATGGTATAAAAATATTTTAATATACATAGATGTGCATATATCGCGGATATTACAATAAATTGTAATGTACTAAGTTTGTTGCTGTATGTACTAAATTCTGTTGCTTACCTTTACGAGTGTATTTTTGCCAGTTAAATCTCCAACTATAATTCTGAAATGTCCTATAATATAGTAGTTTATTTATTGTAATGTATTACAACGGACAACAATTTATTAATTGCAACATCATTAACTATATGATAGCGAGAAATATTATTTCCCCTTTTTAACCAAATTTTTCACGGCGCTCACGTTTCTACGTCGATCCGCGTCCATCGGGATATTCCTGTTCGCCTATTAATCAGATTCGCGCGATAAATTTATTATTTCTCGAGTCTTGATTACGAAAAAAAAAAGAGAAAACTCGTCAACGGTCCATTATGGAACCCGGGGACACGTCTAGGCCCCAAGAGAAGTGCGTTAAATATTCAACGAAGCTAATGGCGAAATTTAAATCGCCCGGAGTTTTTTGCGGAAGGAGCGCGAATGGGAAATGAAAGATCCGTGATTTTTACACGCGCGGGGCGTAATGGCATAATTATTTCGGCGCGGGTACGAAGCACGAGAATTGTCCGGTGAGAAATTTCAGCCGTGGTGGGACGACCGAGACGGCGACAAGCGATAAATTTCGGTGAACCTGGATGGATCGCAACAATTTGTGCGGAAAGAGTGTCGAGCCGCGCGCGCGCGCAATATTCATTCTCGCCGATACAAAGCCAATCGCGTAACGGCGAAGTTTCAATAAAATTACGAATTAAATTGAATTATACGATGCAACGGACTAAGTTAATGACCGGCAATTTATTTGAGAGATTTGTAATTCGCCGAGTATATTCAATGCGGTTTAACATTTCATTGTAAGCAAAATCAATATAATAAATTACGCGTACAAAAAGAGAATCAATAGCCATCTGCGCGATGCCGGGCGCAATAATAGAGAAATAAGTACCGGCAGCTTTTAGTGTCGGTATTAAAATCAGAATTAACGAATTAATGGGTCCGAGGAGTTTCGCGGTGGAGTTGAATCGCGCGGAGAAAGAGAGAGAGAGAGAGAGAGAGAGAGAGAGAAAGAAAGAGAAGAGGAGGAAAAATAAAACTCGAGTGTGCAGACGCAACGAATTACCCTCGGGAGAATCTATCCGACACGTAACGCAGTCTGCGGCTGTCATAATTATAATAATCACACACGAATTAAAGTCAATCAACGTCATTGCCGCGGCTCCCAGACGGTATCCTTGAAACGAAATTATCGCGTATTCATAGCCACTAGTCTTTCCTGCACAAGTTTCCGATGAAAAAGTTATCGTACAAAATATAAACGGGGATCCACAATACCACCTTACTCTCTACTAAGCGATTTAGTCGCAACAACCGAGCAATTTAATCGAAACCAAGCGAATCGTGCCGATTGTTACCAGATCCTTCTTTCAGTGCATCGCGACACGAGGGAGAACGTCTCGGATCGCTTCGGTCCCGCACGGTGTTTCGCCTTGGTCGTGCCTCTCTCTCGTTAAAATTCCAAGACCGGATCCTCGCGGGGTAATCTAGACCGTGCGTGCGAACGACGAGGACGGCAGGCTTCTCTCATCCTGATGTATCGCGAGAGATGTAATTCCGAAATCGCTCCGAATTCGTCCCGATTGGCCCCGGCTAATCCGCGATTCCGCGGACGTACCGTCGCCATCTCTCGATTTTTCGCCGGGCAGAGAGCATCCCCCAGCGACAACGAGGACGACAGGGACGACGGCGGTCTCCGTGATCCGCACCCGGGGATCTTAACTTGCCGAACTGGCCTCCGGCTCGATCTCGCGCTCGTCGCCGAACTCGGTGCCGTTCGAACGACTCCCGCGGGACAGATCGTCGCCACTTCATGCGCGGGAACGCCAGGAGGGAGACACTACGGGCAGACACGTATTTACATACGAGCAGCCATCGTATCTGGCTGGTTGCCTCTATTCTCATTGCGTGAAACGATCGTGCCGATTGAAGCCAACCCCCTTCGTACCGATGTCGGGCGACGTCGGGCTGCGCGTCCCACCGTTGATTGCCTCACGTCTCGCCGACGATCCCCTCCCCCTCCCGATATATCTACTCTACGCTTCGCACCTTATCCGTGCACTATGATTCAATAATATCGGACTGCCGACTTGGCTTGCTTACATTCATGATTAAAGAAGGGACGCATTCATAGCAGTTCGCGGCTCATGCACGGAAAAGAAAAGAAAGGTGTAATAATAGAATCGATCAGTAGCGTCACAATCGGAGAGATCTTTTTGATTGAATAGTAATGTTGTTGAAACTAATATTCGAGTTACTAAAAACAATTTGTGACGTATTATCTATTTATCTTTTTATAACACAGCCGGAAGAATTTCATTAGCCAGCATGCTCAGTCGATTAATGGGTTTAAATGGCTCCGTGCGTGGCCTCTCGTTGGTGTTTTTACGTCCAGAACGACTTCTAGCTTGGAAATGTGAGGATATTTTCCATCAGGCGCGCTCGGTCTTATCATCGATGCATCATCTTCCGACGAGGGGTATCTTTTGTCGCGAATGAAAGATGCTCGAGAATGCGCAATGATAGGTTCATGCGAACGAGCCGCACTCGACCTCTCATCGGCCTTGTGAGAGGTCGTTCGCGGTGTGTTACTTTTCTGTGTACAACACGTGTCTCGTGAATTAATAAGGGCGTAACGCTCGGCACAAACTAACCTCACATCAAAGGTGAGCGTTTCCCCTCGGCGGCCTAAGTCTCTCGTTCAAACGGCACTGCTAAATTTAATCGTCGCGATTATACCTTTGTCACCGGGCCGAACGCGAAAAGGTACTATCTTTTAATTATAATAGGGGAGAATTTAAACCTGAAGTATACTCGACGTATTCTTTGATCTCAGCTCTCTCGTGTATTGTATGGAGCCCAATATTTCCCAATCATTTCTCATTTTCAACCGTAACACTTAGATTAATGGGACTTTCCTTTCTAAATAGAAAAAGAATTCGGTCGAATTAAATTCTTTTATCGTGTAAAAATGCCCTTTTTTTTCTAAGATTTCCTTTCTTATTTGGAGATTTATTAATAAAGTTTATTTCTTCTTTGCTTCATTAAAGTATATCTTTTTCCTTCTCTGAGTCCTTTTTTTCGTCATTTATTCTCCAATCGCCTTAGATGTGTAGACATTGAATTCGTCATGAGAAAGGATTATTTTTGCTCACACAATTCCTTTCTTTTCATACTTTTTGAATTCCTAAAATCTATCGAGACTCAATATTAATGCATACAATAACATAGAGATCATAAAGAAAAACGTTTATTGTTATATTTACCTGTTAATTCCGTTATTCACCGGTATTATGTAATATTTGCTGATCACACACATACACATATATATTCTATCTGCGGTTGAGTTATAATTAATATGTTGATTATTGCGAAATGAAAAATAAAGATTAAACGTGGATAGACTAGTGAGATAATTGGATATTAAATGATTCGAACTGTTCGTTTTCTAAAGATGTTTATTGCACAGAGCATGAAGCCACTTTAATGGCCTCTTAGCAGGTCTTTCTTTAGGCTGGAATATAGTTAAAACGACGGTGAGTACCATTCGTGGCATCAAAGGACAAGCCTGCATCGTGTTATACCTTGCACGGTTAATGTGGAATCGGAATTTCGGCTCGGGTAAAAGCGATATTCTCGCACAAATGTTACGCGGGGGTGCAATAAATGTCCGGTATATATAATTTAACGAAACACGTAACAGAGACGCGTCCATCAATCTCGGGAAATGAAGTCGCGAGAACTTGTTCAACTTTTAACTGTTGCTTAAATTTAGTGTCGAGCGCCGGGAGACCGGCGAGATCCGGCGAGGCTTGAAATTGCAAGTTGGCCTGCAATTTTAACATCGAACGGACGAGCGAAAAATGTTTCGTGAGGCACTGAGAATTATGCGCGAGCGAGAAAATGGACAGAACTTTGAACTTTTGTATCGGGAAAGTTCCTTTCTTTTACCTTTTTCCTCCCTGCGCTTTCTTCGCGCTCATCGCGTCATCCCGCGCTCGAGGACGTAACAATTTATATTCATGAGGATTATTTTTAAAAGGGACGGGCACGATCTACCTTCCGCGATTTCTGCCTCCCTTTTATATGCTGATTTGATCGTGATTTGATCGCGAGTGGTTATGGAGCCTTAAGGAAAAAAAAAAAGGGAGAGCGAGAGAGAAAGGAGTAAAATTTAATGGGGCGTCAACGAAGATTCGGACGTCGTTCCTGCATGAAAAATCTCCCAACCCGGCTCATCAGCCCGCGATCCCCATCTATTTCCCGGCGAAATCTCCCAATTAATTTAAGGTTTTTGAGTTTTAACGTCGTTAAGAGACCCATCGCTTTTTTAAAATCCCGCCGTCTCTCCGGAACGCGATATTTCGCGGATGAAATCTGATTGGAGTCGCGATCTCGCGAATATAGGGTATCCCAGACCAACATGGACAAAATCAGTGAGAGCGTAGAACGGATTGAGATGAATAAAAATATTCTCTACTATTTTCTGGGACAACCCTGTATGGAACGGACATTATCGACATTGGACATTTAGAAATACCGCCACGAAAATTTGACGTGACGTAACACATTCCGCGGATAACCGTAGCGTATTCCATATATTGCTGCGTCGTTTCGTTAAATCGTGCCGATGTGAGCAATCTCGGAGGGAAATACGAACGAGATGACGAATAAAATAAGTTATCGAATCGTATCTTCCTGCCGTTCCTCTCGACGCGCTGCAGTTTTCGCGATGTCGCGTGTATAGCGAAAGATCTTTGCGTTTTCCGCTTTTGTTCCTCTTCTTCGGGGCGATACTACTTTTATACTTATCGACGACGTCATTTATCGGAAATCCACGGAGGCAAATATGATTGTAGGGAGAAGGAAAGTTGCGCGACGTCGGTAGGGAGCTCGAGATTTCGTCGAGGCGGAATGTTGTAAATAAAAAAAGAGAGGAGAGGAGGGACAGAAAGAAAACGCGACAAACGCGGGTGAGAAACTTCGTTATCGGAGAATTCGGTTCCGCGAGGAAACCGCCAACTTTTACGAGGAGGCTCGATTTTTCCCGCGGCCGAATGCGTTACAGAATCGTAGTGCGTAGTCGATTAATCCGTCAGCGGGTGGAGACATCGCGAATCGCGCGAAACCGGATCCTCGGGCTTTCTCTGAAAATTGCACGATATGTCCGGCGTACTCTTAACAAGATAATCTACTTACGAACGTTTCGATTGAGAAAGTAGTGAAGCGAAATTGCGGATAATATTCCTCTTTAATTCATAATCCACCAGCCGTGAATGTACCTCGAAAAATCGCACAATTACGAACATGCGCGCGTCGGGTCGAAATATAATCTTATATATGCGTCTCGCGCGCGCAGTTATGGAAATATGCCGGAAACTTCACCAATGAAAAGATAATCGTGTTACGATATTTCATAGGAAAAACACACACGCAGACCGGAGGAATTTTCTCTTCGACCGGGAGATATTATGTTGTCCGCTACTCCCACGTGATTTTTATTGTTGTTTTCCGCTTCCCCACGATGGTCGTTTTTACCATTCGATCCGGTCGGAAATTTATGGTATTTTTGCGAAAATAAATGGGCGATGTAATTTGATTATTTCGAGTACTCGGCATCGGCGTCCGCGACAACAATGCCACCAGTGCGCTGTCGAAATACTTTCAACGCGGGGGATCACTAAGTGCGGAATTTGTGCTCGGATATTAACGTCGCAGAGAAAACTCGTTTAATAGTGAAATACCGGAGGGAAGTAGTAAGAGAGCGCGCGCGCGCGCGCGGCGCTTTTACTTCGAAGACATAATCCCTGTAAAAGACCGGAAATTAGGAAGGAAATGAGGTGGAGCTACTAAAACTAAGGGCGTTTGAACTCTTCCACTTCTTCTTCATCATACTTCCACGACGGGGAGTATATCGGAACATGCGCCCTGCTAACGTTGAAAAGTCACTCTAATTTCATATTTATACGAGGATAATTATCGCGTCTTATCCCTCTTCCCCCGCTGTGGAACTTATCCGCCCTCGCAGCCTTCGTGCGCGAGAAAGAAAACTGACTTTTGATGTCTCACAATCCAGGAACTATTTGAAGATGATAATTTCTTTCGAGCCGTCAATGCCATTCAACCGTTCTCGATTCGAAATTTTCCGAATTATTCGCTCTCGAATCATAAGGATTCGAATCAGATGAGATTCGATTCGAATTCGACCAGAATCATACCGGGTCGGAAGTTCCGGATAAATACGACGTTCTGAAAGTTTGCCGCGACGCGTATCTATATTCTCTATATTCCCGAGCGTGCTGATTTGTTCTTTGACATGCTCGACGTGCTACGTATTAAGAGGAAAATTGGAAACCACAAGGGGGGAGGACGCGGCTGTGGAGAAAATGAGAGCGATACGGTAGCACGTGAAGTGAATAACGCTGGATTGAAAATTCGATGGTTCCGCAATATGTGAAGTTTCCGTCGGGAGCGAGCGAGCGCGCTCGCGGCGAGTCCAAGTGAAAAACTTCCCGAGGATGCCGAGCAATTTTTCAGCTTTTCACGTCGAGCCGCCTAATGTGAATTTATGGGATTATTTCATCGCTGCGTCGTGGAAAAGAGGAAGAGTCGGAGGGGGAGGGGGCGAAGAGAGAGAGAGAAAAAGAAGGAGAACGAGAGCGAAAGAGAAGCGGGCTGCATCATCGGGCGATGTACGACGTCTAAATGCGGATATACCGGCTTACGCGAGCGTGCGGTCGACGCTTCAAGATTACCCGATATCACGGAATTTTATGACTCAATCCGTTGCGTTATTGACGTAGTCGATACGTACGGCGACTTGAGTTACAACGATGCATTTATCGCGCGCCACCCCACCAAACTGCGCCGTGAGACGCCGCCCGGGATGAAACAGAACGGAGCGGAGATATTGCGCGCAAACCACTGTAATTCCGCGCATTCACGTTTCTCAGATTTAGCGGCAAGCTTCCACACGGTCCGCGATAACGCATGCACAAAGGGATTCTCGTGTTGTACAAACGAACCTCGAACGGTATTTTTAGCGTCGTGAAATTTACCAGGGGGATTAGACAATAAAATAGATCACGCCGGTTACACAAATTTCGTGCCATAAATGATATTCTTTTTGAATTCTTATTTTTCTTATTCACGTTTACGCGTTGAAACGGAAGATGTAAATGCAAAGTTATTTCGCTGCGATCCGAGAAAGGATTTATCGCGATTTTTGTAAATTAATGATATTAAAGGTATAAAAATAAAACAACGAAACATATTTTTCCCGTAATTTTCTATTTTCATGTTTCATACTGTCGGGAAAACTAAAATTCTTTTTAACGTTGCATTATTAAGCGTCTTTTAACGGTCTCGAAATAAAGAATGTGCGGCGAAGAAATAGTCTTTGTCTTCCTACAGGAAATCAAAACACACGTCTCATTCATAAACTCTTACATAATCCCATGATCTCAAAAAGAAAAAGATTAGCTTTAAAAAAATGATTTTGAAGGCATTTCTTCTTCTCCATACCGCGGAAGCCTCAAATATCAAATTCCCTTTTGATTGTCACTTACTGTTACTACGACGGAAATTAGAACAAAGTTTTTTACTCAAATTGTCACATTTGTGACTATTGCCGTCAAATCAACTAGAATTTACAGTTTAGATCCGGAATAGAATTTTCTGGTTGGCCAGTGTTATCCGCCGGGACGAAAAGCCACCTGTGCAGGTGGCAGATGGTTATGAAGCTAACCACCCCGAAATACGAATTTTTATAACTCCACAGAATTGCTGGCTGCGTAATTGCGCGCTACTGAGGGAAAATTGCCCAAATCACTACAGCCGTCGCTTTTTCCTGGCAAACGCGGATGGAGTCGCTTTCTGATGGATGAGACCGTCATGCGATGGTGATGGAAATGACGCTCTCATCCATCAGAATGCAACTCCATTCGCATTTAGGCAACTTTGCCTCGTTACCCCGAGTTATCTCGAGAACGTGATACATCGGGAATTATTACTTAGATAACGTTTAATTTACATAGGAACTGCCATTCGTCCGATCGATTATTTATTAATCATCGTTATTGTGTTCGGCGCTTTAATATCAATTGTAATGACGAAGGACTCGTACAATTCTTCTACAATAACTTTCAATTGATCAAATGATACAAATTTTATATTTTACATTTGAAAGTAAATTTTATATTTTCCGAACGTTAGCACGCGAAAAAAAAATTTATTTTGCTGGCACAGCAAATTGTTGGTTATTACAGGGACAATGGAAGAATCTGTTAAAGGAAAAAATAATTTTGTTGTTGTAGTAGTAAAATCGTTACTATGACAACGATAACATTTAATTGACCAAATTATTTTGCTGTCTATATATCCAACAAATAGCAATTAATTAATACTCTGAACACATCTTTCTGCTGTCCACATTTTTTGCTATCCCTATAGTAACTAACAATTTGCTGTGCCGGCAAAATATTTTTCTCCGCACGGGAATACATATTGAGTATATTATTAATCATTTATCATGTATAGAGATATTATTAATCATTTATCATGTATAGAAATATTATTAAATATTTATCATGTATCGAGATCAGGTCGCGATGTAAAATATTTCACACGCGTGAGAACACATTGTGGAAAATTCTGTATTAAAAAAAATAGCCCATTGAAATTTTGTGTTACCATAACATGAGGAATGTGTTCACACATGCCAACAAGATAAACGTGTTTAACATTATATTCGTGCACTTTTCAACAAATATTTGTGTATCCTTCAACGCGTTCCCAAAGTAACGTAAAATTTCAGTGGACTCTTCTTAACACTAAATTGTTCACCGTAAATGAATTCGTCGGGGAAGAAAAGCGTGAATTACTTCCAACTTGCCGACTTGTGGATTTTAACGATCACGTCCCACCGTCTGAAAACACGGTGTCCGTTCGGGATACCGTAGTCACGACTACTTGACGAGCGCCGTGACTATTAACCGCAGGGTGGAAATTAGACGAAATACTTGTCCGCCGCTAATGTAAACTGTCGTAACTCGCGAGTTTGTGCAAACTCCGGCATAGCGATTCTCGCTTTCTCCGCTCGCGCTATATCGATCACGGACGAGCCCGGACAAGCCCGCTGCGGCTTATCCGTCCCGAACGTGCCTCGTGAGGGGACGAAGCGCGGGAGAAAGGAGGAGGGGGAGGGGAAGGGGTTGGAAAGAAGGGCGCGCAGGGGCGAGAGCACGCAAATAACACAACCTGGCAGAATAATAAATGAGGGACGGAAGAAAGTGGGAAATGTTCGGTGAGACCCGTCCGGGGGGGGGGGGGGNNGGGGGGGGGGGGGGGGCAACGGAGAGACGAGCGGAAGACATGCGGGACGCGAATAAAAGAAAGCCGGGTTTTACGTGGAATACCGGAATGCGCGGTGGAATGAGGACAGGTAGGCGGCATAAGGCGGGACGGCATGTGCGAAACATCGCGCAGAAATGTCAAAAATGCGCCTCTCTGCCGGGCGGATACGCTGCAATTAATTCGTGCGACGAACTTCGACGGACGAACGAGCGAGCGAGCGAACGAACGGGAAAATAAACGGAATGTCGACTACGCGCGAACAGAGCGATTTTTATTGCGATGAGAGCGACTTTCGACTGCACCGCGCGTGCGCGCGCCGTTTTCGTTTCCGCTCGTGTTGCCAATTAATGCTAAGTTAATGGACCTGATTTAATTGTACGATATGGCGCGCGCAGAATTGCCTTATCGACAGTATCCGACGATGAAAACGGAGCTGCTGCGAACTGACAACGAACTGACAAATCGTTCTGTTTCTGTTCCAGGTGAGATTGCACTTCGCGAGCGATATTTGCCCCACTCGGTGAGCACCGAAAATTCCGCTTTATCGTGTCCTCGGCGAGACAGCGCCGAGCTGTTGCGCGAATTGCCGACGTGCTGCACGAATTCGTTCTGAAGGTACTTCTGCCCTCGACGGAAATCTGGGAGAGACACGCGTCCCTGCGTACGAAATACCTCTTCTCCGTTAATCTTGTTAAACGCACACCAGGGTGTCTCAGAAGTACCGTATGTCCGTAATACGACAGATTCTTTGGAACATTTTAAGATGATAGTTCAAGTACGAAAATAGGCCGAGGCTGGAATAATTTTGATATCGTAAGTGATTAAAGTTGACTAAATTGTATCGCTGGCGTTTCCCGTACAAAGTGATTAAAGTTGACTAAATTGTATGGCTGGCGTTTCCCGCACAAAGAAAAATATTAATCATTCTGCGAAGAAAAGCAATTACTCGGTTTATTTTTCTCCTTTCTAAGTAATGATTATTTTGGATAAAGAATATTTTTTTTAACGATAGTATTGAACTATACTTATCACAAAAATATTAGGAAAGCTCATTAACCTTTTAATCAAAAGGAGAATTTGTTTTTTTTTTCTTTTTTTCAAAGATGCTGTCATGACGAAAGCAGATTTTTTGAAAATTTGGATGCAAATATAATTTTCATAAAGAGAATTTTATTTTCATAACGAGTAACTTAGATTTTTTTATGTTTCACGATGTGGAAATCATCTTACGTATCCTGCCTAGCAGGATATAAATTTTGACCACATTCGCCGTAAATCATTACTGTGTGTGTAAAGTTTCGACGGATAATAATTTACCGTCCTGTCTTACCACAAAACTTTTTAACATATGAATCAAATAACCATGAAGTTTGATTTGACAGTTGATTCGTGTGACATCCGAATTTAATTAAATCCGTATTTATTAACATTTCTAAATTTTTTATCATACTGATGCGTACAGAAATGCCACGTCTGCGCCATGTCTAAACAAAACTATTCCAGGATACCCTGCATGGTCTCCACAGAATTTATTTATTTATTTATTTATTGTTAACGGGAAATAAATCCATTCGATACATCAGTGTGAAAAAGAGCATAAGTTAGCGTAAATATTTATCTAGTACAGAAATCCCATATATATCGAATGTGTCGATACTTCAATCAAGAAAATTTGCAAAAAACTTTATACTTTTTCAGTGATATTCAGAAACTTAAAAAGATACGAGAAGTTTGCAGAAAAATTTTGTATATCTTGACATTTCCCTTTAATGTGGTAAAATAGAGTAACGCGTATTCATCGCGTTCACATTTACATCGCACTTACATTTACGTAAGATCTACATGAAAAATATAAGAAGAGTATCGTGATCGTGTCAGCGTTTATAAAACATAACATTTGGAAGATCGCCTCTACGTTATTAGCGCTTCAGTCAAGCTTGTCTCATCGACTTCGGCATTCCCTTAACGTACAGCCTTAAAATCACACGACGCTTCAAAATCGCCCGAAATTTAACCTTGATGTTTATCTTCCGCCATTGTACAGATACGATTCCGCTTACGAGATCGCTTCTCGATACGCCCGAAATTCCTCGCCGAGGCGCACTTGGAATTAATATTCCATGGACCGATTCGACCTTCTTCCTCGACGACACGCTCGTTTAGTGCTTTAGTTATTAACGACGAACGAGCGTGATACATTTTTCAGACCGCGTTTCACTCAAGCTGGAATCATTTGCTCCGCTCTTCTCGCACGCGCGCGCGCCAACTTCGCGGAACGACGTTCTCGCGCGCGATATCCGCCGCGAGTAACTACGACGAGATATTAGCCGTTTACGTTCGATTGAATCGTTCATCGACCGCCTCCCTCGCTTCTTCTGGCCAGCTGGCGGACCGTAAAGCTCGCATCGCCCCGAATCGAAAGGCGACGCGAGGCACGCGCGCTACTCGCTGTCGTAAAAGTCCACTCCACGGCCGAGCGTGGATTTTACAGCCCGGCATAATTGGCTGTAACCGTGACTATTAAGGGTGCTCGATGAGGTCGTTAATCTACAACCATTTGCAGCTCACCGTCTACTTAATGCCTACTTAAAGCTTTACGAGTACTTCCGGATATCGACGTCTCTCTCTCTCTCTCTCTCTCTCTCTCTCTTTCTCTCTCTCTCTCGAACGACGCGATGACATCTCGCCGATCATAAAGCGCCGCTCTCGAAGAGCCTCGCGCGCTCTTGCGATCCTGACGAGCGTGTTCTACATTTTAACGCGATGTCCGCTAATTTGATCGGTTCCGATTTCCCCGTTGGCGATTAAGAAAAATCCAACACCGCGATCGGCTGGTCGGCGGACGACAAGGAGAACGGTGTGCGAGATAGGAGGCGTTCGCGAGGGTGGAGGTGGGAAATGAAGAAACCGCTCAACTCGCAGCTCCTCGATGGGAACTCGGCACTTAAGCTCGGCGCTTAATTGCCTCGTCGGGCTGCATTCTTGCACGTGAATAAAATCGCCGGTATCGTTGTCTGAGGTGGTCAGCGGGGTGGAAGGCCGGCGCGCGCATGTCAAGCGTCAAAGGGACGACGGAGTCAGCCCGGGTAGCTCCGAGCTAGAGGGGCGCTTTTAATAGTAATCAACTATGCGGTGACTTGAGCCTTCCACGTCGCGCGCGCACCGCCAAAGTTCCGACCTTTGACTCGCGCTCACGTCCTCTGCTTACTTCGCTTACTATCCCCCTCCCCGCTCTCTCCGTGTCCGATCTCTAGCCGAAGATCTAATTTAATCCGCCAACTGTATCAACCGGCACGTCTCACGGCGCCAGGAGGAATGCCGCGATTACGTTGTCGCTTGACGGCGAAACTGTAATACAGAGTAAAATATTGAAATATACTGGCTCCTTGGCAGAAATCCCGGGATGCGGTGAATCGCTGTTGCGAACAAGTAAACGAGCGCTGAAACTTGAGCGGGCATACGGCACGCCGAGAGAGAAAATATAATTATTTTCCGGGGCAGGACGATATTTAGTTTCGATCGCAAAACTGGTAACAGCAACACGCACGTAGGGTTATTAATATCGACATTATAATAACGCTTATTAGGAAAACAATTCTCTCGACTGTTTTTGTGCTTAAAATGAAAAAAGGAAGGTCGCTGTCCCCGGAAATAACTACATTTTTCTCGCGGTGTATACAGATTTGGCTGACTGCACGAGGTAAGGCAGTATCGAGTAACGAAAAGAGTGCGGTTTTTCTCATAATAAAAATGAAACAACTACGGAAGAAGAATCACACATCAAGCCAGGGCACGCCGATCGATTAAGGCGTAACCCCGCGCCTCATGACGCGCGCATAAAACATTGAGTCCTGCGAACCACTGCAGGATAAAACAGGTGACCGCAGCGAGAATTCTTCTCTCACTTGCGGGGAAAATAACGCGCAGTCGTTACGAGTGCGAACGGTACGACGGGATGGGAATAAACCCCGTCGGCGAAACAAACGTCGCGCGGTTTTAGTATTCAGTAGTATCCCATTTCGAAGATTTGTCGGGGGGGGGGGGGGGGAAAATGTTAAATTACAAAAAATTGNTCGCCGGTGATACGTGAGCCGCCTCGATATTCCGCTAGTTGCGGAAATGTTGATTTCGAAATAGTTAGGGGGAATTTGTGTTCGAAATAATCGAATTTCGCGGCCGAGAGACCGAAACGAATCGGTAGCTCCCCGCGCGACGCGCACCACGCGAGCGGACATATTTTCGTGCGAACTTGAAGCGTAACGATCCGCGCGAGCGAGACTCCGAGGGAAAAACGAGCAGCTCGCTCGCTCGCTTACTCGTCAGGAGGAGATAGATCCCGGGTTGCTGGGAATCCGCTGAAAACCCGCCGTTGCCGAGGAACCTTCCCGCGGCTGGCTGGCCGCGGGCTTCTGATATCCGGACGAGGGAAAATATACGCCGCGCGCAATTTAAATCACAACGACGCACCGGGGAAAAACCCAGGCCGCCAAAACAACCGGCACGGTGGCCGGGCAGGGAAACACTCCGCGAAACACAACCGGTTGCGTGCATTAGCATTGTCGGAGCAAGCTGCCACTTCGGCGGCGAAAGGGTTCGCCTTGCATTTGCATGAATAAGCAAGGTCCGTGAAGTTGTTTGTCTAATCCTAGCGACGTATAATTCTCGCGTCTGCCGCGCACCCGCAACGGGATCGCAGAATCGTCGGCTGTGATTGAGTTAAGATTGATATTAATAATGTAGAAGTTGTATAATGAAGAACGCGCCTCCGGATATCAGGGGGAAATTGGGCGGATTCTCGGTCGAATATTCGGAAACGCGAAATGCGAAGGAACGATGCACGGTGAAAAGAAATCCGGCGGTAGTTATTGAGACTCGGTCAAGTGGTCCCGATTGAATTGTTTGATTGCTGTAACTGAATCATGCAGCACCAAATATACCGCACTGTAATGTTATATGATACTATATTCAGTGTATGGTACTGAGTGATTTGGTTGCAGCGACCAGGAAATTTAATTGAAACTACTTGACCAAATCTTGGTAATTTCATTATGAAATTTCTTTTTCAGTGCAAAGGAGAAGCAAAGCTGATATGTGTGGAAGAAGGACATATCAATGTTATAAATGTTAGTTCGTCTCTTAGGGGTGCTTTTCATTTAGTGACACAAGTCGACACAAGCATCATCTCGTCTCTGTTTCATGTTCAATGAGTAACAATGATAGGATGATGTTTGTGTTGATTTGTGTAACTAAATGGAAAGCACTCATGATAGAGGGAAAATACGAAAACATAACACACGTATGTAAAATGGACGTACCCATGTTTCTCGGCTATAAAGTATCGAATTCTGTCGAACAGTGCATGAATTTCAGTGCTTTTTTATTTCATTTTTTGACAATCCTTCCTAGATATTATAGATGTCGGTTTTACTTTCTCGAGGCGTCATTTATCCAACTTCTTAAGAAATAGTTACTTGCAAGACAATATGTATAATTATTTTCAAAAAGAAGTAGAATATTGATAATCGTTAAGTCGGATCGTAGTATTTTTCAGTATTACGCAAACGGATAGATAAATAAATAGATAGATAGAGAGAGAGAGAGAGAGAGAGAGAGAGAGAGAGAGAGAGAGAGAGAGAGAGAGAGAGAGAAGGAAGGAGAGGGTACTCACCGCGGACTCTCCGCGGTGGTGGCAGCTATATATGCAGTAACGATATTAATTACGAGGGAAATTGGGTCAATAATCGACGTCGCTATTTCGCCAGGGGTAAACGCAAACGCGACCTTAATATAATTAAACATCGCTGCGAGTGCGTAGTCTCGCAACTACGCGGAATAATAAGTTGCCGTCTCGCGCGGCCGGGAGAATCGCTCGCTCGCGCGTTCGACAAAATATTTAGCCGCGGAGCGGAGCGTAACAGAGGCGCGCAGTCTCGGCGAGAGATGCATTTAATTGCAACACTGGAGACGGTTATACACACGCAACGCATTACGCATTGCGATTACACGCTGCCGCGTAAAACGGGTGGAATACACGTTGTGCTCGTGTTTGTGAATACAATCGTGAAATTCGGGAGCCTCCCGCACGCCCGATTATTATTGTTATTCCTTCTCTCCCGAAGGCGGGGTGAAAGAGCGCTTATTATTTATTACGTTGCAATATTTCACGTATACACGCGCACGGCGCACCGGTGTGTCTGTGTTTTTAATGGAGAAACAATGGCGAGCGGCTATTCAGTATGTTATTTAGCCCGGAGTGGAAAGCTCACGGTCGTACACGCCGAACAGCCCTTTCAAGTGCGCCGCCTCTTTGTCAAAAATGCACCGCAAATGCATCCCGCCTGTAATATCGTTTCCGCCGCGGCTCCTGCGAAGCCCGTTCGCTCGCGAAAAGCAGATTCTGGAGACTTCCAAAGGACGCCCGCTGCTCTTAGCATTCATTCAAACCTTTCATTATAATTCCTCGCGTTTTCGCGCGCGAATGCGCGCATCGCCGGCTCTCTCATTAAATTCTAGCCCGCCGAATCGCGTAAAAAATATGCCGTCCATAGGCGCGACTTTTTGCCGCGTCGCCGACGACGCGCGTTCCTTTGCGTCTCGACGGTACTCGCACTGTACTCGTGCTTCAAATAGGATGCTGCGTGGCAAAGAAAGAATTCGCGTCAAATCGAAAACGTGAATCGCACTGAAAGTATGCAAACGCGATCACGGTTTGGCGGAAACTCTGCGGTTCGTAAGTATTCGCGAGATATTCAATGATCTAATAAATATGTCAAGTTAAATTAAATTAAATATTGATCCTCCGCCGGTGGAGAATTGATTTAAATTCGATATTACAGTAAACATATGAAATCGCACGAAAAAAAAAAAAGATTATCAATGAGATTTTTAATTACCTCGCGGATTTTCGCGTTCACGTTGTATTCGCGATAACAATATCTTCCTTCCTTTTTCGGATTCCTCCGAATCCTTTTGCGCTAAGGGCAGTCTTATGCCGGGCATCATACAAGGGTATATAAGGCTTAGCGGTTAGATTGGCCCCATGCTACCCTTCGAAAGGTTAATCGCCGGCCCACTATAGAGGTCTATCGAGTACAAAAGGGCTAAAGGTTGCCGCGCTATCTCCACGAGGGAATCGATCGAGGCGGTCACTTAACGCGCATGTTTCACGAAACGAAGCTGTAACAGAGGCCTATTCGGCGTAGTACTGCTTTCAATTTCACGACGCTGCCTGATTACGACGTGACACCGTCACTATTCGGCGTTGCCGGCAACACCGCTATTCGATTTCCACACGTGCAATAAAAAAGCGTCGTGTTAAATATCTAACGCATTTCAACGTCCCAAACAACGGCCCCGGGCAAATGTGTGTGTTAATTTAACGTAGAGTGAATACGTCGATACGTAATACAAATATTACGTCAAAAGTTAACACAAAATTCATATATCCGTAATATTTTCATCGATACTGAGATATAAAATGTGTTATTTTAACATTTACAAATGTTGAATATCGACTCGACACGAAATATATGTTGAGATAACACAAACATATGTTGAGATAACATGTTAAATTAACACACGGGTGTGTTGAAAATTTGACACAAAAATCGTCACAAAGTTTTAATCGGTCTTAACATACAAATACAAAATGTTTTTCTCCACTGTGCAGTGACATTCGTGGATACCCTTCATCCGTTTCTATCACAATTGCATTTATCAAACATTTGTCGAAAATATTCGCTGAAAAATATTTGTGAATAACCACAAAACCGCTCAATGCAAAATGCACCCCTCCATTTCCGGGCAATTGTATCCTATAAGTGCATTTTCGCCGAAAAATTGACGTTTTCGTTCTCGAATTTGTCGAAAGCAATATTTTATTTTCACGAATTTGAAAGGCGCGCGCGATTCTTCAGAGCCACGGGTAAATACATTATAAAACAATACGCGCGTCTGTGTGTACACTTTTAAATGGCGGATACAACAGAACCTGGAGCAATAATATTTCGGCGAAAGCAACGAGTGTTGGGAATTTAACGTCGGGAAATATTGCGACCACGTGACAATGCGCGCATCAGGCACTGACGGCCCTCCCAATCCGCGAAGAGCGATAATTTTGTTTTCACGGATTCGATAGGCGTGCCCGCTCCTCCAGAAAAAGAGAGATGGACAATTTATTATTCCATGAAATACAAATATTCCCTTAGGCGTACGCATGTAAAGCAAATTTCGGCTGAATTCCAGTACAAAGCGTGCCGAAAGAAAGAACAATGGTAGCATAGCCACTGATAGTATAGCATAGTAAAACATATTACGGTAGCAATTGATAATGTACATAGTAATAATAGTAATATTAATATATAGAGTAGTAACAGTATGTGAAGAATAATCATAATAAGATATAAATAACATAATAGAATATCAATTACGAAGCAATGTAGCAGCAGCAGCAGCAGGACGGTAGTAAAAGAGAAATATGTTCAGGACTATATTGAAAGTAATTGATTTATATCGCTCAGGTTGTCCTTCAATTCATGCATGAGAAAAAGAAAGGAAGCAGCTAATGAGATAATGGAAATAGCACGAGAGGCAATGCACAGAACTGCTCGAAGTACAATATCTCCGAATCGGAATATAATTCAATCGTAGCTATCATTGGCTTAACAAGGTTAATTCCTTAATAATTTCGTTAAAGGTTAATTTCGAAGCCGGAGAAAGGGACAAGAAAAGGAACGACAGTAAGTCACGTTATAAGAAATCATTGACAGCAGATTTACCATATCAAAGACAACCACGTTGAAGACGAACGGATCTATCGATTAAGAGAGAAAGAGAAGAAGCGAGTGGGAAAATTGCCATTCGATGTACACTGCATGGGCTTTCGCGCAGCGTTGCGCGGACGCAACGAAGAAACGGCGTAATTTCGATGAAACAACGATGCGACGACATGCTGCGGCGTGAAAGTGCCGGAAGCACTTAGCGTCGAAGACGTCCACCAGCGCTGCTGGGATCGTTCGCGACGTTGACAACCGGGCCTCGTTGGGCTTTCTTTCCAGCGTCGCTCTCCCACGGCCACGTCGTCGTCGTCATTATTGTCGTCGGCGTGTCCTACGCGTCGGCGTCGTTGGTATTCGACGGAGCGCGACGGGTAATAATGATCGTTCCTTCCGGCCGTTGCGCGTTTGGCACCGGCCCCGCGCTACACGGAGACTCGAATAATGGGATGTTTACGCACGACGTCACGCATGATCCTCGCTCCCCTCGTCGATTGTTTCGCCGTGTACGTGAGAGCCCGCTCGCGGGGGTGGTTCGCGTCGGCTAGCCGCGCTGCGGAAAGCGCGTTGCGCGCGTCTCCCGGCGTATGTAACTTCACCCCCCTTCTCTCTCTCTCTTCATATCGCCTCACATCACCTCGGTAATTATGCCGGCTCAATAACCGCTATTGTGCTCTCTACGAGCGCGTTCTGACGTATGTCGGAGCCCGAATCACCCGCCTGCCTGCAACACCATGAAATCACGAGAATCGCGATCGCAATTCGCTATATAGGAAGCCTTCACAACCACTGTATACGTCATTGAGGATGTGTCGCTTATTAATATCGTATTTTCCGCACATCGAAGGGGGACCACTCATAAATTGAGGACTCGTCGAGCAAAATGACGTCCTTGTATGTTTACTTCATTACCAAAATAATAAATGTTAATTTGAGGGAAACCTGAGGTAGACTTATGTACACAATATTATATATAAGTGTAAATATATTATTATTCTTTATTTTTCTTGTTAACGTTGTATTTATGCGTCAATTGGCCTAGCAGGGATGCCCAGATAATAGAAAGAAAATAAATATTTTATAAATGTTTAAATATATATGTACATACGTATGTATTTCGAGTATGTATTGCTATAAATTACAAACTTTACATTGCTGTATTTCCCAAATCAGCCGATAATTCTTAGACTTGTACATGTCCGCGTATCAGTCTTTAATAATAATTTCTCATCGAATCGTTTTATCTTTAGCTCGGCAGATATTCAAAATGGAGATTAAAAATGGTACGCTAATTCAAAGGAACACGCGTGGGAAGCGTTAACTTTAGTTACAAATCTCTCGACTCTCGAATGATCAATCTCTCCTCGCCTGGCGACGATCGCGTACCCGTGACGCGCTAACGCGAGAAATATCGGCGCGGAGCCGCGGGATGGTCGCGCAACCTGCGTCGCAGCCGATCGTCGGGCTACT
The DNA here is from genome assembly GCF_001313825.1 of Dinoponera quadriceps. Taxonomy (NCBI): domain Eukaryota; kingdom Metazoa; phylum Arthropoda; class Insecta; order Hymenoptera; family Formicidae; genus Dinoponera; species Dinoponera quadriceps. The sequence continues at coordinate 1,331,651 of NW_014556140.1, forward strand.
TCGTAGATCGAGTCGTTAGGATGCAGGACCAGCCGGCCTCTAAGTGTTCTCTTTGTGCGCGCCGAACGAATTAGATTTATCGGTGAAACACCTGCGGACTACGCGAGAGCCCGCCTACCCGCTCGCTCGCTTGCATAGTGCAACAAATGCGCCGCTACTTTCCGCGAATCGCACCGGCAAACACGTAGAGAGAACCAACGAGACGTTTGTTTCCTCGTCGCGCGGGCGATATTGCGGAGGCGTGCGGAAAGTACTCTCTCTCTCTCTCTCTCTCGCACCGTAAAGCCCGTTACTGGGAAAAGAGAGAGAAAGGGCGGAAGGATCCGTTCGACAAACGAGTCGGGAAACAAGAAAATACTTGATATCGAGACGGTAACGTCGGAAAAAGTGAATCGGGGGAGCGGAACGTTCGAGGAGGGAGGGGAGGGAGCAGGTGGGCGGATAAAGCGCGCGAGAAAATCGCGGATTTTCGCAGTTTGCACGGCGGCGGTAATGAGACGCTATCGCCGCCTTCTTATCCACTTAGACGCCTTAATACCGCCGTCCACTCCGGCAGAAGTGTTAAAGGCATACCCTCTTTCTCCGAACTGCATTTAAATGCAAATGAAATGAACTTTCCCGCGGCCTGGCGTTATGCCGCCCGTCGCGCCGCATCTCTGCCGTTTTCTTCACCGTCGTCGTCCGAACGGTGTGCACGCTCCTTACTGCTCTCCTTCGATACCCGGCGGAACGGCGAACTCCCGATGAACGCGGCCACGCGCGACTCTTCGCGACGAATTTTACCTGCCCGCCGGAGAACAATCGCACCTGATTCGCCGCCGTGTGAATGTGCGTGATTGCCGGATTTATATATATGCCGCGTTCGGGGGCGTTTCGCGATCCTACGTGCGCGACGGCGGGGCGAAACATCCAAATCTGCCGTCGAAACTTTATTTTCCCGACTTCGGAATGACGAAGAACTGTTGACATGTTTAAGTAATTTAATGTGTTCCGGTTTATAATGTATGTATTTAATGCTCAGTTATGTCCAACCGCTCCCGTTTCCGTGTAGGAAACTCACGAAAACATGAGTTGTCACGTAAAATATTCCTGTTCATATGTTACGATTGCAATTTTTCGGAATAGGCTGAAAAAAGTTCGGCCAAACCACCCACTGCAGTAAAAACACCTCATTCATGGATGTAAATGATAAGATAGTTAAATTTATGACGACTTTGCTTGGTAGCAACGCATGTAAACATGGAAGCTTGGGCTAACTATGTTATATTCCCCAAAATTTCGGGAAACTATGTCAAAATAAAATTATAAATTTTAACATTTTCACCCTTGATTTTCTCTCCTATCTGGAATTAAGATAGGTTTAAACATATTTTAGACTCTCTCTCTCTCTCTCTCTGTCTACTTTTTCCTTGTCCAATCAAGTGAAGTATTAAGTTGTAAACATTTTCAAACACCTATCGTAGATCTGAATTGAGTGTGTCAAGATCTCTCGAAACACATAGTCGTACTTAAGAATCGGTCGCGTTTGGGCTTTTGGCCACAGAAATTGAGCGTTTCGCTCCATTGTGCGACAGTGGCGATGGCGGGTGCACGGTGGCGACTCATCGACCTCGAGAATCAAACCGGACATTCGGCGCCTCCTCCCTAGCTCGGATAGATATTTTCAGGCATGCTCGGAAAATCGAAAATTTCGCCCAACCGGCGGCTGCGCGCCCGCAACCTTTGCTCGAGACGTCTTGCCCGTGCCATTTCATTACCGCGCGCTCTCGAAGCGACGCAGTCGTGTAATATGAATATGCAATTTTATGACCACTCCGGGGAAACTCACGTACACGAGCGAGTTATGTGTTTCGTCCCGGGAGAGCTCGGCCGGGGCTTATTCGGCAGGAAAGTTGCGGAACGCCGGAGGAGGAGCCCCTAAGTACGTCTGTACGTAAGTACGTCGGTTCTGTGCTGCGCGCGCGCGGAAAATTTCCAAATTCATTTCTCCGCGAGAGAATCATCTCTTTTTCTCTTTCTCTCTGTCTCTGTCTGCCTCTCTCCCGCTGCAACGCCCGTGTAAATTCACCCGCTCGCATCTGCGAGCGAACGTAACTCGCTCGTTCGTACGCTCGCGAGCCGACGAGCACAAAGCCGACGCACGCCGATTCCGGGGATGGCGAACATCGGAGTTCGGCAGTCCCGGGAGTGCAATGGCCCCCGCCGCAGCGAGTCCGCGGCGAGTCCGGCATTCACGCTAAATTACCCGCGAAATCCGCGCGAAATTGTAAACAGCACGCCCGCCCTCGTTCGCCGCTCCCGGCGAATTACTCTCGAATTCCGCGCGCGAATTTTCCGCGCGCAGTCGTTGCTCTCTCTCTCTCTCTCTCTCTCTCTCTCTACGCCCGACGGCGAAAACCGGCGTTTTCGGCTATTGTCCGGTCCCGTCAGCGCTGACGCCGGCGTTTGAATTTCGTAACCCCCGAATGACGCCTGATCCTCGACGACTGTACAGCTTTGTTTGTTTCACTTGCACTTGTTGCACTTTTGTATCCCGGTAAGTTTCCAGAGAGTTTGGAGCGTGTAATCATCCATTCGGTTGCTTGTAATTTGTAACTCGAGGGACTAAGTGCAGGGAAATGTGAAATGGTGCTTCCCAGCAGGTACTATAAAAATACTGAATTTAGTTATAAATTTATAATATTTAATATCATTATTTTTGTTCAATTTTTCAGTATATAAGTGCTAGTGAAAAAAAAAATATTAATGTTTTAATTTCAAATTGAATGAATATTAAGTTTGTTGCAAGATGCGTTTAATAATGTAGAACGTTTAAACTATATATCGAGATGGAAAATTACACATAGAAAAATATTCGTTGGAAATTATATAAATAAAAGTTTCATCATCCCCTTTGGCTTATCTTATATATCTTATCAACTTATTGCATTTGATTTCGAGAAGTCAAAGATCTTTACGCCTTTGTTAGTTCTTTATCATATCAAGCCGATAAAATTACTAAATCAGTAAATAAGGGATCAATTTAGATAATTATATCAATTATTGATCGTTGTTATTCCATACATATATATATATATATATGTGTGTGTAATTTATTATTTAATTAAATTTTATTACATTAAATAAATAAATAAATAGATTTATTTATTTAATGAAAAATAAAAGAATACTATTTGTGCCTTTTCATTTATCACGAACTACTTTTGCACCCATTGTCTTTCTTCATCCGGGTGCAAGAAGTTTGATGAAAAGCGTAACGGTTCTTGTAACACGAGCAGACTTTACGACGTCGGCTAACAGAAACGAATTAGTACGAAAGTGCAACAAGTGCAATTTAAATGAATAATGCCGTTGACGGTCGCTGAGCACCGCGTTGAGAGTGCGTTGTCCACGCGAGAAGTCTACCGTGACGAGGAACAAAGGTAAAAGGGCTTCCTTACGCCTGGGCGTGACCTTCGATTTCTCACGAACCGGTGCGTGACAAATTGCGAAGACGGGACCGCCCGAGTCCGCTCGGTCGTTCGCAGCTTCCTGTCCACCGTCTGTCGCATACGCGCATTCACGAAGGTGAGATACGCCGAGGTTGTCCGAAACGTTGAAGAAAGAAAGAAAGAAACCTAACTATATTCAACTGTAATGTACAACGAAATCCAAATTTGATGTATTCCTATATATTTCTTGCGATTATTCAATATCTATCTTCTTCTTCCCGCTTCTCTTATTCCTAAATCAAAGGTCATAACCCGGTTTAAATAAATAAATGACGGGGGAGCGCAAGTTAACTGTACAATGTGATGAACTAATGATTGAAAATACGTTCGTGGGCTTTCGAAACAACCGTGTCTTTCAAAATTCGCTTACAAAATTGACATTTAACTTCCTTGTGGCATTTATAAAGTAGGTTATCGGAAAAAATCTGCCTCACCGCGCACGGTATTTATATAGAGCGGTGGTATTTTCTTCCGCTTGGTATCACCTTAACACAATGAGCGCGAGACCGCGTCGTTGTTCCAGGACCTTCCGCCTCCGCTCCTCGAGCCAGTGTAGCCAGTCATGATACTGCGAGTATCTCTCTTCTTCAAGATACACGACGGTCTGATCTAGGATCCGGTCCAAATCTCCTCCCTATTTAGTAACAGTCGCCAAATCCTCTTTCCAGTGCGCGCGATTAAACGCACCTTCCGCGATCGGCCGCGTTACGAGACGCGAGGCCACGGGGAAAGAAATGCCGCGTGTCAGGAGACATTTTCCATCGGGGCGTTCGCGCACGTTCGTTAGGTAATTAGCTTACGAACTCGAGTAAAAGCGTAACCGGATACCACCGCCTCTTTGCTCGTCCTCGGCGGACGGGCGACTCGAACGCCATTAAATTCAGAGCAATAATTGAGTTTGTGCGCGCCGCTCGTAGGAGGACGCATGCAGCGAGAGAGGACGCGGATGCAAGAAGTGCGCTCGTGGGTAGAGATGTAATTAAAATGTTAATAGCGACGAGCCGCCGGCCCGAGGATGCATTATCAGCTCGTAAAAAGTGAGCCAAGTCGATCGCGCGCGAGCCCCGCCGTCTCTGGACTTCGAGTACCAGCCGTGAATCGCCGGGCAAAACCCGAAATCGATACTCGAACGAGACCCCTCGCTCGTTCGCGGCGGTAACGAGCCGAGGAAAGGAGAAAGCGGAGGAGGCGGAGATAACGGGCGAAGGGAGTCGAAAAGGGGGATGAAGTAGACGAGGAGAAGAAGAAGAAGAAGGGAGGAGAAAATCGGCGGAAGGAAGGTCGCGCAAACGGCGCCAGCCAGGGTCGTCCCGCGGTCGGTCGCGCGGTCTTAACGCTACTTTCCCGCCGAAACGTAATTTAAAAGTTGGCAAGCCTCTCGCGCGCCGTGTAGCCGCGCGAGACGACAGCCTCTGCTGTTAATGAAACTTCCTCCGACTCACACTTTCAATTTTCCACCGCATGCCCGTGCACACATCCCCCCAAGCCACCGCCGCACCAGCAACACCACTTACTCTGTCGCCATTTCGTTCTCCCGTTCCGTCCTTCGTCCTTCCGCCCCGGCAAGAAGGTGCTCTCCTTTTGCTCGTCGTTGCCGCCGGCACCGACACGAACGCTCCTCCGACGGAACGAGCGTCACGTTCCATATCTTTTTATCGTTGCGCGTGTTATCAACTCGGGCCCGGCATCGGCGCGTCGCCTCTTCCGTTCTCCTTCACGCTTCCGGTACCGCCGGCGGTCCGTCGCTCCGGGACGACGTTTCGCGACGACGGTGTCGGTATTGAGTGGGCCGATAGCCCACGTTGCTCGGCAGATTTTGTGTTCTCCTTTTAACTGAATAACTAACCGGCCGACGATCCGCAGTCGTACCATCCTCCTCATCGCCGCGAGTCGTGCGACGATGATCGTCGTACTCGAATTCCACGACGTTCGTCGTGCTCGTCGACCGGTCGTCGCGACCTGACGTTCTGCTCGAGTTCCCACGAAAATGCGGAGAGAACCGGTCACGACGGATCCGCCGCGGGCGAGCGCGAAAATCCAGCGGAACTCCTCGGCGGCGGCTTCTTGCGCTTGCAAGGCTGGCGGGAGGGGGGGGGGGGGGAGTTCCNGGAGGAGTTCCGCGATATTCCGAGGCGGCGGTAGGTATAACGCCGCGACGGGGTGCAAATAAGCGCAAAATGACTGGCGGCACCTGGTCATATTGGCGTAAAGTTGGAAAACGCCCGGCAATATGCAAGCGACACTTATCCTCCATCGTCGCCCTCTCACGGAATTCATGGGCGCCGCCGCCGTGGCTTCTCCCCGCCGCGAAACTTCTCGCGGAGGCGGGTGTCCCGACAACGGATACGAGAGAGCCGGAAAATGTCTGGGAAACTTCGAGGGGAGGGCGGAAGGACCGATACAGTTTTTTCCCCCGCGGTAGGCACCTGGGGAATACACGAGGTCGTCGCGTGAAAAACGACGTATCCGTTCGTGCCGGATGGGGGAAGGAGGGGAGGGGGGGATGAGCGTGTCGAATTCGGGATGGGTAGTAAAAAGCGGTGAAAAGTGGGGTAACTTTGCGAGCGGGAGAAACTTGTGTTGAGCCGCGCGAAATATGCGCTCGTACGACACGCACGCGCACGCGTATAGCTGCGGTAAAAAAAGATGTTTCATACACGTGCTAAAATCGGTCCTTGTGAGAATTTGTGCGTTAAATCTCTAACACGGCCGTTTGTTAATTTAACGTCCGGCGTTTATATGTCAATCTGTTGGGTCGAGTCTCGATATTCAACGTGTGTAAGTGTTGAAATGATTGATTTTATATTTCAGAGAGAGAGCGCCGATCAACATATCATGGGCGTTAAAATATTTTGCCGGATATTATTGGTGGTGTATTTTGTACGTTAAAATTTACAAACAAGTTCTGTTAATTATCTTCAATATCTATGTAACGCGGCTGTCGTCTTAAAATTTATGAAAGCTCTAGAACTAACTCTAGGCTGGGAATATATTTTATTCAATTACACGCGGGACTGGTGAAACTGCGAGCTGCCAGCCGCGCTGCGCGTATATCATGTCGCATTAGCGAATGCGTATATGAGTTTTTGTAATTCTTTACTTTTTTGTGTAAAAAAAATTAATTTTTATGCCGGTGGATAGCTTCCGAAATCTTGTACATTTTGTGTGTTCCCGAAATTACGCTATCACGCTTCGTTCAGAAGTTATAACCGAAAAACGAAAATTTGACGGATTTCCGAGGACTGATTTCAATCTTTAAACATGTTTGATTGTCGATAGAAAAAACACGTACCGAATATTTTTATCCCCTCTACAAACCCCCCACCTAGTTTCATTAAAATCATGGAAAGATACCTGAAAGCCTTTCCTTATTAGACAAACGAAATACATCGGTATGGGTAGAACATAGAAGTAATGTAGTATAAATAAGGTAATTTAAAGTCCCGAGTTCAAATCTCACTGGTGGTAAGCATGTTTTCAAATATGATATTGAATGAATCAATTAAATGATACGTAATTAAGAAGATTCCGGGCAAAATCGTTGATGCCATTTTAAGAACAACGTGATGAAAAAGAAAGTAATGAGTAACATTATTTTAACATGAAGAAATACAACATAATATAACGATAATATTTGTTATATTTAACATTATAGATATGTTAATTTAACACACAATTTGCTTTCAAATAATATAAAAGTTACATGTTTCGTGTTAATTATTGACATAATATTTGTGTTACTTTTCAACATATACACCTTGTGTTAACACAAAAAATTTGACCGTTTGGGATACGGGAAATGCGTTAAATTTAACGCAAATCTTTTTGCCGTATACGCGTAGCTGCGTCATGATAAACGTCGATAACATTATTGCATTGGATCGTAATAACGAAATAAAGTAAGTACGTTCGCGAATATTTCCCGAAACAACGCGATTTCGGAAGGTGCTAATGAAACTATAGAATAGGATACTGCATCCAAATAAAACGAGATGAAAGAAGAGAGAGAGAGAGAGAGAGAGAGAGAGCGAGCTTTTGTTCCGATCTATTGATCTGCTATACCACAGCGTGCGAATATTTCGGGCACTAATGTATTATTAATGCTTTCAGGATGCGAAAGAGTGCTTAACGTTCATCCATTAATGATTTTCCATCTGAGTATTATTACACAACGCGAAAACAATACGCGGAAGACGGGCGAGGGGAGATGCGAATTAAAATGAGCAACAAGTGCAACCGCGGTCGAGATATCAAGATGTCAATCATGCGAAGTGGGGGCGAATATGAAAAATGTTCGCGGTAACGAAATGGTGGAGCGACTAAGCGAAAATTGAAAATTGCACGTGGGCAAATAGAAATGAAAAAAAAAGGAAGGAAAAACGGTAAATAAAAGTTCGCGTATACACGTCCATCTCCTTCGTTTAAGTTGGCAGTGATGTGCGCACGAGAGAGAGAGAGAGAGAGAGGGAGAGCGCACGGAATATCTCTCGTCGGATATACATTTATTAATCCCACCTGAAACTTCTTTTTACTTTAAATAACGACATGCACACGTGTAAAAAAGGGGATAGATCCTTTTGCGCTCTGACTTTGATTAATATTTCGACGAATTGCACAATCGAATGAAACGTCCGTTGCAAAGGTTCCCCCCCCCCTCCTTTTTTTCGGGGAAATAGAAAATCCACGGAGGAAATTTTCTAGATACCGCCACTTTCATTGCTATGCAAATTTAAAACTATACTCGCTGTTGGAATAAAATCTCTCTCTTTCTCTCTCTCTTACTCGCTGCCTTCGACTCTCGCGAGAGAAACGCAACGATAGTCCACGGCTTTCGAATAAATCCAGTAGCTGACGAAGGAACTATCGCAGAAATGCCAATTCCGATGGACTGCACCGGAAGCAATTCGCCCCGAATCTGCATTGAATTGCGCCCCTCGTCTACAGTATTGTTCAAGACAGGGCAAAGCCCGGCGGTGCCGGTGGACAAACGAAAGGACTGATATTCTTTCATTGCGCGTCGGTCTTGAATAACGCCGCCGTTGAATTTCATTCATCTCGACGCGCTCGGGGAAGGGAGGAGCGGCGGTTGGAAGTAAATAATAATTGGATCGTCGAAGTCACAGTGCGCGCACAGTAAAGCCAGCAGCCATTGCGCTCTCGCGAAACGCTACCTTCGTTCTTTCACGACAGACACCGGCGGATAAGAAGAAGGTCATTGCGTCTCTGGTGCGACAAAGGAAATCGTTATCGTCATTACGACGTCGAATAGCGACGTTAAATTTAGTAGCGCGGATAGAATCCGGCGGGGCCGATCGAGGAACCGCGCGCCGGAAGAGGGTGTCTCTCGCTCGCTCGTGCGACGCGCGATGCCTCAGACGTAGCGAATGATCGACCTTCATCCGCGAATTCCCGCCGGCGGATTTCGATTCTCTGCGCGAGAATCTCGACCGGGACGGGTGGTGAGTGCGTCTCGTTACACGCGGCAGCTTCGGGATATCGTCGCAAGATCATCACGTGCTGAATAAATAAATCGCGCTGATTATTCGCCCAACGGTCGTTTCCTTCGTGTATCCTTCGTGGCAATTGAAAATGCAACGGTATCGACGTGATACACTGCGCCGAAGAGAGAAAGAGAGAGAGAGAGAGAGAGTTAGAACAATGAATCGCTCCCAGGCAGAATGTGTCTGGAGCGGAATTCAATCGGGTCAGAGCGCATTCACGGTTCCCCGCTGAACAACGACCGCGCGTAACCGAGGATCGAAGACGCCGCCCCGCTCGCGATTTATCCGCGAACGAGCTTCCGGCTCTTTCTTTTAAGTGTTATTACTCGCCGGCTGATTAAAACCGCGATATTTCTCCACGGAAGCGTTACAAACGCCTCGTTAAGAAGCTGGCTGCCGCCGTCGCCGAAAGTTTTGCGCGCGCATAAACGCCGGTCCTTTTGACAACGCGCGTTCAACCACGAAATAAGGCACTAAACAACAACGTGGCGGAACTATTGGCCGTGCAGGAGGTCGGCCATCGGCCGCGGGAGCGCGGCTAACGAGGCCAATAATTATCCGCCCCGGTGTCGCACGTAAGACGGCCACCATTGTGCGGCCGCCTCCGCTGTTTTCAATACGATTGTCCTCCTCCGGGCGCCTTATTGTTGAAAGTTTCCATTGTCATTATTATTTCGTCGCATTATGCGCGAAGATTTATGGGCTCGTGTAATTTCGTTCGGGCCGCCTTGATCCTCGGATTACCTGCGAACGTGAATCCCCCCCCCCCCTTCCCCTCTTTCTCTCTCTCTCTATATTTATCTGTTTATCTATCTGTCTATCTATCTTTCGCTTGCTCTCGATCGCTCGTCGTCGGACTTCTTGATGCACGATGCAATTTCGCGTCGGCCAGAAGAAGCGAGAACAATTCGATACGAGAGCCGACGTAACGCGGATGTTTTAATAATAGTAGTAATAACGTCTTCTTGGAGTTGATATTGGGAGCTTGTTGCAAATAGGTATCCGCGAATATCCGTCGAATTGCGAGGGTGCTCCCGAGTTTCAGTAGAAAAAGCACGCACGTAGTCGGACGTAGTAGCGGAAGGAGGTTTCTAGAGGAAAAATGAATCTCTCTCTCTCTCTCTCTCTCTCCCTCCTTCGATACCGAGGAAACGTCGAATCCACCACGAGGGGAGAATCCGTCATTAATAAATATAATTATAATTGATGAATATAAAGAAATCAATTTAATATTATTGATCGACCTTATTGAGTAAAGCAACTCGTTACGAAACACACCGGCGAAAAAATTCTCGAATTCGATTTGATGCGCGTATTTCATAAACATTGCATTTGCTCGAGAGAGAGAGAGAGAGAGAGAGAGAGAGAGAGAGAGAGAGATAGGGGGGAGGGGACTAGGCTAGCGAGAAGCCATGGAAATCATATTGTCGCGATTATCAACGTAGCCTATCTTTTTCTCGCGCAACTTTTCCCTCTATCCGACTTTCCCGATTTCGCTCGTTCTTCCGCAACTGGCACCCTGCCTGGCGGCGAAATAGAGGCCGAGGTGGAAATGGTTCAAGTGGATCTCAGCGCTACCTCCCCCCCCC
>NW_014556140.1:1342245-1365494 GCF_001313825.1 Dinoponera quadriceps
CCCCCTCGGCCCCCGACCTACCGTTCTCTGATCTACGAGTCCTCGCGAGCCGCAACCTCGATGAAGGCGCGCCGCCACTCCGCTCGTCTCTGCCTTTCGAAAACGCCCGGCGCCCGGCTCTCGAAACGACGGAAAGAGTGGAAACCTGAGAGGGCTTTTCACCGTGCTGAAAAACTAAAGGCGTGCCGCGTTAATAACGAGGCGGAAAGTATCGGTACGAGTGCCCGGGCCCTTTTCTATATTTGTCCGCCGTAATACGGAAACGGTGCTTTCCTCTGACTGGCGAATCCACAGGATGTTCTGTATCGATCGCCGATGGCGAGCCCCTTGACGAATTTCGAATCGGCTCCTTCTCGGCGGAAATGCCGGAGGGGCAAATCGTGTTCGTCACGTTCTCATAATTTCCCAATTTCTTAAACGTCGCGTATCCTCGTGTAACTAACAATTAATACGTCCGGATAAAAATCTGCCAAAACCATAATAGCAATTATGACGATGATAATGATGATGATAATAGTAATGATACTTCTTTATTGGCCGCCAAGATTACAAAATCCAAGAATATACGAGACGTTACGTTGAGAACGAGCAGAAGGCGTAACAACAGCTGCACAGCTGGTTTCATTTCACTACCTTGCCTAAATACATGGATTAGAAACCAGTAATGTACATTTTTCGCCCGCGATAAGCCAGCGAATCACGTAAACGAAGTTTTATTCCGGCACCGCGACCGCGAAAAGTAACCGACGAATTCACCCCTTTCCTGCCCCCTTCCCCCACCCCTCCCTCGGCGTTTCTGCTGCGAGCGCGAATTTGCAATTCTCGTGGACGAACGCGGCGGAGAGATCGCCGGAGGGTCGCCTCAATTTCGCGGAGTTGGCTGGCTTCTCGCGTAAGATTTGCATCGCAACACTCGAGAACCGTCGGAACGCCGCTCTCCCGGCCCTCGTCCTAATTCTCGAGTGCCATCCGGACGTCCGGATTCTCGGCTCCGATCAGTCTGAAATCTCGAAGGGCCGGTGCGCGCACATCCGGCGCGTTTCACCGTGCTTTGATGCGCAAACGGGTCCGTCAATTATCGGCCATGCCGATTGCTTACCGAATTGGTACGGCTGCAATTGTCCAATTTATTTCACCGACTCGCCCAGCCCACGGGAAATCGTTTGATTGCGACCTTAACTGGTGCACTTCGGCGAGCGTTGTTGCGAGAGCTATTAGAGAACTACCGCTTATCCACTCAGGTGACGCGGCCGCGTGTTTGCCATGAAGTTACCGCGCGATTATTGAGGCAAACAACCATCGACAACGATAAGCGAACATCCACGAGCGACGAACTCTCGGCGTGCGCTCGCCGCGCTTGATTTTCCATGGCCAAATGGCCGTTTTGATTGTTTGCACGTTATATTGCACGAATTTAGCGGATATATGACGTGTAAATAAAAGGATCAAACGTCGAAGCCGCATCGCGAGTCGTCGGCGAAATTGCCGCGACGCAACCGCGACGCGGCGCTTCAATATTTCACCGGTGGCGAGCCGCGTCAACATTAACCCCTGTATTGTGTTCCTCAAGGGCTGGAAGATTTATAAGGTCAAGTGGCACGACACGATGCCGCCACTAACCTTTACGAGCGTCATTAATATTTCGTCATCCTCTCTGTTTCAGGTAAGCTTCCGCTCCCCTTTCGCCGAGGAGAAAGATGACCCTCGGGATTGCGCAAGATCGACGCAGCTGGCGAACCCCCGAGCCGCTCGTTCTCCCGTCTTCCCCTCAAATTTCGAAGGACTCGCGTGAGTTGGCGAGCGGGCTAATTCATAGTCGTAATTACCGGCCCGTAGTTAATCATGGAAACGACTCACGTCGAAAGAATCGCGATTCGCAGTGATATCAAGTAGTTCTCTATTCGAAATTTCATCGTCGCAAGAACTCTATTACCCGGTTGACCTTCAACCTCTGTGAAAGAAGGGCCTCTATCAGCTCCCGTAGATCAGTTCCCGCCATTTTGTTTCAACGCACTCCAGACTTCTAAGATCTGGAATATTAGTTGAATGTAAATTCTTCAAAGCCTGGGGCGCTTATGACGCTACTTGAAGAAGCTGCTCAATAAGAGATTTCAGCCACTTCGCATTTCTATAGTACTCGTCTGTAGAAGATTTACAAGGACTTTCTTTTTTCTTTCTTGTTAAACACAACCGAGTCGGAATTTTAGTTCTACATTAAGTCTATTTAGTTCTACATTAAGTCTTCAAAAGTCTCCCATTGTGCTCCTTTGATGCTACAAATGGGAATTGAACATTTCCTCCCGACAGGTCTAAATTCTCCCTGTAGCGTCAAAGCTAATAGTACTCCCTTGATGCTACAAATGGGAAGTTATCACCGTTTTCTCCACCTGAAGACTTAACGTAGAACGAAGTGAACTTAATATAAGACCGAAATTTCGATTCAGGTAGTAACAACGAATCCTCAATTCTTTGTGTTAAAATACAAGTTTCAAGGAAACTATCGAGTCACTACGTAATCCTAAAATCTTACAAAATTACAAGGATGTAATTTAGGCAACAATAAGAACTAAATGAATTGCAAATATAAAAAAAGTGGGGTCCACGTCAATAATGTTATCGATAACTGGTTTCCCGGTGGCAATCAGTTTACAGAAACGATAAACTAAAATTGACAGCAAACTTAACAAGTGTAAGTAATTCACAGAAGACACCCGAAAAAATTGCTGCGAAAACCACGATTTTTACCGCGATTTTTTTCGTTATGCAGGCTTGAGAAACTTATGACGGGTCACGATTGCGGGTGTCGCTGTCGGGGTTAACGAATTTCGAGCCGAGCCGCCGAAGCGTCCGCGCTCGCTGCGTTTGCTCGTGAGCCAGCTCGGGTGAGCCGGTTTGTTTGTTAATCGGGCGACGGCTCATCTCGCGAGGGAAAAGACGGCCGCAGGTAGAGCGTGCCGAGAGGATCGAGGACGGTAAATAGCGCGGAGAAAAATGCCGGGCGCGAGGGAGAGAGCTCAGGCAGGTTATCGCGCGGGGCGTAAACACCGAGAATACGGAGCGGAGCGAGAGACGTCGGCCGGAGGTAGCGAAGAGAAGTCGGGCTTGTGTAAGAGGACGGAAGAGTAATGGTAGGTGCGGCGACAAAAACGGCGATTAGGGGAGGTGCTGACAGTGCTCGGGGGCGAGTAATGCTGACCACACACCGCAGCGTACACCTGCAATCCCAACCCTTCCTCCGCATTCGCCCGGTTTCGACTACCTCACTTCGCCCCCTCGCCCGTCCTCACCTGCCCCTTCATCCGAGGCTCATCCAGGCTCACAGCGGAGATATCTCTGTGCCGCCGGTGTGCCGATAAAATAATGACCTTCGACAGCCGCCAGTGAAATAAAGCAATCTTGGCTCCTTTTTGTGGCTCCCCGGCAACGGGGAGAAACCACCGAGAGACCACCGCAATCCCGGCGACCGAATTACGGAACTTCAACGGCCGACCGCCGCCGCTGGATAATCAGCTGACCGTAGTTATGCGAGGAGGGTCAATTACCAATGCAGAATAGAACTCGCAGCTCGTTCCTTGGCCGCGCCTAAACACATGCGATAACACACTCGACGGGGTGATTCATTAAGATCCGACGGTAAACGCGTCGCGCATTCCTCCGGTCAGGGCAGTTTTTCATCGGCAATGTTTAAGACCACCTTATTCCCTATAATTTATTATAAAGTTGAGTTCCCTCGGTAATGGAAACTTTTACCCTAGTTGAAGCCGAGATAGAACTATAGCTTTCTCTCTCTCTCTCTTTCGGAAAAAAAAAAAGAAACAACTATGTCTACGTATAACTAATTACGCTGTGACGCCGAGTAGAGCGATGGAAGTGGTTTTAGCGTGCGATTATCACGGTGTGATACACGAATATTTGTCGATCGAGTGAATATATGGAAACGTTCATCTCGTTACCGAAACCAGGCGGCACCGAGATAATTATACACATGTACATCGCATACGCCGGATTACACGTCGCTCGTTAATTGTCTTCCGTTTCGCGGCAAAGGCGCGCGGAGTCTCGCTCGGGCCGCTAATTCGAGAGAGAGAGAAATAGAGAAAGAGAGAGAGAGGGAGAAGAATTATAAATACGAAAATGTATCATTTACGAGCGGCGGCGAGATATTAATTGCATCAGCGCGAAAGTTCGAACGTCGGCTTCGCGCTCTTCGGTTATTAAGTTTTCCCGCTCGGACGCCGCCGCCGCCGGCGGCGTCTCGAGTGCTTAATGAAATAAGAAGCGGGAATAAAATAACTCGCGCCGAGACGGACAAGCATTGCGGAAGACAGCCGGCGGCGGCGTCGGATGGAATGAGAGATAGATAGAGAGAGAGAGAGAGAAAGAGAAACTTCCAAACTGGCGAAATAACTCTAAGAACGATTTTCGCGTTAATTAGCGCGCTTTTTCCCCGATTCAACTGCCATCACATATCGCGATAAATCAACGACGAACCCTCTCGTCGAGTATTCTCACCTCATTCCCCCTCCCCCGTGGTCTTCCTACTACGAGAGAGGAGGAAGAGGGGGTTAATGAAACGAGAAACAGGAATAATATGATTTTTGGTCTCTCGCCAACACTACTATCTCCCCCCTCTCGCACGGGGAGGAGCGTTGCACACAAAACAGAGACGATCGTTACGCTGCGGGATTTCGGGGGGTCGCAGGACCGTTTTATTAACTACCCTCGGCCGCAGGGCGCCATCGTCGAGATGGTTCCGTTTATCCTTGAGATTTACATGTTGATCTAACTAATTAGACCGTCCGCGTACACACGGTGCATGTGCAGGCATGCGCGCGCGCGCGCGCACACACACACACGTGCACACGTGTGCAATTAGCAAACAGCGGAAACGGTGATTGTGACCCGGCTGTGCGATAAATAGAAATCCCCCCGCGTGTTCACCTTTTCCTCGCCCCCTTTCGTCCGGTGTAATCTCTCGTAATTGAACGATCTCGTTCGCGACGTCGAACGGTCGTGTATACTCTTCGATCATACGCGTCTCTTTCTCTATTTCTGCCGTCAATTCTTGATATTGAGATCAGAAGGGAACGATTTCCCCGATCTCCCGGCACACTTCCGACCACGTTTCACGTTCGGTCGACGTTTACGTTGCGTGTTTTCGGAGCCGAGAGAGCCGGGACTATAAATAGGCGGGTCGGTTGTGTCAACGCGGCTGAATGCCGCGAAGACACAAGCGGAAACCCGGTCTTAATTGCTAGGCAAACGCAGGAGAGAACGACACGTCGGCTGGTTGACCGGCCGGTCGATGGGTGGGTGGGCTGCGGAAGACGACGACGGTTATATTGTTTCAGAAAACGATCAGACGGTACCGACGGTGCGCGGCGAGCGAGCTTACGAGCGGCCAGACGACGTGGAATCGCGGAAGGACGACGGCAAATATTGTACGGGCGAGGCAAGCACGTTAATTTACGTACGCCGTTTGCCGTTCTTATTACGGCGCGATTATACACCCTGGACTGTCCCTTATTTTACATCTTGATATCGAGGCTCGTTTTAATTACCCAGCGCGCCGAGCCGCGACCCACCGCAGGGAGAACGCGCCGATAATCGTCTAACGTTTCCCGCGAGCGAGAACGCAAATAGAACGAAGCTAATTTCCCAGGAATAACCGATTCTTTCGCGCACCCTCTCCGCGCTTATTTCCCTTCCCCCTCCTCCTCCGGCTTATTAAATTGTTATTGCACTGAGAGAATGACGCGTGACACTTGGAACTCTATAATGGCATGATTAAAAAAATCATGGTCGAGGAAGCTATAGATAGTAGTAAGTATTATTATAATATGGGTTATGATTACGATATAGGGCGTGATTTTCAGCGTTAATTGTGACAAAGTAGGAAATATGAAGCAGCAACAGAGATTGATGATTTTATATAGTCAACGCAACCGTAATAAATAACAAATAATACCATATGCAACGGTATTCGTAACGCGTGTCTCACCACATGGGGAATTTCCTTTCGGATTCGATCTCCGCCGATGGGTTATTAAAAATCGCGAGGCGCGTGTTTATTGCGCGTAGAAGCGAGGGGGAAGATAATTTCCCTCCGACATTTCCCTCGGTGTCTCGGATTCCGTGCGATCGCGCGTTTCCGCGAATCGCGGGCGATGCGGTCGCGGCAATTGCGGCGGTACGAGGCAAATTGAACGCGGTTGAATTATAGATCTCGCCGGCTCAGATAAGCTCGGCGATCGGCCGCGCTTAATATAATCTCGATTAAAATCTATAATTACTTTCCGATTTGACTGATTCGCCACGTGCACGCGCGCTCGCACCGAGCTTACCGTCCCATCGGGCCCGTCGAACAAATCGCGGCTACCCGCTGCGGTGCGCCGATTTGCGAAGCGATAACTCGAGGCTATCCCGATCCGGATGAAGTCCCTCTGTATTAAACGAAGCGACTCTCCTCCTTACTTTCGAGAGAGGACGATTTAATTTCTCTCCATTATGGGAACGCTCTCTTCCCTTCTTAATCCAACGGGAGGAGCCGGAGGGAGAGGGAACGTCGCGAGAAGGTAGGGGGATGGGAAGAATAACCCTCCGCTTTTTACCCCGCTGACCTTCGGTATAATAAATTACCCTCATTACGGGGACCATCGCTCAAAGGTGCTGCTCCAGCTGGCGGAAAGAGATCGTGGCCGGAGGGAGACGAGGGCGAAGGGTGAGACGGACAGCGAGGCAGAAGAAACAATGAGACGAAATAACAGAGAAAAAGAGAGGAAGTGAAAGAGAGAGAGAGAGAGAGAGAGAGAGATGAGGAATGAAAGATCCGAAGATCCGCGATCGTCAGCGTAAAGGGGGGGNGGGAACGACGGTCCGATTCTTAACGAATCGAGGTCGGAAAACGGCCCGCGCCGAAACAAGCTTCGCAAACTGCGCGCGTGTTTTTTCTCGTTAAGCGAGAGCGTACACCCGGTAGCAAATTGCTTAATTAAGTGACCTAATTATGGAGCAGGGCCCGCTGCGAGGGAAAACAAACGACGTCGTCGAGGTGGACACTCGCTGCGGGTGTTACTCCCTGCTCTCTATCTCTCTCTCTCTCTCTCTCTCTCTTTCTCTCTTGCTCGCTCGCATTCTCTCGGTAGTCATTTGGGTTTTATCGTCATCGCCTTCGACAAATTACTCCGAGTGGGTCTCCGGATCGCAATCTCGACCGGAGCGGCGCTGTCCGCGATGGTCCGATTTTTACGCGCCTCCGGGTCTTCCTTCGCAGTCATCGCCGGTGAGTTCACCACGTGGAGGAGGCCGGGAGGAGGAACGGGTTTGCTCGCGAACAGGCGGCCGGGCGCAATTAAAACACGCGAAGTAATTGAATCGTACGGCCCGAAACTTTCCTTAATAGTCGCTATCAGCACGTAACGGTTGTTTTAACGAGTATCGCTAGGAATATGGTTTCCGCCCCGGCCGCCCGCCGCGAGCGCACTCTAATTATCTTCGCTTTTGCCTTCGGCGAGAGCTTTTTGCTCTGTCGACTCTCCCGGCCTACCGACCCCCGGTTTTCGGCTTCACATCCGTCGTTTCGCGTTCCCGCGCGTGCACGACGCGCGTCTCGCCGACCGGAACCGCGTCGTCTCTCTTCCTCACCCCCTCCTCCCCCTCCGCGCCCGGGTTCCCTCAAATAATTACGCACGAAGGGGCGAAAGAAAAACGAGAAAAAAAGGATGACTCGGGGACGCAGCGACGCGGTAATTGGCGGGAACTTAATTACCCTACGTGAAGCGTCGCGTCGGCGACGCGAGTGACGTTTATTCTCCCCCTCCACTTCAAGGAAATATCGCCCTAATTGTTTCCGAAACACACATGAGACACCGTCGTCGTCGAGGCACCTCTTTGCACGCACCGCGCGGGTTAACGAGGCTAACGGAGAAATACGGCGTGGATCTCATCGCCGGGCGATTAATTGCATTATTAGGCCGGCGATTTCTCTCTCTCTCTCTCTCTCTCTCTCTCGCTCCCTCGCTCGCTCTCCCCCCTTCGACACGTTGCACGCGCGGCGCACCGAGCGCGTTAAACGGCGTGTCGAGCGTGTCGGAGACAAGCGACTTTAAATCCCGACACGGCGGCACTTGGCGGTAATTACGCTATCGGTCTGCACGACGGCGGGCCGCGTGACGTCTAATTATCGCGCGAGATATGTAATTATCGCGTAATCGCGGTGCGTTGGATACGAATCGATCGGCGGTTCGCGCGCGAGCGCGCAGACACGTAGCGCAGCGGGATATTTGTATCCAGAAGCTGGCCGAAATGATTTCTCGTCGTCCTTCGGCTTAAAATATACTGCTAATTTTATATACATATATATGCTTGTTATAAGCATTGAAGGGGAAAGTGCTACTGTTCAAATAATATTTATTGAATCCACGTGAAATTATCACTCTGATACTCTTTGCTAAATATTTACTAGAAATAGAAACATAATTGATCATGTAAAATATGATATTTCTTTCGTATGAATAGACATTTACTCATATGCGTGAAAATAATTGCGATGGGTATGAAATTCATATTATCGAGAGTATGAAAACTTACTTCTAGAAAATGTTTACCGGACCGAAAAATCGAAATTTCAAATCGCTAGGTTCCTTTACGATATTCTCAAAATTTTCGCTAGAATAGAAGTATTGCATAATTCTACTGAATAAAGTTTCTTAAATTTAGAATTACTCTCAATATACTAATATAATAATAACCGCAATTTTGTACATAGATTGCCAAAATACCACAAAGATACATGTCAGCTTGATCATTTTATCTAGTAAATATTTAATATTTTATACAAGTATTAAGTATTTATAGTAATGCAACTTTAATTATTTAGCATTTTACAATAAATATATAAAATCAATTCTAATTGTTTAACATTTTATAATAAATATATAAAATCAATTCTTTTCACGACAGTTTCTGCCTTATCTGCCGCTCATTATCAGTGCGAGTTGGCCGCTGCTCTTCTGCTTTCTGCTTTTCTGTCAAGCTATGAATCCCCCCCTAAGTGCAATCGTCTCTCACAATCGATCGTACAGAGCAGAAATGATTTGGAGGAGATCGACCCTCGGCCGACTTTTCAGACCGGTTATCCCACCCTCGCCGCAGAGCGGGGATTTCATTTCAAAACGTCGCACGTTCCGCCGCAAAGCGGTTTAATTCGTCCCCTTATTTTATGACGCTTGTAATTACGCGCATTAAAAGCGCGTAGACGCCGATTCACCGGGGCCATCCCGGTGTCGTCGGGAGCTCGTTGGGCTCTGATTAATATTCCCCGCTGTTTATTTCCCGCGCACCGACGCGCTACTTTACCGCTTTTCCGGAAACGATCGATCGCATCGTCGTTGGTCTCGTTCGCGCTCTCGTCGTTCGCCGCGCGATATTTCGAACATCCTCGCCGCTACGGTGCTTCCAAGACATCGGCATTGTCGTTCCCCGGGAAATCCGCCGCCCGCCGTCGTCGGTTCGGACGAACGAGACGAACGAGACGGACGAGGGTATTAACGACGGACGCGCGTAATGCACTGTCAAGTCTCGCGAAGCGGTCCCGTCGTTCGCGTCGCCGCGTTCGCGTCGGCAAAGCGGATCAAATAAGAGCGAGAGGGAGAGAGAGAGACGGCGGAAACTTGCGGAGTTTCCGGTGTATGTACACAGTCGGTATAAAACTCAAATTCCTCGGTCAACTTTGGACTCGGTCGACGGACGAGCTCGCTCGCGCGACGTCTCGTAGCCCGGAAACTCCTGGCCGAAACTTTCCGCTGTATCCGCCGATTCAGAAGTCCGCGGCCGTGCGACAGTCTGTCGGGTAATGTCTTTACGTCGAAGTGACTATGCAATCTACGAGAGCGAGCGACGGAGATCAGTTCGACGTACGGGCGTACCTCCTCTCCCCTATTCATCCCCCTCCCCCTTTTCTCTCTTTGTTTCTCTCCTGCTGCTATGCTTCTTCTTCTTCTTTCTTTCTCTGTTCGAAATCGCATTCTTCGGCTAACTTTCGAACGGTCTTCACCTAGGCGGAATCCTGATTCCGGAAATCATGGCCGAGATATTTCCGAAATTGCACCAAGATACCAATCCACGGTTAAGTTTCGGCGGAGGTGACTTCGGTTTTCAAGGAGAAGTGTTCGCAGTCTGTTTGAAAGACACGGGGAAAATAAATTCTGTTAGAACAGCAAATGTTTGTCAATATAGTGACAGCAAAGGAAATTTTTCCGGACGGCGGAAAGATTTAAAAGTGTTAATTGTCCAGTATATATCCAGTAAATAACAATTGAATAAAGTTTCATCCACTTAGATGCACAAAGGATTTCGACTTTTTTCACATATTTAGCTGCTCGTCCAAGCGACATTTTCAGCTCTTTCCGGGGCAGACAAAAGAACACCGTTTCGAAGCATGCGCGGCATTCATTTTGAAAAATGTCTACAAGAATAACCGGGCTGCTACGGTGGCTTTCAATAGACTGTATCGTAAAGGGGGGGGGNGGGGGGGGGGAGGGGACTGGGACGAGGGAAGGTCACCCAATTTATCCGTTTTTCGGAGATATTCCTGGTAAACCAACTTTGGTGCCAGGTCTTTTGCCGCGTTCACGCTTATTTTAAACGGATCATGCTCGGAACCGCGAAGATATAATCAGCGATCGAGTTTCGCCAGGGGTGGAAATAATTTCGGTTGTCAGCAGGAACCTTGTATCCCGACCGTCAAATTTAGCGCGCTGCAATTACACTCCAATTACGCGCAACCGTTCGTCAATATTGATCACAGTCAATATTAGATTCATTTACCTGAGACGTGCGTCGCGTCTTTTCGCGCGTATCAGTCTCGTTGAGGGGAATCTCATCTTATCCTATCTTATAAAGAGATTACCGTTTAGATCCCGCACAACGGTAGAACGGCTTCTCCGCGAACTCTCGTAGTTCTCGCAGGCTATCAACCTTCCCGAATCTCGATGTGGTGCTTCAATATTACCATACGCAGCGCAAACGATCGGAAGGAGAGACCTACGGGNACGGTACCTACTTGCTGCGACTTGCCGGCGTAAGTTATACATCAGCCGCCTATCTGCCGTCGCAGCTGCACAAACCTCGATATTCATTACTACCCAAGACGGGGAGAGATCCTCGCGCGAAGGCTCGTGCGCGCGCGCGCGCGCTGCAGGACGTCGACAGAGGCCGGTTTCTCCGCCTCGGGCGGGTAGGACGACCGTCACCGTCAGACCTCTGCGGCGGTCTGATCGGAGGTTTACGACTTGCCCGGGATACTACCTGCGCCTGGTGATAATGGACGCCCCGCGTATAATCCGGGATAATCTGTGGCATGCTTAATGACCGCGCAGGACTGTCGCCGACGAGTCGTAGGACGAGCGGAGTCGCGAGCGCTCCGCCGTAATTTATTTATTACGTTCCTTCTGAGAGCGAGATCGCGGGGAACTTGGCACTCTCGTAACGCCCCCAGCTCTCTCTCGGATCCGCAGGATCCGAGGGGAGGACGGCCAGCGGCCAGACGTCTCGCCGGATAGTTTACATTTCCTCCGATTACATCCCCTCTTCCCCCCCGCCCCCGTACGGCTCGTTACTCGGCGCGTTCGTTCGCAGATTTGCCCGAGTTGACTCGAATCTTTCTGGAGCGCCGCTCCTCCGACTCGCTACTGTGGTGTCAACCCTCCCCCGGCAACGTTCAAAATTCGACGCCCTTATTTTCAGACGTTCGAATAATTCAACTTTTTGGAGCCAGCGTCGTTGTATTATTTTTTCCGAGATACATATCTTCGAATGTTATAGTCCCAAAGGATTGTTCTCGCTCGTTTTTACACTCGTGTAAAAGTCACTTTTCACTGAAATCTCGTTTGTCCAGTATTCCCGCTCCGATTCCCCGATCTGCGAAAATTAGGTAAGAAAATTGCGGCTTCTACGATAGTGAAAATTCGGAATTGAAGTGTTCACAAGTGTACGAGAATTTTCTCGGATTTTTATACAGTCCGGAGCAACCACACGGTATGAGAACCCGCACCGGTTGTCAAAGTCCCAGGTTGCTGGCGGAGGGTTAAACACCTCGAGCCCCCTCGTGAGACCACAGCACCGATACCGTCCCCGAGGAGGAGGAGGAGAAGGGTTTCTCGCGGGCTTCTCGTCGAAAACGCTGACACTTCTATCGGGTCACCTTTTCCTCCGGCCGAGCGAAGTCGGAAACCGCGCGCTGAAGAACGCCTCGCATTTGAATCGACGAGGAGGACGACGTAAGCGAGATAAAGAGATTAAAATGTTCATCGAAGCAGCAGCAGCAGCGAGGATGGAAGGAGAGAAAAGGCATGAGATATGAAACCCGGGAAGGGCCCGTCCACCCGCATAATCAAGTTATCTTGGCGACGCATCGCACATTAATCACAACTATCAATGACAGCCTCATCCTCTCTCTCTCCCTCCGGTTGGCCTCTTTGCTCCTCCACCGCCGCAACCGCCACCGCGAGGACGCGTCCCTCCGACCTGCCTCCGCTTCTTCTTCTTCCGCCCACCGGGTAGCCGACAGTTCGGTCAGAACGCGTCCTACGTTTCGCCGATCCACCGTCATCGGAATTAATGATTCTGCGAGAAATGGAGTCCCGTTGCTGTCTCCGGTCGAGCGGCGCGAGCAAAAAGTACATTTGCTCGGCCGCTCGCTCGCCAGCCCGCGGGGATTTCGAGACGGGACGGAAACTGCGACGATGACGTCTCGAAATTGGCGACGTGACAGGTTAATAAGCCGCGACAAGCGGCGCGCCTCTTGCTCGCGAGCTCGTGAGAGAGGTGTTTTATCAATTCATGCCGAAGTCAACGACGAACCTGATAAGCGCCGATAACGTAGAGACGATCCTTATGATTTTATGTCACCGACCACGCGATCACGCTACTCTTTTTATACTTCTCCTACATGTATCGATCTTACGTAAATGCGATATAAATGTGACCGCGATGAGTGTGCGATACACTCTACTTCACCGTATTTAACGGAAAATTTAATCGGGTCATATATAAATTTTTCTGCGAACTTTTCACGTATCTCTTTGGACTTCTTAATTTCACGGGAAAGATAGAAAAGTATTTCTTGAAATTCTTCCTTAGCATTGGCACACTCGATACTTACAAGTTGCAGGGTTTTTCTGCCAGGTAAATATTTACACTGGCAGCTGGAGATCCCGGATAATATTGAAACGTATTTTCGATAATAAGACCTGTTAAGGATGTCTCCGAAGCATCTTTTAGACACACGTATTGTTTGGGATGTCACTGTCATTGTTGGGGTGTAGAAGCATTTATAATCTTGTGGAACCGAGAAACGTGAACTTTGTAGGAAAAAAATCAGTATTCTGTCAGTAAAGCTTTTCAAATACATTTCCTTAACCTCTTGACTGACAGAAACGCAATACTGTGTTTAAATAAAACATTCCAAATTTACTTTGATATTTCTGGCAGTTCATTATTTCTAAAATGAGGTATTCAAAGGTTTTCTGGGGTCGTTCCATTCAATAGTGAACACCGAAATATAAGTATGCTGAAAAGGTGCTGCCATGTAACGCCTGTGGACGGAAAGCGTGCGTGAGATAGAAAATCAGAACAGCCTATCTCTTACTTATTTACATATATACCTACCTGTCTCTTTCGAAACAGAGTAACGCATATGCGTACGACAAAGAGAGGATGCCCTAAAATTGGTCTCGCTGCTTCACTTTTCGAGGCCCAGTACCTCTTTCACTATAGATATGTTTCAGTGATGGTGAACTTCTCACAATCCAAAATTCAAAGTGGTAGATGTAATACGGCCGACCTAAAATTGAAAAAGTCCTACACGGTGAACCGGGGGCGTTCGTCATTGGGAACGCACCGGGTCGGGTGTGACGATAATCTCACCGATGAAAGAACCAACGTACACGCGAATCAGAAATGAATACCGCGCTTTTTTATGCGGCGGTGACTTTGAAATTACGGGGGAGCTTTTAACTGCCGTCTCGTGTCGCGTGTATTTTTAATTTAGCGGCGCGTTAGTACTAAATGAAGTTATTTCGCCCGACTTTTCTCTCTCTCTCTCTCTCTCTCTCTCTCTCGCTCACCCCCACCGTTGTCTCCCTCTATTTTATTAAAAATGTTGTCCGCACGGAACGTCAAACGACTCTCTGGGGCGGCTGTCGTGGTTGAAAAAAAAGGGAAAGAATTGAATGACGCCGTACAGTGGGCGACCTCAGATCACCGCGCATCGCGCTAAGCAACACCGAATTAATTCCGGCCTCTCCACTCGGCGACCGTGTCGATCGTTCCCAAGTTTATCAACGGACTTAACTAACTAACGGACGAATAAGCGGGGCATTCAGGAAGTAGCTAAACGAGAGCGCTGATTGCGCTCGCTGATTGAGCTCGCCGCGCGTGCGAGGAGAATGAATGCGCGGCGGCCGCGTTGAGGTAGCAAGTTCGCGCGGTGATTCAATTTTTTTCACCTCGATCTACCGCGCCGGACGCGGGCGACTCTTTGGCGGCGTTTTGTGCAAATAACATTTTTAATAAGAGAGAAAAAGAGGCGGGATGTCGGTCGAGTGAACAATTAGCACTCTTGTGTTTTCCCATCGTCGTCCGTCTCTCTTCCGCTCCCTCCCCTCACCTCTCTCTCTCTCTCTCTCTCTCTTTCTTTGTTTCTCTCTCACGCGCGCGCTTTACTTGATTTTCTTTTTGTTTGCCGTTCACTTCGCACTTCCACGTTGAGCAAGTAAAGGTGTGCGAGCGCGATGAATTACTCAGCGAAGGCTCGCGAGCCGCACCTGCTGATTCCCTGACGAGATGCACCATCAATCATATCAACGCTTTATCCTTTTGTTTAGCGACTCGGCTCGAGTCTCTCACGATGGAACAAATTCCGGCGAGTTAGAGCATTTTGTAACATGAATATACCGTCGGAACTCGCGCGATGCTTTACACTCGAGTAATGCTTCATGCTACTAATTCCGGCGAGATAACAGATCGCGAGCGAGTCGCTCACGATGGCGAGACGGGATTTTTGTTTCTCGATATATCGGTAGTTTATATATATATATAATGAAACTCGATTGATTCGAAATCGCCAAGTTTCCACCGGAACGATGAAACTCGACAGCTTGCCGATAGACGATATAAGGTAATCGGTAATAACGAGCATTATTTCGATCACTAAAACACACCTTCCATTGATGAAATAAATCTTGATTTTTGCTAACGAAAAAGAGCACCGAATCAACTTACGTGTCAAATATTTTGCCATTATCCCGCTCCGCTCCGTTTATTGCGAGAGCGCATACTTCTCGATTTGCAGCGTAATCGTACGAAAAAGGACACCACCGTGCTTTCGGCGAACTCTACTTTTCCATTAATGCGAATCGGTAACCGATAATCGATGCTGCGGTTCGCGCAAAAGTGTCGCGCTTCCACGTCGACCTCGCGCGCGAGTCCGAGGGGAAGCCTAAATATCGCGGAACGTCCCGGGTTTCGAATTTCACGTCTCGAGGTAAGACTCGACGGCAGCCGGTCCAATCCGCCGGATAATCCTTTAGAATGGCCCGCGATGTCCCGGAGCCGCGATCCTCTGACTTCCGTGACGCCGGTATCGCCGGTTCTCAACCGCGCTTACCGAAGGAGCCGCCGCTCCTTCCCTCGTGGATTGTTTTATGGCCTTAAACTATCCCCCCGTATTTCATCCCCGTGTCTCAAGAACGGATATTGAATGCCCTCTATCTAGAGGGGCGATCGCGTGACGTTTATATTTTATTGGGAAAGAACCGCGCCGTGCGCCGATCGATCTTATCGACCCTTCGGTCCTTCGAGTTCGAACGAATCATTCGAGTCCGACCGTCGGAATACGCATCACGTGGTACGATTATTGGTCTGACTATTGGCCGATTCTCAGTGATAACACTTTAGAGAATGCGGGAGTGCGTGGTTTTTAACCGTACTTCTGTTTTTTCCACGCGTGACATTGGCAATTGCAGAGGCGCGGTCGACTCCGAGAAACTGCCGGGCGAAAGTACGCGATTCCCGGCTCGCTTCGCACAAGGAGACCTGTCGAGGGACAGGTATATTTTATAAGGCAACGCCGAGTGCTTTCTGGGTCGGAGAGGGTATTTATATGCTTCGGGCGATTTTTGAGCAACAGGGGGCGAAATTTATCGGAGGTCCGGTTCCGGCTTCTCTCCCGACGACTCCCAACGACGTCCTCGGCGGGCGCTCGATGCGCTACCGCGGGAGCGAAAATCGATTTTTATGCCGGCACGATGAAGAAGGTGTTCGCGGACCTTCTCGCGCGCCCCGAGCAATTTCCTCGGGAGAATTCATTGGCCGTTCTTACGGAAGTCCACCTGGGACCGTGCGTTTATGCAGGCCTGACTTCTAAATGCGGTCGTAAACTAGGACCGCTCGCCCGCCGCGAAAAGCTGAAAGAATCTGTCCGTGCGTGTGTCTGCCGTGCACATTATTATCGTTCCTCGCCAAGAAAGCGAGGATAAGAGGAGAGAGATCGAACGAGCTGCTCGCTCGTTGCGCGCCGTTGTTACCTCCAGCGACATTCCCGACAAATCATTTTCTCGTTACCGGACTCGAGCTACGGAAAACCGCAAATTTCTTACCTTCTCGCGCGCCGTTTTAACGCTGCCGCTGCCAGCCTCGCGTTCAGCCGGTACGTAGACTTCCGAAACAACGCTCTATGTTAATTATACCACGTTATCCCAATGTTTATTCAATCTACGTTTACTTTATCACGCAGAAAAAAAGCGCCAGAATCAATTAAACGTAATTATTTATTTTTCTGCCTCTTAAATCATGGGAGATTTTTATCAGTTTAAATATATTTTTATAGCTCTTGGAGCAAACTTACCTGAACGCAGCGATGCTTCGATTTGTGAATTGTCGAATATAAATGTAAAATAGTTCTAAATTTAAGAGGGTATTTACTTGAATTATGTAACACTCCTTTTCCATTGAAAGAACCTAGCGGCTTTAAATTTGGATTTCCCCGTCCGGTAAATATTTTCCGAAGGTAAACCCTGATAGTCTTTCAATATTATGAATTTAATATTTGTCGCAATTATTTTAATATGTACAAACGTTCACCTATACGAAGGAAGTATTATATATAATCAATTATATTTCTTCCCCTAGTAAATATTTACCAAAGAATGTTGGCGTAACCATTTCACGTAGATCAAATGAATAAATTAAAGATAAAGAAAAATATGATTTCGAACGGTAGCACTTTTTCTTCAACGCAGATATTTTATCAGCGATAATACGCGTACACTTTTCCATTCAATTTTCACACTTGAAAGTTATTTGAAATTAATCATTTCTTAATGGACAATTCTTTCGCGATGCACGAGCGTGGAAAAATAATATACACGATATTTTTTTCTTTTTTACCAGTGTCGGGCTTTCTATTCAACGATCACTTTTATTCCGGACAACGGGGGAAACAATAAATACAAAAGAGTACGCGTGTGTGCGCGTGGAGAGAGATATTCGGTTGAATATTAATTTTTATACCTACCAATATAATTTCGCATCACACCAAATTCACGATGGACCGTCGTGATTGGGCACGGAGATACAGTTCCCGCATTCGCGTGTTTTGCGACAAATTGGCGGCCCGCATCCCGGCTGAGTCGCGTATTGTGTTTCGATAATGCCGCCTGCGCGTCATATTTGATTCCTTTTCGCGGCCGGCCCAACGGTCGGCAGGCGCCGGACCGTAAGTGGGCTGGAAGGTGAACAAATTTATATCGCGCATCGGTACATACTGCGTACGCGCGTTCGCCACGTGCACACATTTTTCATTCCGCGCCATTTGTGCCCGCCTGAAATTCGCCGGCAATTGTAAATTTTTTCGCGCGCGACCCAAGAAAAATACAGCTCGCACGCGATCTTGGCTGACACCGCCGCCGCGCGCGCTCGATTGTACCACCGCGCGGTGTGGTTGTCTATTCACTGCGGCGAATTCCGTCCGATAGAATCGCCCGACAATTCCTCATCCGATGAGTCCGGAGTTGGAGATATCGACGCGATATCAGTAGAAGCGGCTAAAATTATAAACACATGTAACTGATATTGCAAAAAGTTCTCTTTATCTGTCTGCAATGTTAATTAAGCGTTTGTCGCATTTTCGATGCTAATGGCTGTTCAACAATTACGTCACACCACGAGAGGAGAGTAAAGGCTGTGGAATGTCATATTAAATGGCGTAACTTGGAATTATGGGTACGCGTGTTTATCCACTTTGTTTACATTCGTGACACTTTGGTTACATTTAGCGTACATTAGCGCATTTTTATGTTTTGACATGGTTTTTAGTTAACAATC
Source organism: Dinoponera quadriceps (assembly GCF_001313825.1). Classification (NCBI taxonomy): domain Eukaryota; kingdom Metazoa; phylum Arthropoda; class Insecta; order Hymenoptera; family Formicidae; genus Dinoponera; species Dinoponera quadriceps. The sequence goes on from NW_014556140.1 coordinate 1,360,630, forward strand.
AAAATGTTGATTTTTAAATATTTATTCTTTGAAAAATACGAGTTTTACTAATCAAAATTATAAAATACAGTAGTTTATTTTTCATATTATATGTAAATAATACACACACACACACACACACACACATATATATATTGTATTGGCGTTTTTACGCAATCGCAGTTTGACTTGATTTCTCAGATATTCGAGATTCGTTCCTCCGGCTTTAGGATTAATAATAGCTATGTAGCGCGGACCATATGACCGAGCGAGGAAACTTTTTCCGCACATTCGGCACACGTATACGAGCAAAAAGTTCCGCGCTGTCCTTTGACCGAACTGATTTCTTTGCTGCGGTCGGAGGGAGAATTCCGACACTGGCCGAACTTTCCGGCTGGCGAAAGGAGTGTCGTGCTAGAAAATAAGTGGCCGTTCTACGAGAGAATTCTGATGAACCTAGAACGCCCTTTGATGTGCGGCCGGCATACCTATGAGCGAGCACTGGTATCCTGATGCTGTTCGATGAATTTCGCTCACCTCGCTGGATCAAAGAACCGAGACCGGCCGGGATGCTTGCTTAGGTTAAAAGAGAAACGGGTCAGGAGTCGAACACGGTTGCTTTATCGAGCGTCAAGATCGGCCAAGTTCGAAAAGTATCTCTGGAATAGCGAAGAGCGCGAATCTCCCGCGCCCTTTCATTTGCGAGTTTAGACGAAAGCTCTCAGGAATGAATGGTGTGAACTATCGGCGATCAGCGCAAAATATTTCGTCGTACAAAGTAAAAAATTGCGTTAAAAACGGCCTAAACTGAAATTTTCTATTATTTTAACATAAGAGGAGGATATATTAAAAGACACACAAATATAATGTTAAATTAAAGCATTCATCTTCTCGATAATATTCAGCAACAATATTTCCTAGAAATATATCCGGATGTGAACGACTCGTTCCGAAATATCTTTCTGACAATCTGCGGTAGTAAGATTGAAAAATTGGAATTCTTTTTAATCCTGCAGCGGTCGGCGCGGATGACAGGTATCATTCATGCGTATACTAAAATATATTTCCCGAAAAATACTAACAAACATCCATCCTGCGCCTTTGTGTATTTGTCAGTCAGAGATTGCTGTCGTCTTTTGTGATGTTTTATGTGATTGTTATTCCCATATGAATAAATGTATTTCCTAAGAAGTTACTCAATACGTCACATGAAGTTTGAATATTTTTTTCTCTTCCTCCTTTTCGTCACATTTCGTCACAAAATATTTGGAACCTCCTTCCAATATTACGTGACAACTGTGGAATTATCCCTCCCTCCTCTCTCTCTCTCTCCCCTTTCCAACACATAAAATAAGAAAAAATAGCTTATAATATTGTGCGTAATAATTGTTAGACTGTACGTTATTATCTTTTTCTAAGATAATTTTTAGGTACATCTGTATTTTATAATTTCGATTGGTATAATTTGTGGTTTTAAAAGAACAAATATTTAAAAATCAACCTTTTGATTGTTGACACAAAATCATGCCAAAGCATAAAAATGTTCGCTAAATGTAATCAAATGTGTCTCGAATGCAAACAAAGTGGATAACCCACGCGTAACCCATAGTTACAAGTTATGCCATTTAATGTGACATTCCGCAGCCTTTACTCCCCCTCTCGTGGTGTGACGTAATTGTTGAATGGCCACTGAAGCGATTTTTTAATTGAAAATATCAATTTAAAGTGGAGGACGTTCGTCATCCGCGCGACCACTTCGGGGCTAATGGGTCATAAGTGTATCACTGCAAACTGCAGCGAAGCGTTTCAATCTTTCAGCGTACGATCGGGCACATTTATCACCGATCCTACCGTTTCCCGTCGTTCCTTCCCGTGGCGTATCGCGCACCCACGCGGAACTCGCGGTGAAATTTATGCAAAATTCAGAAGTTACCCCCGAAATCTGCGAGAAGCGCGTCGTCGTCGTCGGGAACTCACCAGTATGCGGGCGTGTCTTGCGCGTGTCACATTATATGTAGCTTTGTATTACACGAACGTCGTATAAATACACGCCAACTTCGCGAGTTTGCGCGTATGGACGTGTGAAATACACATACATACACACACACACACACGTACGCCGTACACACGGACGAATGCGGGATATAGTGTACATACGTACATACATACATACATNAAATAATGGAGGAAAGTGATTTCCGGAAAGTTAAAAGCCACGGATCAAGGATACCTTTTGCTCCCGGCCCCTTCTCTCCCGGTCCCGCTACTTTTCCGATCTTCCGTGTTGTGCCCTGAGTAAAAGAAAAATGGATAAGGCGGTCGCGCGCGCGCGACGGCGCGGGTAAATCGCATTTCGTAGCGCGCGATCCGCCTCGAGAGACCTCTTTCACGATGAAACGAGGAATGGCGCCGATATACTTTATGCTAAGACCCATTTTATTCTCTTTGGCGCGTGTACCGTTTCCTCGATGAAATGACGTCTCGATAACATCGCGTTTTTAGGATTTCGCTCGATTCTGGGATATGTATCGCGCGCATTACGTGCGTCGTGCGTATTATATCGGGAGAAACGGAGAAGCGGATTCCTCGGCCGCGAGACGAGATTGCTCGTCAGAGAATTATAGTCATCAGAGAATGACACAGGTTGACGTGAATTTTGACCCGCTGCAAGTGATCCTGCAAGTGACAAAATGAAAGTAATAAAGAGAGAGAGAGAGAGAGAGAGAGACTCGAGAAATGCCGAACGAGAAAAAAGCGCGATTTCGAAGCTTGTCATACGTATTACGCGCTTAGCTGTAAAATATTAACTGCGAGCCAAATTGTTTTGCCGCAGCTTGTTAAAGTCATCTGTTTTTTCTCACTGGTCAAAGGATAATCCTATAGACTGAATTTGCAACGGTTCACGGTTCGACGTATGCGAATTATCGCGTGCGCGTCGACCGGCTGCGATCGGCAACAGCGTGTATGTTCGTTATAATAAAAATGGAAAAAAGGGACGGGGGAAATATGGCGCTGCAAATTCGTTGGTAAAAACGTTAATGAATGTTGCGAGAGAGCATCGACGACGGCGTGCGGTTGTCATCACGTCGCTGCGACCATATGAAATTGCGGATATTTTTGCGCGCTCACTTCTCGGCGCGCGCCCACACACGTTGGGAATATAAAAATGAAACGTATATTGTAAAAGCGAAATAAGTTTATATGAAAATGCAAACGACAGCGATGCATATGTAAAAGCTGCTATACACGCGCGTCGAAATTATCTAATCAAATATTTATCAAAGGGAAATTGCACGTGCACGAACAGCCGCCTAATTAAACGGAATAATTTTTAACGTAATACCGTTGTAATATTGTCTGAACATTGTTGCAAGGTTGTATCGTCTCTTGTACGAATATTTTAAATTGAAAGAGAAAGAGAGAGAGAGAGAGAGAGAGAGAGAAGAATAAACGTGATTAATTAATATTATTCATACTTCGTTTCTACGTTAGATATCTTAATATTACTCTCCATATATATTTAAAATTCCAAGAAGGAACTTGGAAAAATGAGATCACAAAGCGTATCGAGAAATTCCGAAGTCATAAAGTTTCTTCCGCGCAGCGCAGCAGAGTTGCCACTTTCCTTACCCTGGCATTTTTACACGCGGCATGAACGGAGGGAGAATTGTGTTAGAAAGAAACTACGATTCCAAAAATATGAATTTGACCTGGAAATGACCTCGAATTGACTACGCAACGAAGTTGAGGTCGTCAACTTGTGCTCCCCTCCTACAACTTTTGTCTGAGTCATCTCTTCGTCAATTCCTCCCTTTTCAAGATACTTCACCGGTTCCTGTTAAAATCACACGCCCATTAATAATATATAATCAACGATTTCACATACCCGGAAACGTCGCTTCGGCATCGCAATGCGCCATTTAACGCAGGTAATTCGCGGCTGATCGTTTATCGTAATTCACTTACGCTCGAAGCTCGCGTCGTCGCACGGCGATCTTTGTCTCGGCTGCATCCGTGGCCTCGTCAGTCAGTCGACTCACGCATCGATCTGCTGTAATCGCGACAGCTTGCAACGTGGAAGTTAGGACCGCTGCAAAATGCATCCGACCGATGTACAACGCGCGCGCACACGCAGTACCGCGCGTGTACGCTCGTGTCGTACTTTATATCGCGCTTACGCACACATAGTCACGGCCTCGCGTGGCCGTATATCGCGGCGGGATCGATATCGTAGATTCGCGAAACTTTCCGGCGCGCGATCCATATTTGCCAGGTGTTCATCGAATAGCGGCTATAGGAGGAAGAAACGCGAAATGAAAGGCTTGGGGCAATAACACGCTAAAGCCACACACAGCACGAATTCGATGTGCACGCGCGTAAAAATAGCCGTGAATCGATATCCGCGGGCGAGAGAATGTAAAAAGAGCCTCTCTCTTTCTGTCAATTTCCCAGTCGACCCGCGAAGGCGCGACTATTCGGCCTGAATTATGCACGCGCGTGCATCACTCCTCGCGAGAGACGCGTTTTCGCCCGCTCTGGACGCCCCAGCGGCGAAGGGGAGGGGGAGGAGATTGCGGAAGGATGACCATATTAATGACGCCTAGGCGTTCACGGCCGCGCGTCGCTCGAATTAACGTCGTATTAACGATCTACATTGCTAATTAACGAACCCGCCCGCCGCCTTACTTCTGTATTCGTTATTGCCATTAATATTTCATGGTGGGCCGGGGGGATCGGTAATGTAAATCTTCCGGGGATCTCACGAGAGCCGGGCGTGAGATTTTTGAGAGATTCAATATTCATCGCCCGTAAAACAATTACGCGTTATCGCGCCGTCAATTTTGCAGCGGCGACGAAGGGACGACGAACGTGATGAGGGGGGGGGG
>NW_014556140.1:1365520-1373021 GCF_001313825.1 Dinoponera quadriceps
GGGAAAGAGCGTCAGCTCCTAACATCAAAGAACTCGGCGCATAAATTTGCAATAAAGCGTATTAACGGTCGCATAATGGCGCACAATGCTACGGGAAGGGGGGGGGGAGGAGAGCGCCGGGACGTAGGACGGTAATATGAAAATTGAGTGGCTAATTCAGACTCGAGTAGACGAACGTCTCTCACCTAACCTGCCTGCACCGGCGACTCCATTAAAATTTCATAAAGTTCGCCGCCGGCAAAGGGCGCTCGGCCGTGCTGATATGCGGAAATTGTTTAAAAAAAGGTAACGACCCCTGCCGACGCTCACCTTTCGAGTTCTGATCGTCCTGTACGGGTAACCTCCGTGTAAAATTAGTTGACAACGATTTGCTTTTCTCTCTCACGCTCACTTCGAAATATGTGTTATATATAATAAGTTAATAACATATTGTTATTAACGTTGCGTTACGATCAGTGCGCCGAGGAATACCGGGAATATCCGTTAGCGGTAGAGTGTCGTAATTCGCGATGAAATCGCCTCAACGAGATCGATCTTTTAGCGGGGAGAAAGGAAAGATTTACAGCCGGCCGGTGTTTAATCCGCGTTAGCTTTAGTTTTAACGTCTCCTGTTCCTTTGCCCGTTCATTATTCCCTCGAACGCATATTACGGGTAATCTCGTAGCGATTTAAAGCGCTAATCGGAGACCCGGCCATTTTCATAGATTACCGTAACGTCATCAGAACGACCTGCACGCCGTGTCGACGCTTAAATATCAATGTGACGCTGATGCTTGAAATATCTGTAATAACTTCTCGCACTTGAAATCACGTTAATTTAACGTGTAATGGATATAATAAGGAGATTATGAAAGGAAATCATTGATTATATGTACAGAATTGAACAAGCTACGTAATTAATATATTGTGTTTGTTGAAATTAAGAATGAAGATTGAATCCGGGCAAATTATCGAGATGACTGAATAGTAATTCCTACCTAAGTCTGCTAGAAATTTCATGCATTTCTTGAGCAGTTATTGAGCAGCTTATTAACTTCTGTTTAGTAATTGAGGAGTGAAACTATTTGAGAGAAACTATTCCCAATCAAAATGTAACGTTTCTGCTGCAATTACTGGACACGAAAGATGCGCGAAATCGGAACCCATGAACGAAAACGGAACAATAAACAAAAAGCTATTCAATTGATTAATAGGCAAGCCTGCTGCTCACGAAATGGGCAGTTTTGCCCTGAGACTAAAACTCTGTCAAGTTCTTGTCTATTTCCTGCACAATATCGTTACAATCAATGAGAATGCATTAATACTAGGCAGCAAGAAGACTGCATACATTTCTACCAGACAAACTTCTTACTTTTAAGATACTAACCTCGTTTAAGCACGGACTCTCTATTGGAACGATGAAATATTGAACGATCTGAAATAAATTCTTCAAACCTCAACAACACAGCGGCGGTAAGCGATATTCCGGGACCGTTCGATAGCTCGCCCGTCATTTGATCTTTCCTTTCGCGCCGTGGCACGGTGAGTCGCAGGAGAGCCCCTCGTTTCGCGAGATCGCGTTCCTATCCGCGAAATCATTGATGCGCCCGTAAATAACCCACATTCGCGTTAACGCGACGCGCCGGCACCGATGCGCCCGATCGTCGGGAAAAATAACGAACGCGGCGACGCTGCGCGTTTCGCCGGCGTGGACAAATACACCCGCGAAAGAATGAGAGCGTATGACACGGTTAGAGAGAGGTGAAAGAAAGAGAGATAAATGAATGGAAAGACAGACGCAGACGGGGAGATAGATGACGAGATCTATGAAGAGAGAGGGAGAGAGAGGGGACGAGAAAGCCGGCGGAAGAAAAGCGAGGCGACGGGGAAGAACGGGCCGTTATATTTTCTTTTTCTACGAGGCAGTAAAAAAAACAAGGCGGATAAATCGCCGGCTCACTCACGCGTCATCTCGGTGTAAAAAGCACGGCGAGTGTGCGCGTCGAAAAGAAAAAAAGAGAAAAAGAGGGCGGAGTAACGCGGGCGCGCTATTAATTATTCACGTCCTGCTTAAACGGCGCGCGGTACGATACGCCACGTATGATTCCGCAATACCCGGGGCTTGTTTGAGATCGTGACGGGATTACCGCGATTACTCGCTCAACGTGGTCGTATCAAATCCGACAACGTGGAAAAAAAAAGAGAGAGAGGCGTTCCCGCTCGATTGTGCAGCACGTAGATTCGACCCGCGGACGAGCGTTACGGCGCATTCACGCTCGGCGATCGCGTAAGTCGATTAACCGCGCTTAATGGTAACGATTATCTATGTATGCCGATTCGTCATGTAAAAGCGCGCACGCGTGCGGATACTCCGAAGTGTAACGAGCGGATTTCCTTGTTGTCCCGTCGTTTTCGTATTAAGATAGTGACTGTGATAATGTTGTGGAAAAATAATGTTCGATACAAGAAGCTCGAGATCTGTGCTATATAATTATAAACATGATTTATGATATATGCAGCTTTGACGTTACAACAAGAGAATATCGGTTACTCTTATATAATATTTAGAAACCTATGAAGAAATAATTGTTCTTCATTGTGTACTTTGGACTGGGACTGTGTTTGGACTTTGGACTGTGTATATGTGTCTGTGAATATATCATATGTATCGATAAACGTACACGAATGCGTGCTGTTAAAGAGATACATATAAATAGTTAACAGTGATACACATAAATAGTTAACTTTAACTTCGATTATTGCAGCTTCGATGTGATCAACCTTCTTCTAATTTTACACGCGCGCGCGCGCGTGTGTGTGTGTGTGTGTGTAGATTGTGTTTCAATTAATATGCTGTTAAAGTAGTTGGTCCATCGCTATTTTTTTTAGGGGTCCTTTTAAATTTTAGCTGCAAATAATTGAAAATATTATCTAAACGTCTGTAAAATTAGAAAACGACTGGCCATTCGGAAGCTAAGGTATTCGCAACTAAAGATAACATTTTTTTTATACGTGTTCCTCAAAGTTATAATATACTATTTTTAATTTCTTCTAAATTACATTTAGAATTTTAATAAAAACTACAATATCAAAATTCAATATACAGACATTATACAACAATTTCAGGATTATTGGCCATTTTAGTTTGAAAATATAGCCATAGGAAATTTCGAATTTACCGTAACACCCGCTACATATGTGTATATGCACATATTTAAATATTTTTATTTTCTATTATGTGCGCATCTCTATTAGCTCAACTGACGTATAAATAAAGCATTAATTAGAAAAATACAAAATAAATAACTTCGTGTTTGTGGTATTGTGCATATATTTGTCTTAACTTTGCGTGCGCTCAAAATTAACATCCATCACTCGGATAGTTAAATGAAGTTATAGGAAAATATTATTTCAATAAACAATCAACTTATGGAAGGCCTTGTTAATATCGCACGGAAGAAGAGGATTAGCTCCTAACGGCTAAAAACCAGCTACCACGGGGGAAAAATTAGCGATCCATATAATAGAACTGAAATTTATTAATTAATTTAGACAGTTCTTTTTGTCTCTGTATCTAGTTTTAGCTTCCACAGTTAACTAAATCTCAGTTGTATCATATAGACAGCTAATTCCTTTCTTCTTTGCGTCATTGAAAATCCGACACTTTACAGGTCAACTACCTTAAAACTGCAAAGAGGATTTCTAAGAAAATTAATTTACCGGCCAACTATTTCAAGACCTCATCATCCTGCCGTCATCTTTTCCCTCCCGACGATAAACTTTGTACGATGTTAATAGTATGTTGGTCAGTCGGTCGGTCGGTCGGTCTTAATCGCGGTCTTAGGAAAGTTGAGACGCGATTAAGCGGCTTCGTGTGTATTGTGTTTTTATCGAGAGAACTAAACCACTTAGAAAGAGAGAGAGAGAGAGAGAGAAAGAGAGAGCCGCTCGATCGCGCTCGACTCGACATACTTTCGCAATCGCGAAACCCGCTCCGAGCTCGCGAAGCCGGCGACCCTTTCCGCGGGAGGACCGGCGATTCCCGCCGCCTGCAGTGCGTTAACTGGATCAGCGAGGCTTCGACAAAGGCTTCCCTTATCCAAAGCCATAACGCTCGCATTCACATATCGCGCGGAACGCTGTTATCGCGCCGTTTACGGCACTTTATTACGGCCGCCGGTTCGTGACTTCGCGAATGAAATTAAGCAAGAGCACGGAGAGAGCCTCAATGGCGAATAGTTTCCTTTCTAACAACGCTTTGTGGCGGCGCGCCGGGCCAACCGAAAGAGGATTTTCGAGGACTCCCCGCGAAATGATAAATACGCCGGGAATCCGCGAAAGCGTCGTAATCGAATGCGAGGGGCCAAATTGGGATCCGCCGACGGTCCCGACGGGATTTTCCTGCGGACCGTCTTTCCCCGCATTAATTAATCCGCGTATTCACTTCGGTCCTCGGGCATTGCGCGCCCAAACTTTTCCACCTTATCACCGTCGTCGATTCACTTATTCGTTGCAATCGAAAACCCCGCCGATCCCCGCCGACGTATTTCAATTCGAGACCGAACGAGACTGCACTCGTATTCGTGAAAACGTCGAATTATCGCAGATTATGATCCACCACCGGGCGGGCTCGCGTGATCCGAAACTTTTAATACTCGGCGAAAGCGAAGCGTTAAACTCGAAAGCAAAGCAAACTTTGCTTTCAGCCGCTGTTTCCGCCTAATTGTAGCACTCATCGGTTTTGATGGCGGGCGAAATAGAATGATGAGAGCGGGACACACGGGGCGAGAGAAAGAGAGAGAGAGAGAGAGAGTGTGATCACCTTTTTCACCTTCGCAGCGCCGATCAAGGAGGTATATTGCGAGAGCGAACACTCTCCGCGCCGGTGTGCTTCATCATCGAGCACCTCCGAAAGGGTGAAGAATACGCGAGCGCGCAGCTATTATCGAATTAGGAGCGATCCCTCGAAATGCAGTGAAATTCCGTTAAAATAAACGAATGATGGAATTGAGTTTTTGCAGGCGGACGAGAATCCGCGCGCTCGAATCCCGCGATCGACGTCGACAACCACTGACCGGGCAATCCGATACGTAATGTAATGAAATGAAACGTTAGCGCAACGAATTTCATTTGACAGCCCGACTCGTTGTAACGAGATTTCGGCGCGAACTTAATTTGAAGTTTGTTGCTACGGCCTCTCTCTCTCTCGCGCTCCGGCTTCCTCCCTCCTTCCATTCCTCTCTCCCTCCCTCTCTCTCTCTCTCTCTTTCCTTATCTTTCTGTCTCTCCCCCTTCAAACACAACGTCGATTGTCGAAAGCGTCGTCGCGTTAAATTGTCACCACCTCAAACACCGTCGCGACAACTTACCTCAACATTCGTCGCGTCTCGTCGCGGAAGTTCGGAGCCGAGTCGCTCGCGCGGACGGGCTGTCGCGTTCTCGCGCGTGTAACTCAAATGCCCGATACGTCGTCGTACTTAACGTTTAACGAAGCTTATCGCTAATCACAACTTGCCACGCACGTCCTCTCCCTCCCTCTCTCTCGCTCGCTCTGAGTATAAATATTACTTGACCCCCGCAGCTCAATAGAAATATGCCATTTTTCATTCCGAATTCTTTCATCTCTATCTCGAACTCGATACGAAATCTTCCCACTTATCATAGACTCATACTAAGACTTTTTCTCTTAAAATGCTCATCTCTCATTTGATTATCTATTTGTACCCGTTGTCATTTTAAGTAATTCAAGTAACCCTTTGTTTTTCACCTCGGTATTCAGTATCTCATCTCTTCAACTTAATCTCACATTCTTCCTCTCTCTCTCTCTTCCTTTTTCTTTTTGTATTTTTTTCTTATTACTTCTTTGCTTTCCGACTTATGTAAATATTTATCAGTCTTTAAAAGGCATAAAATTGAAATAAACGCTTTTGTCTCCCCCCCCCTCCCCCCTCTCTCACTCGTGGCGGGCTTCTCTCGAGTTACTTCCGAAATACTAAACGCACTACGTCAGTGCGCGCAAGCGTTCCGCTCGTAAGATATAAATTCTCGTCGGGCGCGCGTCTCCCTCATCGTCGATCCGCAGTGGCGCGCGAAGGCGCGGAAGAGCGATAAACATATGAGAAAAAGGGATGTATAATCGGCGAGGAAAAGCTCGGATACGCGCGTCGCACGGCGAACGATAAAGGCGCGAGAAGGACGGACCGCGCCGGAACAGGGGGCGGCGAGCTCGCGCGCGCTTTTAAAATGCAAATAGAGATATAAATATTTTATTGCGATCCTGCGCGCGCGCGTGGAGGCCTCATCTCGCGGGATATCCCCCTCTCTCTTTCTCTAGCTCGTTCTCTCTCCGTATCCCGACACGAGCCGCGTTTTTCCCGGCCGGTTCGGCCGGCCGCGAGCACCGAAATGCGAATTGAATTGCACCGCCTTCTCTTTTTTTTTTTTGTTTTTACACCGAGTGCCGCCGACGGAAAAGCCTTTTTACGTTCCTATAACCGCCACTTTGCGCTATACGCGCGGGCGAGACGTGCGCGTGGCTCATGGTGAAAATGCCCGATCGTGTAGGCGGGCGTAGTGTTTCGCAGGCGGATCTCGTCGCGCGTTTCGTCAACCGAAACGCCGGATATTCGTGCCTCCGTTAGCCGCACACGAATAATCCCGCGAAATGCGAATCCCCCCTGCGCCTTTGCGAGCCAGTCGATCTGTGAACCCGATTAATACGGGCTTGTCTTACGCTTGTCGCTAAGTAACGCCACGCTCGCGGGTAACGCAAACGGATCCCGAGTCGAAATTCCGAAACGCCACTCGGACGCTCTTAAGGACAGTTTGCGCCTACTTAAGAACCTACTTCGACGATATCGACACTTTTTAGCCTCTCCTTTGAACCTTCAATTCTACAGACTGAATTTTAACGCTACCTTCATCGTCCTATTTTAACGCTAAAACAACGAGAACGGAAATTTCAGGCATCATCAGGGCGGAAGTGGGGGTTACATTATATTATTAGAATTGAAGTCGAACCTATTTGATTTATCTCAGCTCCCACTATGTTGTAGAATCGAAGGTTTAACATAGTCGAAATTTCGACTCGGGATGCGTAAGTACGGACACGGTTCGCAAATGTCTGCGATACGCGCGCACGCGGAAGTTACATTACGCTACGTTACTGCGCAAATATTTGATATCGTACGGTATTTGTGCGCAGAGTAACTTATGATACAATGACCGATGGGGCCGCGGTGTTCGCTTGATACAAAAATACGTTCGGCCAACAGCGTTAAAACAATTCGGCGATTTCGCTTCTACCCCGCTTTCGCGCGCCGCGACGTGCCGCGGCTAACAATGCGCGTTGTTTAAATTAACTCCGGTTTAACGCAATGAATAACTACTCGACTCCGGTAAACAATAGAGGGAACACCGATTTAATCGCGGGCCAAGTTTGCGCTGGCAGAGCGCGCATTTTCGCGTCAGCGCCGCGCGATTAGCAATTACGCGATATTTTTTTTAGCCCCCTCCCCCCGCC
>NW_014556140.1:1373068-1436519 GCF_001313825.1 Dinoponera quadriceps
TTTCCCCCCCCCCCCCCCCCCCCCCCCCCCCGTCGTGCGGACGACGCAAAAACGTCGACAAATGCGCGCGAGCGGGTTTAGCTCGCGCACGTTGTTCGTTGCATGCGAGACGCGTGCGCGTGGCATTATTAATTAACTGTTTGTTTCGATAGCCGATGGCCTTCACTACGCGCGTACTAATTAACTCCGTATGTCCCGCGCAAAGTTTAATTAGTCACCGCGGCCGACTCGATGCCTAAAGCTACCGTTACTCATGAATCTTCATGCGAATTACGCGATACGCATCGATCCAGATATCAGCGAGCAGTGAGCGCGTAATAGATGCGATTTCGCGAATTCGTCGTCGTGATCCTCGTTGCGACCCTCCCCTCCCTCCGAAAATGTCGCATTGTTCTGTTCGAAGCAGCAGATCCTCGTCGAAATTTACGTCGTGTCGCAGAGAATCGCTCGATAATCGGCCGCCGCGCGCTTGGACGCGAATTTTTCCGTAGCAGAAGATCGAGATGAATTTCTTCTCGCAAAAATGTCGAGGCTGATCGAATAGTTTTCGAGCTGTGAGCGATCTCAGAAGGGAAAGATAACGAGATTTAAATTTTTTTTTAATGCAAGCAGTTTATATATCGTTCTTTGGTAATTTTCGGGAGACCGTAAGGCTCGCGTTTTCAGTAGCGATCAACTCGTAGATCATGTTTACTCGAATAACTTTTGTAACATATATCACTACGTATACTGTGTTTTCTTCAGATTTTCATTATTTAAACAAATACTTTCGCAAATGTGACTTTATATTCGTAATCGGCGTCATCGAGAGCCTCCTACATCTCGTATTAAATCTGGCTTCTTATTCGTCATCATTGTAATTACACGACAGGAGGGTGAAAATTGAAAGGTCGCTAACTGCCGATAAAAACCGTTTATGGGCAAAAGTGGGAAAGCATGGGTGAAAGATTTTTCGTAGTTCCACATTTGTGTCGAATTCGAAAGAGATCGGAGTGCATCACTTTGGACGGGTTAATGTGGAAGTCTCGAACAAAGAAGACTTCATTCGTCCCGTTTCTTCCTCGTGTGACGACGCAACATTCCGACACGGCGCCGGGCGTTATCTTGAACAAGTGACGGGACTTTCTTTGTGCTCCACGCCAATTTTCTGAACGCACCGACACCTTCGGCCTTTCATCAGGCACATCTCGGCGTAACAGTACATGCCATCGCGTATTAAACGCCTAGGGCACGGCCAACACTTCCGGCGTTGGCCGTAAATTAGAGACGAAGTTCGCCGGTACGGCCAGGGCTACCTGGCCAAATTAAAGTGTCCCCCGTCCCTCTCCCCCCCCTTCCCCCGAACGCAAATTAGACGAGACGACGGCGTGTCGGAACGCCCGTGGCGCGCGTGCTTCGCGCGTAAAAAGACGTTGCTTCGGTCCGCTGTTCCACGCCGGAAAATCGATCGCGCGAGACGCCCACCAGTTGATTAACGAGGAGACGCTCCGCGCTACCCAATGCCGCTGAAATAACGCGACGTGTGAAGAAATCGCGCGGGAAAAAAGAGATAGAAGAACGGAGAGAGGGAGGGAAAAAAAGAAAGGAAGAGAGCGGGAGAGAGAGGGCAACTTCACGTCGTCGATGTATCTTCCTGTACAAACGTCTCTCTACAAGTACAATACCGAGGATAAAACTGAACGATTCCGCATAATTCTCACGCTCGAGGTGGAGAAACGTTCGGCAGGTAGGCGGGGTGGAAGGGGAGGGGCGAAGCGCAATACTCGTCGTTTTCGCGTCGCAACGATATTCCACTCCCGTTTTCGCGATTGCACCCTACCCTAACCATATATTCGCGGCTGATTTTTTGCTTCGCGGTCGACCCAATCTCCACGGAGGTAGCAAGGGCCGGTACAAGCGAGTCTACCAAGTTTTTACGCCGGTACGCTGGCGCGCTGCCAGGTTGGATGGCAAAACTGCGAGATGCGCTTCGGAATTGACTTTGTCCCTCTTCGTCCGGTAGCACCCCTCTCCTTCCCTCTTTCTCTCCCCCCCCCCTCTTTGTAAATGTTCCGTTGTCTCTTCACGTGCCCCCGCAAAACTCGCGCCGCTCGCCTTCCCGATGCATTCGGAGGACATCGCGAAGGAAGTGCAATCGACGATTCTCGTTGACCGCCGCACCATCTGGCGTACAACCGCATTTTTCAGGTGTGGTACGGGATTTTCATAAACGTGAGATAGTTTCTAAACAGCCCGAAGCTTCCGAGTGTCTCCTCTCGGAATCTCTCTCGACGGGCAGAGAGGCAACCGTTGCGAACGAATCGCGACCATCCGTTGCAAGGAGCGACACGATAACTTCGTTACCATAATAATTGGGGGGGGNGGGAAAGCATCAAGACCGGCGTACCATTTTGTTTTTAGGCCCTGTTGCCCTATTGCTGGTGTAAAATTAAAACCGATGTGCATGAATGCAAATCAGCAACACTTCTCTAGTAAAATATATGATAGTTTTGGGAAAATTGCAGCATATTTACCCGCAAGTAATTAATTCTTAAGATATTTGAGGTGGAGGCTTCTACAAACTATACTCCAAGGCCGACATATGCCTGTAGGAAATTATCAAAATAATAAGATGAAAACGCATGAAATTACATTATTTTGTATATTCATGATATATCCTTACATCGTTATCGTTAATCTTATATATTTCTTAAAACTTTACGAATTTTACAATGTATACTGCTCTATTATGTGGAAAGGGATCCGCCGACTTCTTCTTTCCGACCGTCTTAAATAAACAAGGAAAACACGGGGAAAAAACACGTCAATCAAGTGTTTTAATAGACACTTCGCAATTTCGCTTCGTCCAAACCGTTTAAAGTTAGCTCCAAATTGTTATTTCGCCAAGATCGGTTACTGCACTATGAGACAAATACGGTTATTTTCGGGAACAGTACAGTAATATTTCAACTATATTCTGTAAAATGATATTTACAGCCAAGCTCAGATATGTCAGTTAAAAGACCGGTAAACTCACAGGTATATCGATTTAAAGGACAACCTAATTCTAACTCCTTTGCGTAGGTGTGACCAACGACAGAGGATAGAGACTGGCGCAAGTTGTGAAGTAACATAAAAGGTTCAGAACTCACATAACTATAAAATAGCATTGTTCAATAAATTACTTACCGTCGATTCGTTACCTCAATTTTCCCAAGAAAAACAGCTCAGTAAGCGCCTCAGCGCCGCAACGAACAATTAAACGGCGCTAATAACATAACATAATGAACATGTTTTCTGCTTCGCAAACAGCAACTCGTTATTTCAGCTCCGCTGCTGCGAATAATAGACGAAATTTCATATTCTGTCCGACAGAGTTCAGTTTACCGTATCTCTATCAGTTTTAGTTTCCCTGTATTAATTAATAACTGACTATTGAACAAACACCCGCGTGTTCGATAACTCTTATAATTCTCTGCTTCCCTCTCACATCGAGACATCGAAATTTCGCGCCACGAATATCTCGATTGTTCCGCTTGACTATAGATAAAAAGTCATTTCGCACGCTGCATCCCGCGAGCAGAGCGCGGCCGCGCGATCTTCTTACACTTCGGGCCGTCGTGCGACGGCAATCGCGCTTGTTATCCGTCTGGCTTTCGGAAAGTCCGACGAGCGCGGAACTCATCTATTGAAACCGGGAGGTCTCGCCTCTCCACCTACGCGGACTCCGCGGATTCCGTGAGATCCGTTTCAGGTTTCTGGCCGGCGAGTCTGGTCGGAATCGCAACTATTGGCCGTTCTACGGTTCGAAAGTAGCGGGGGCTTAGGGCGTGAGGATTTCGAAGTTCTCGCGAGCCGGGACGGACTGGTGGTGGTTGCAGGTCACCGACCGTCGGGTCTAATAAATTCGTGTCTTTAGACGGCCATTGATAGAGTCGCTTCTTCCCACGGGGGAAAGAAACGAAGGAGCGGAATTTCCAGCGCTTCTACCCCCCCCCCCCCCNCACTCCTCCTCCTCCACCTCCTGCTTCGGTGCCGGGGAACCGGGAGCAGGACACAGGAAGTAGCCAAGTTAATCCGAAGTTCCATCATTGAAACTCGCCCCTGCGAAGCCCTCGACCGCTCCTTTCTCTCTCTCTCTCTCTCTCTCTTTCCGCTTTTTCGCCGTCTCGCCGTACCCGCACACGTTCCACCCCGTTCTATACTTGCTCGACTTCGCGCTGCGGCTCTCTCTCTCGGCCGCCGCTCTTTTGTCGCCGCCCTTTATCGGTATCCGTATTTATACGGCTGGCTACAAACGTCAAACGTTGAAAGGCTAGTGGAAGCTGGGAAATTGGTTATTTATGGCGCTATGGTAAAACGACAATGCCCAGGCTGGATAAATAACGAGTAACTTTGGAGAATTTCCACCCGCGAGGCGTTATCGGCCGTTTATTCATTCCATTTATCGAGACGTTATCATTCGTGCGTTTTGGAAAAGCGCGAAAGAGAGAGAAAGAGAGAGAGAGAGAGAGAGAGAGAGAATCTCTTTGAAAAAGGGAGAATAAATTGCGACACCGGCGAGCCAAACGTTTTAACAGACACTTCGCGATATCGCTTATCAGCGCTCCTCTCTCTCTCTCTCTCGTTTAACTTGAAATTATTATTTCGCGTTCGCTTCAGACAGAAAAAATTCGTCACACTCTGAGAGATGTAATTCATAACAATGGTTACAACGCGTGAATCGGCTCTTAGCTTTTGTCCTCGACGAGAGGTATCTCTCCATGTAGAAATAATAATATTAAGAAAAAAAGATGAGCGACACCCGTAAACTTGGACAATTTGTGACTTCTATTGGTATATTCTCTTTTCTCGCAGTTTTTCATTTCGCGAGAAAAGAACGACGAGAGTCGAGGATAAAAGCTAAGAGTCGATGACGCGCTGTAACCATTGTTATGAATTACATCACGTTCTGTCGCTAAAATTTCTCGCGAGAGATCCTCCCTCTCACCCCCGCCTTTCCTCCTCCCTCGGCCTTTTCAATCGTTACTTACTGTCGCTTCTCGCCACGTTACGGATAAACCGTGTTTTTATCCGACTCTATATAGATATACGGGGGACTGCGGCGCGCCCGGCACGGCCGGCGTACACTTGGGAAATTAGGATGGTTCGCGATTATTGATTTTTTTTCGTGCGGCAGCATCGTGCGGCCCTGCTGGGATGATCGCGCGACCAAAGGGAAGATCTCAGGTGGAAATTGGCAATTCCCCGAGACGAACGTGTTTGCCCCCTCCCTCCCCCTCTCCTCCCCCTCCACCTCAAAACCGTTAACGAGCGCTCATCGACTTGAACGTAAATTGCGGCGCGCCGCGTACTTCATCTACTGGCTGCTGATACGCTGAAAAGCGCACGAGCGCCGTTTTATCTCTCGCCGCTCGATTGGCGGAGGTTACATCTTATGACTGACCTAATTTCATCTGTCATGGTCGGGAACTTGAGCGCAAAGAGATAAAAATGTCTCCCCCGGTATTATTCAAATCGAGCGGCGAGTTCGAGAGGCCATCCAAAGAGGTCGGGGAACGATCCAAAGCGATGAAAAAAATATCGCATGTTTTTATAGACTTTCAACCAGGACTGGGAATAATATTCGAAGCTTCGAATAATTCGATTTTTGAATCTTCGAATCTTTGATCTTCGTCGAATTCAAGTGTCGAATTATACCGAAGTTTCGAAGGTTCGAACATGTCGATTAGTATCTATCTTTATTTTTGACACAAAAATGTGTCAGGGACGACTCGCGAAATTGGATGGATCATAATTTGCCCGTGCGTGCGCGAAGATTCCGATCCGCAAAATTCTACGGCGTTCGCGAGACATCGAAGGTGCGATACTATACATATATATCCGTAGAATGCGGTGATCCGCGCGGTTTTACGAGCGCTTCTACGTGACAGGACACCAAGATGTCAGTCTGTTATTCCTCGATCTTCCTTTTCTCCCCCCTTCCCTCTCTCTCTCTCTCTCTCTCTTTTTCTTTTTTTTTCATTCTCTACACCAACGAAGTCTCACCGTTCGAAACGCTTCACGCTTCGCCGTAAACTCGAGAGTTCGAAGCGCCATTGACTTTTGTAGACCCGCGCTTCTGCCAGCTTTAAAGTACAAGAATCGAGAATAGAATTCTGCAGAACAGACGAGCAAAAAGTCCCTCTCATCGACCTTTCGTCCGTTGTGCTGGTTAAACTCCTTTTTGCGCGATTTTGTCCGACTCGCGGGCGAATTATTTATTCCGTTCTCGACGCTCTTTCAACATTTCGTTCTCTTTTTTTACTCTCATTCCCCCTCACCGACGTTTCTCCGACATTTTTGCATAGATAAAGTCGATCATCGTTTCCCTCCATCCATCAGCATAATCGTAATACTGCATCATCAAATTAATACCAATTTGTCCGTAATTTTTTCCCCAGGACGTACGCCTCGAGAGACGTTCGAATTCATCGCGTGAAATTTATCGGTATCTCCCATCGATATCTTAGCGTACACGTCAGCGAGGTCCATCAAGCAATTGTCGTTCGTAAAAGGACGGTCTCTGTTGGAGTTACGATCTGTCGTGTAGCGCGTTGTAAATCGAAGGATTACGTGCGACGGTCTAATTCATTTCTTGAGAGCCTCGGAAAGATCAATCCGGCAGCGGACGCGATTAAATTAATATTTTTTTCAAAAAGTATTAATTCCTTTTTAGGCACATTGTAAAACCGATTCTATTTATTAATTCATTATTTAATAAATGTTCCTCGTGACGTTTTCTTCGATATTTATTGGTTAGAAAAAAATTATTACTTTTGTAAAATATGTTAACATTTTCTTATTAATTGGTTTATTTGCCAGGAATACAAATTTTATTGCACCGTATTCAAACAAACGTTGGTTTCTGTGAAACAAACCTTATATTTCGCAAGTAAATTTTTAAGTCTTCTCAATGTAGAGGAAAAGCAAAATGTGGGAAGGAAGCAATCTTTTTTCCACACTTTTGTTTCGTATTTTACTTTTCTAAAAGGCAAGAACCTTGCCTGTAAATAAATGTAATAATAATAATAATTACTCGGTCGCACTCTGAGCCGTTCAATCAGCCCGAAGGCTCCAGAACGTTTCTCTCAGCGTTAACGAACTTTGCACTTTTTCCCGGACGCCAGATATTCGCGCAACGATGCCGCGTGCATTTCTCGCAGCGTAGTCATCGTGTTCGCAGTAACAGCTCGATGTAACTGTCCCTGTTTGCTGGAAATAGACGCGGTGCTGCGCGCGCGCGCGCGCGCACGTTACATATGACAGTGCGGTTGCTTTCAATATGTGGGCGCTTAGTAGCTGGCAAAGTTGTAGAATTTTGCGAAGCGGCCATTATTCCGTGCAACGCGGCATCGTAATTCAATAGTCGCCCCGCACGCTAGAACTTGATTATCGTCCATTATCACAAACGATATTATTCGCATAATTTACGGCGGAGCGCTTAGAATCGAATCTCGCATAACTGCATGAGCGATTTCTATGGAGACATCACGGCCTTTCCCGACGATAAACCCTCGTTGCGGTCGCCCCGAATCCGTCCCCGATATCGGGAATAATCGGGAATAATCGTGACGTAATTCAACGCCAGTTCTGCCACTTTTTTTCATTCGATCGTTGTTTACCGATACGTAAACTAAATCACCGAATATCACTGCGTCGTTAACATTGGTAGCGCAAGATTGTACGATAGGTAATGATTTCATCGATGATAAGGCACAGACAATTCCTTACACCGTCATTGATTGTCGATCAACAGAGCTTTATAATAAAAACAAAATAATATCTGTAATAATGAGAGGAGAAGGTAATATCACGGCCCCTCTTTTAATGTCTTCACTATTGGACTCTTAAGCTGAGAGTCCAATAGTGAAGACAAGTCGAAATCAATAACTTTGTCAACAATAAATATTTTGTTATTGTACAAAATGTAAATAGGGGTGATACATGATACCATAATAGGATCTTTTCCTCTAATAATAATTGATCGACTAACTTACATATTATATAAATAGCGTTAGAAAAATGCAGTTGGACGGCCAAAAGGCAAAGCTTTGCAGCTGATATTAATATTTATCTTTCGAGAGAAATTAAGACCACAGCTCTTAATTATCACAAGATACTTAATTATACAAGTCGGAATTATACAATGTAATTAATTACACAAGTCGAAATCATTAATAATTAAAATACACATGAACGCTCGCAGAAACATACACGGCGTACGCAAGATCCGAACCACAGACAATCAGGCAGACACAGGACCCCCCCATTCAGATAATTGTTTATCGTCGAATTAATACAGAATTTTCGCAAAAATATCACGTATACATCTCGCTTTCCATTATCCGCTCTCCTCTTAATTACAATCAGCGACAGCGGGAAATCCGGAAACACTTTATCGCTCTCAACAATTCGCGCGGATTAACGGCAGCTCAGTGAATGGATCAGTGGCCCGCTACCGCTGACCGTGAAATAAAACCCTCAACTGACCCTTGACTCCCCGTCGTAAACTGTCCTTAATAACACGGATCTAAGAGGGTTTTAAAGAGTTCTTTATTAAGTCGTTCGTGGTCGCTTCCGGCGTGAGTCTTCCTCGTAAGCGGTCGAGAACGTAATAGTCCGGCGCACCGCGCACACGCCATCAATCGTGTACGTATGTGAATGTACGTGTGTATGCGTGTCGATTTAACGATTCTAAGGTGTCCCGAATAGGCAGGGATAGCCGGCGGACAAGGGTAGGCCAGAAACGAGCCGGGATAGCTCAGGATTGGCTGAGGATAGACCGGGATAAGCAAGACTCGCTCGTATCCCGGTACCTTACGAAGCAGTGACTCGGTTGCCCCCCCCCCCCCTTTCCNAGATTTCGTTCCGCGAAGAAAAGGAGTAAAGAGCGGAAAGAGAGTGTCCCTTTTTCTCTCCTCCCTCTTCACCTCTCTCTTCCTCTCTCTCTCTCTCTCTCTCTTGCTCTCTGTCTCTTTACCTTCCCCCGTCGCTCGCTGGCACTTCCGACTCAAGCCTGGGCACCCTCGTGCGATAGGATCGCTTTGGCGACGGTAATAAAGGGAAGTGGAGTTCAACGGAGGTAAATCGAGTTACCTTCGCCGGGGTCTTCGTCTTTTTTTTCCCGTGGCAGCTCCTTACTCCTCCAACTCGTCGACGCGCTCGTCCGCATTCTTTCATGCCGCGGGAGGAGGACGACGGGGTCAGGGAGAGGGTCGGGGCGAGGGGGTTGAGATAGGTCAACCGAGAGAGAGAGAGAGAGAGAGTGCGGAGGACTCGTAGTCAAAGAAGGGCCGTTCCGTCGCTATCCTCGGTCCTGGAACAACGACGGAAACGATCGTTGGGCGGAGGGCACGAAACGTGAACGGAGGGCGGCGGTGACGAAGTTACGATGCCGGAGTTTTTTGATTCCCTTAAGCTGATAACGATCGATCTCGCGGACAAACACGCGACAAAGGCGCGTGAGCGGATACTGGATCGCCGACGCTTTCGTTTCTCTCTCTCTCTCTCTCTTTCTTCCTTTCTATTTTTTTTTTTAGTAAGGAAGAAAGGTCGAAGTAACGACGCGTTCTCCGGAGTCGCATTGAAGCGCAGATAATCGGGAGAGCTTCGGCTTATTGTCGGGTCCTTACGAGGTTTTTATCGGAATTCGCTTCCTTTTATTACAACACGAATTCGTCCTCTTATCCGAGGTCTTTTTGTCGCGATCGCACAGCAACGAAAGCGAAAGACGATTTTGATTCTACTTTCCGAGCGTTACAGACTTATATAGAATAGACTGAGCGCTCACATCGGACAGCCGGCGATAGTAAGAGAGAACAGTAAAGAGAGTGATGCTTTCTTTGTCTAATCGTATAGTTGGCGGGGAGAAAGAAAGAGAAGAATCAGTGAGATACATCAGTTGCGTTGTATTTCACTAATGTTCGCTCACTAAATCCGATACTCTAAATTATTACATAGCGTCGCTGTCCTTTCGTAACTATGCGTTATTATAAACGTAACATCAACTTGATTAGTAATTTTCACAACTCGGCTGTGTGAAACAACTTCACAAACGTATTACGAACGTTTCTCCGACAATGTACAACTACGCACACTTGCATATCATTTATGTGTCTTCTCACACGATCAAACACACGTTATTCCTCTCTTTCCACCACCATGTCCGCTCTCACTCTTCTGTTTCCCCCACATCGGCCACCTGTGGTACTACGTGACAAAGAAAGCACCATTGTTAACATATCTCTGTCCTTCGGTCTTGGCCTCAGGCTCGCCAATGGTAATGCGCAGTCTATCCTACGTGTCTATGGTGAGTGTTGATACATTTTCGCTCGCGGCGTCCCCACAATGCGTCGCGACATTTGTCGTCCCTTTGTGTCCCGCCGACTCGAAGTCGGTCGGATTTATGTAACGCGACGAATCGTACGAGAAAGAGAGAGAGAGAGAGAAAGAGAGAGAGTTCAGCATAGCCGCGAGAAATCCAACTGGTTATTAATCGGGACGATACGGCGCGGTAAGTGGGAACTTTGGTGTAACAACGGAAAGAAAGAGATCCAGCCGGTACTTTAACGGCCGATTTAAGAGAACGCTCTTGAGAACGCTCAATAAGTAGCAATAAGGGCCGCGCGGGAGCGTAAACGCTCGTAAAATTTCAGAACGATTTGTCCCCCCTTCGGTCACACCGATCGCCGTCGAGTTTTACCTCGCGGCTCGCGAATTCTATCGCGCGTTCGCACTTCCGGGCACTTCGCGCGAATCCCGATAGCCCGATCAGCGCTCTCTCTCTCTCTCTTTCTCTCTATCGACTAGCTGCTCCGCTAGTCTCATCGCGAGCCCGCCGCGAGGAGCAATCGCCGGGAACGTCGGACTTGGTCGTACGATTAAGCCGCACACGGTCGAGTCGAGTGGAGTCGCGCGAAAAGTCGCAATGGTTCTATCGGAGGTTCCATTAGCGCAGTGCTGGCGAGCGCGAAGGTTGATTAGGAACTGACGACCGTTAGGTCTCTTTAAGTCTCTCACTTCACACTAATCCGAAGCGGTACGGTCGTAGCGGTACGAAAAGTCGCCTCCATATCCTCGACAATTTCTAGAAACGACAGTTCTCGATATGCGCGGTGGTCACGACGCTTCTCCCGAAATTTTCATGCTATTTCGACGCTCCTGAGGATAATTCGCGGCTATTCGGACAAGCTCACAGGCCGATAAAAATCTGCTACGATCGTTAGCGCCTCTCTTGAACCTTCGGTTCTACAGATTTCATTTTATCGCTATCTTGAAGCTACGAATCTCCCCGATACTTTGATTATGAAATTCGAGACAGTGTGGTTTAATGCTCGGGAACAGGTGGTTCCAAGACCAACGGGACCGATCAAAGTGGAGACGGGGGAAAATTCCACTCATCATCGTCTGATTTGGGAAAAGTGCTCGTAAGTATCACGGTGCAATGGATTTTAGCCACGAACGATTTCGCACACCCGATACCAGCAACTTACACTATAGAGAAGACCATCACTTCTTCACATTCATTTATTAAGTGAGATGCAAACTTTATGACTTGCAACTAACCCGTGTGACTTCCAACCCCTGTCTACCATACGGCTGAAATGTTAACTTGGATTTTAATGCAGCTCGACCGTATCTACGATATCATTTATTAATTCACTTTACACTCGCCAACATCACTTGTCTCGTCCTGTCACGTTTCTCATGGCCTCCTCCCCCGATAAGAGCATTTTCATAGTTGACCGTTGACCTCGTATAAATCGGAAAAAAAGACGGAGGAGGGAGGAAGGAAAGCATCGCCTGCAAAAATTCTCTCTCGGCGGGAGAGAGAGAGAGAGAGAGAGAGTACGTGCGGCAAGTTTGTCAATGTTGTCCCCGACATCAGGTTGTGCGGAGGGTCCTGCGCGTCGCGCGATCGACCGATTTCGACGCCATCCGGCTCGAATCGACTAGTTAAAATTCAGGCCGTCGACGCGGCTGGCATCGCCGGAACGCCAGCCGTGCGGCGCAGTTCGGAAACTAGTTTCCCCCTCGCGAGAAGCTCGGGCTGTGCTACGACCCCGAGACAGCCGTCCGGGAGCCGTTATACTATTTCCGGTCTGTTTCTACGATTTCGGCCAGGATCTACTTAGGAGGCGCGCGGCTTCGCCCAAGCTGGAGCCGATAAATGCGCGATAAGTCGACTCGATCGGTAAAAGAGAGAGAGAGAGAGAGAGAAGACTGATAAACCAAATGAGGCGAGCAGATGCTCCGTGACTCGTTTAATTAGCGGGATTAGTATAAACGCACGATTTCACAGGCTCGCGACATTTAACGCGCAGTCCTCGTTACCGTCGTTAATTAGTCGCCGAGAATGCCAACATAGCCGCTTTTCGCATTGTCCCGCGGAAAGGAAGCTCTCGCGGGGAGCACTTTTACTAACCGCGTTTCAAGGTGTGGGAAATCCGGAGATTCGGGGCAAGGTGGTCTCGGCGTTTTGTACCTGCGACGCGATCCCGTGAAGTACCTCGAGTCGGCATTGTTTGCGGATTTACATCGTTCCTCGATCTCCACCGTCGCGGAGGCTGACTTCTCATGCGGACGGTGAAGAGGGATCCTACCTTGTCTCCCGGCCTTCTCACGCACCGGCTCTCTTCTCTTTTCCCTCCCTCCCTCCCACCCTCTCCCTCGTCTTTCTTATTCTTTCTTACAGAATATATATTTTTCTATATTGTATCGAATAATATTACAATAACATTATCGACGGACTACGTCGGCGTAGTGTATACCTATACACGTTCTATCTCCCTCGTAAAATATGCATCGAACGCGGAGAGAGGTGGCCTCTCGATGGACTCGAGTTTTATAAGCTGACTTTCCCTTCGCGATAATTTAAACCGGGGCATAATTAAGGAGTTCTTTACGTCGTAAATCAAAGCTCCCGCGAAGTGGGTGAACTTCTCTCACAGGGATGCAAATAGACAGATAGGAGAATCTCGCTAATTTTGAGCGATCTCTCCCCCTCCCCCCCTCTCGACTCTCTCTCTCTCTCTCTCTTTCTCTCCGCCCGAGAGAAGAATCTTAATTCGGGATTTTGTTTGAGATTAAGATGCTCAAGGTCGAAAAGCCGAAATAATCCGCTTCGCGGAGCGCGAGGCGCGCGCGCTCGCAATCTGTTTGACTCCCCGCATTATCGCGAATGTGTCGTGAAGAGAGGCCGCGAGTCTCTTCTCGATGAAAAATAGCGCAAGCGATAGCCGCGCAACGCGAGATTGATAACACGATAGCATGTAGATGCGCGCGCACACGTTTTAATAAGGCGGGCCCGCTTAGTGGGGGCACAAGTTGACCGAATGAACGATGAGGGGTCGAGGCGCTTTGGCGGTCGGAATGGCCTTGTTTAGGGCACTGATTAATTCTCCATCGGGCGTTGATGAAATTCTGTCGATTGTGCCCCGTTCACGGCCGTTATTGCCGCCTCTATTCGTGTCGATTGTCCGTGCATCCATAATCGGCACTAATTATCGACGTTAATTACGGAGAATTAATATAAGAACTTTGTTAACCGAGCCGCGGTTATCATGTAAGCGCCCGCGAACATCGTGTTTAATAGAAGCCGCTCCCGCGCAACGAATAACTCCGTGTTCCGCACAGATAACGAGTCGATTAGAATGTTTCGCGCATCGCTGTGTGTGTGTGTGTGTGTGTGTGAACGCGGTGTAAAATTCGCGCGTTGTGTCGCAAATGTTAGCTTGTCTCTTAGCGCAGGGTAATTTCCATCAAGTGACACGAGCCGGCGCAAGCATGATTTCGTCTTTGTTCCACGTTCAATGAGTAACAATAATAGGATGACGCTTGTGTCGATTTGTGTAACTAAATGGGAAGCGGTCGTAATGAAGAAAAAGTGGCGGACAAGTAACGCACGAATGGCAAATGAACATATGTTTCTCGGCTGTGAAGCACATGAACTTCGTCTACCGCGTGCGGTAGGCGAAGCTCAAGCGAACGTTTCTGCTCGGGCGTTTGATGAAAAAGATATAAATATAATATAAATAAAAAATAGAAATGTAAGTATAAACGATCTAAATCTGAACCAAGCGATGAATTAAATCAACAGTTATTATCGTAAAACTCGGGCGATACGGAATATAGTAAAAGAAGTGACAGATAAATTTTTTAGTGTGAAAATATTTGTCATATTTGACATTACAAATATGTCGATTTAATTAGCATCAGGTGTTACTATTACAGATGAAACTTAGATTAAAATAATGAATATCACGAGACGCGCAAACGTGGGTATCGTGCAGCGTTTAAACGAAGACACGAGACGCGTTGCCCGTCGATTTGCGTTATTAAAATAACATAATCGCGGGAATGAATTCCGCCGGGAATTGGCGGACGCGCGCGATTTCGCACCGACATGTATTTCACGCGTGCGTCTGTCCGTCCGTCTGTCTGGTCCGCCTGCCTGCCAACCTGTCTGTGTTTGCGCGCCCGTGCCTCTGCACGTTTACGTAACGACACGTTGAACTCAAAGGGCAAACGTTACCCGGATGCAAACGACGCTCATTAGTACGTACGAGGATACATTAGGAGACAGCTTAGCTGAGACGCACCTCCGGCCGTCCATTAGCGGCCTCGTCTTGCGAATTACGCGAGCGCTTATTAAGCCGCGAATTTCCGGATGACCGACGGTGTAACCCCTAATGCGAGACAGAAAGTACGACGTGTAACGCAATTTATTTCATTATCACTCGTTAAAGCCGAAGCAGGGCGTTCGCATCACTGCGCGAATATCGCATCCGTCGGCTCGCAGCCCGCGAATTTTCCGGATTTCTCCGGGACCGTAAACCGTAATTTCGACGCCGCGAATCGAACGACGAGAATCGCAGTCGAGAGGGGCGGAATGGGGGAGGTTAACTTCGCTTCGTTGGAAATTGAAAAGGAATTCGTTTTCTGACGCGACAATTCACGGCCGGTTTGACAGTTGTTCGTTACCTGGCATTATCGCTTTGTAACGAAGAGTATTCTCTCGAAGGAATATCCCGAGACTCGTAAAACCGAAGCCTTGACAATTACCATCCGCCTGCGAAGCGAACGGGCGATAATAATTAAGGTAGGTATTATGCGAAATTTAATTATGGCAGATTGTTCAATAAAGAATCGCCGAGCGGGGGAACTGCACGCAATCGAGACAGTACGCTAAGGAAAGAGCGCCGGTTAATTATTAATTATCCCCGCGCATCCCTCTCTCTCTCTCTCTCTCTCTCTCTCTTGTAATAATGGCCACGACGTTGCGCCGACCACAAGTAGCACTCTGTTACCCGCTGCACGGCCCCTAATTGAGACTTTACACCGCAACGACGAGTGCGACTTTAATTATCGCGTATGATTTCGTCGATGTCTCTTCGTACGCACGGCTGCGTTTTAGCGCGGCTCTCCTTGCATTCGCGATTTCCGCTCTTTATTAGTTAATCCGTGGTAGTTGATACTGCCGAGGAAACTCATCCCCTGAAAAATGTAGGAGAGAGGGAGGAGAAAGGGGAACTGATAGATTTGTTTTAGCGACTGAGGCTTTCGTATCTGCACGGGAAAATAAATTTCTATCTAAATCTCCACTCTAAAAAATTTCTACTCTAAATTTCGAAGTTTCATATCTACATGGAAAAAATAAGCAAGAATATATAATCTTATATAAAGATAAGACTTACATGAAGAAATTGTATATAGTTTTATGCATATTAAAAAATGTTATGTTTCAAACGGGATACACTTAAATTTTTGTGTTACACTAACAAAGTGAATATGTTAGAAAGTAATGCATTAACACGACGAATATATTAATTTAATATATATTCATATATATTAATTTAATATATATACTTTTTCTCCATATTAAAGTAACGCAAAAATTTCAGTGTATCGTTTTTAACACTAAATGTTTCACTGTGTGTAGAAAGAACAATATCTTCGTTCTTTGTATCTAATATGTTTTCTTCTCAATTCATGAAAATTATTCTTGAATAACGAGAATATGATATTTTTAATGAGAATATGATATTTTTACTTATATATATATATATATATGAAAACACGAGTCCTGAATTGATCTATTAATTTTTCTTTCCGTATAATTGCGGATTTTATTATTTAGTCATGTTTTATTTTCTTGACGCAGAGGACAGACAGTTATGCTTTTCCAATAATCGCGTCTCTAATAACGGTCAATAGAAATTGCGAGAGAAAACGTATCGACCGACAGATGAGACGTGACGCTCGATGAGAGATAATTTTATCTTATTCATCGATGAAATGTCAATCGGAATATTCCCTTCGAATATGCATTAATTTCTAAATCGTACACGCGAAACTACAATTCAGAAGAAGCATCCGTGCGCTTCTGATATATCTGATATCTCTCATCTATAATGAAAAAAGAATTCGGCAACAATTACTAAGGTTTATGTTGGTTAAATAAAATTGATTTATGATGGTTAAATACTTCCAACTAAATTGGCTACCGCAACTATGTCATGTAATACCGTATGCTGTATATAGTATACAGTACATACTGAGAAAAAGAAATTGATGTTTTACGAAGTAAATGTTTCTCGCGACATTTCCTCCGATATTTATTGATTAGAAAGAAAATTTGACTGTAATAAGAGAATAGATTTACAAAAACATTTTTGTGAAATACACCGGAGTTTTCTTACCAAATAGTTCATTTATTGGGGATACAATTTTATTTCACCGTGAAATAAACGTTATATTTCACTAATCGATTCTTAAGTTTTTCCTCAATGCGATGCGCGTACCAAATGATTTGGTTGCAGTGACCGAACAATTCGGTGGAAACTAACCGAATCCCGGTAAATGTTAAGCCATATCCTTTTTCCTTTTCAACGTGCATCTCGAGATCCGATTTTCCAACGCTGCATCGCGTACATCCAATTTTTCCGCGGTGTGTCTTTGCGCGACGCGACAGCGGACAGAACTTTAATTACACGCGGTTCCGCATAAACGTCCACGGCTTTCTGCTCGATCTTATGACGACGACGACGGCGACGACGACGACGACGATTGCACAACGGTAACTACCGGCGCTTCCCTTTGAAGGATACTTCGCGCACAGGAAAGAGACCGGGCTCGCGTCCGATCTCTCTGATATCCCGCGAGTGCGTTTGATCAAGAAAATTCTTCCTCGCTTCGCATCCTATTTAAAGACGCGTTTCCGCGGCCCGCGAGGCGCGTCCCACACAGTCGGGGATGCCGGGCGAGCTCGAATCACGAAACTCAAAAAGTTCGTTGCGAGCCAACTTTACAAGCGGGAAACGAGAAACGCGCTCTCCACCACCGTTTCAACGTTCTCGCATAAACCCGTGCGAGGGGGGATCGCCGGGGGCAAATTGTTTCCGCCGCTAAGTGGGCGGGCATTTGGTAAACAAACTAATCTCTCCGTTCCTTGCGCTCGAGAGCACATATTGCCGCGCGCGCGCAAATCCGAAATTATTTCCGCGATACGTAACCGACTCGAAAAACGAAAGCGCGCGCGCGCACACACACACACACACACACACACCTAATCCGCTGAAGTAGCGAACATGAGGCAAATATCCGGGCTTCTCCGGCGCGCGCGTTATCTCGGAAATATAAGAGCAAGAAACCGGTCTCCTTTATCGCCCGTAAAAAAAGATTATCACGGAAGGATCGAACAAACGCGCGAGATAGCGCGCGAGCGCGCGGCCCAACAACAAACGCGTTGACCCTAAACGTTAACAAGAAGAGCCGCCGCACATAAATCCCGAACTCTCGGGGAGGGAGATCTTCGGGGACTTAATTATCGCGATCTGCGATCTCTCTCCTACGAGCCAGTCCCCCCCCGCGCTGATGTATCGCCAGCCGCGGCAAAAAGAACGTTCCGCCGGCCGTGCTTCACAAACTGTCCCTACTAAAAATATAGCGGGCACAATAATAGGCGACGGCCCCTCCCCCCTTCTTCCTCCCCTATTCGAATGCGTACGATATAGCGTTCATTTCTCAGACTCGCGTATTTGCATCTCATACAGGCGGAATATCAGATAAGAGACGCGCAGGAGAGAGAGAGAGAGAGAATAATGGCGAGCGGCCATGTAGCCGAGCCGACTCTTCTTTTCTCAGAGGGGAGGGGGAGACCTGTGCACTAAGGAAGATTTCCTCAAATTCAATTAATTTCATTGCATCCAAACAGATTTTCCCAATTGACGTGTGGTTCCAAAGAAACTAATGTTCCGATCAATAAGTACCGATTGTTAGACATTTCAACGAATCTGTGTATCTTTATCTTAAGTAAACAATTTGAAACGAAAGATAATTTTCTTACGAAGTATTTGTTTCATTTTACATTTACGTATGTGTTGTTAGTACAATTTTGCGCCGATAAGCGTGCAAAAATTACACGGCAAGTCTAAATGCGCAATTTTCACACACCTACGTGTGTAAAATCGTAGTATGGTGCATGATATAACGCGCGAGTGGAAGTGTGTAAAAAGTGGCTAGATGTGAAATTACACATTTGAATTTGCAATGTGGCCGGACTCTTAAATCTACCCGACAATGAACTCTGCGAATTCCACGCGCACGTTTCGCAACGTATCCGACGTTCGCACACGCAGCGTTCCGGGGGCGCAGGCGTACCCACCGTCGCCTGGATCGTAATTAATTCGAGGCGTTGAGTCGCGACGATGAACTTCCCCTCTCCGTTATACCTCTTTTTCTCACGACGCAGGTGTGATACAGACGTGACGCGGCTTTTCTCCAGTCGAGACGCCGAGTTCTCTCTCTCTCTCTCTCTTTCAAGAAACCCCTACGTCGTGCGTGCAAGTTCACCCAAGAGCCCGGATTCCGCTTCTTGTCCGCCCTGTCCCCGGGTTCGCACACAAGTGATCGCAAATTGGTAGCGCGCGCGCAATCTCCGAGCGCGCGAAATCCGGCCGGAATGTGTCGCGAAATAATTTCCAACATAGCATTACTCTCTATTTAATACCCGGCGCCGCGCGCACGTTGTCGCACAATCTCTTTCTCATTACCGGCGTTAAACGTAACCCCATTAATACAGCAGATTGCCGCTACCATCGTTTAATTAAATTTCGGAATTGCCGCGAATATAAAGACAGAATTAAAGCAAAATCATTGAAAGCCGTGTGTCAAACGCTGCAGCCGCTGTTCGCGCGCGAAAATTTCCATGATTCCAATTAACTTTGAACCGATCGCACGGTGCTCGCGCCGTTTTAATTTATTATTCTTATTATTTCGACGCGGGGGATTATCGTCGATAATTATTATCGTTAATTTTTATATTCCCTCTGCGCTGCGCCGACCACAGGTGTATCACGGGACGCGTTAAAATACGATTTGGAATCTTTACTATACGTTTTAATCGATTCATTGCGATTATACATGCTGTTTATGGGCGCAATGTCACGAGTGTAAACCTCATTACATTCAAACATTAAACTTCACGCTCCCGAAGAACCGGGCGAATCGTTTGTTAACGTAAATATCGGAGCAATGAGGCGAATGCCCCAATTAATGACAGTGTCCCAATTTGTCGCAATCGCATCTGTTCTTCTTAATAAGTAAATAATGCAGTTCCATGTCCATTCATAAAATGTGTTTTTACTTTAAATTGGATCAATACTTTATAATCAAGAAACATGGGTATGTGTCGGTTCACACCTTCGTCAGTTTTGGTACTTCTCCTCTACTCTAGCGTCACACTGCGAAAAAAAGACTTGGAAATTTAATTGTGAAATACGAAGTTAAGGGCCACATTATCACATTAGCAAAGTGTCGTGTTTATTGTTTAACTTCGCATAACTCGAGACGCGTTGAGCTGAATAAAAAGTTAAATAACGAGTGAAACACACAGACGTACATATATTCGTGTGATAATACGCTCGAATTTAACAAGAATGAGGAAGCATGTGTAATTAAATGCCAAAATATAAACCTCGAAAACATTTCGAAATGCTCAAAAGTGCTAATAGTGGAGACATTAAATTATTAGTGGAGATATTAAGAGAGGCTCTAATACCATAATACCACTTTTTCCTACTACATATTTTTTGGTCTAAAATCACAAGAAAATATATAGCCGAGGCCACAAATAAAGATAATTTCAGTGAATGAATGTATCACGATCCAATAAATGTGCAAAGATATTCCAATCCAGAGCATACATACAGTACTTATGTATATTATGTCCCTTACTTATGTATATATGTCCCTTTTTTTGTTTCAGGTGAGTTCGCTCGCAATAATGGAATTTCGATATGCTTCTCCGTTCCGCGATCGATCGACAGCTTGATGTAAGTAAACGATAAAATTTGTACACCTCTATTTCGTATGGATCGAAGCTCACGAGTCTGACCTCATTTGTGAAACGTCAAATGCTCTTCAATAGTTCACAGATCACTAATGTTAAGTGTTTAAAATAATTATAACAGTAAAGTATACGTAATGATGACGCGGGAAATCGGATCGGCTGATTATCAATTCACGTCTCTCTCGTGAATAAATAGCATATTTTTAGCTTCAAGCGATTGAAATCATATCAAAGTCGAGGAAAGATTCAAGAATACCTGACAAGCGAAAAGAGTCACAAGTACGTATATTTTGCGCATTTGCTCGCGCCGGTATTCAGCGAGAACAATTGAAAACATATATATATATATATATATATATATATAAATCGTCCGAGCATCGATAATCGTCAGGATATAATAACGTCCACTAGGATGACCAGCGGTCGCGGATTCCATGATTCCTAACGGCGGACACGCTCGACAAAGCCGCCCGTTGACTTTTGTGATCGCGATGCTTAGTAGAGCGGATAAACCGGACATTCGAAGAATACGATTTCCGGCTCGCCCGTAGAACAAACTCGTGCGATACGCAAAAGCGACAGCTTAATACCGTGCTCTATACGGCGTACATGCGTTAGTCTCATCGACAGCGGGGACCGTCGTCAACCGCAAAACTGCCGCTCAGCGAGCGCGATGTTTACGGCGCGCGCGGAGGACTCCATGAAATTTAATTGAACCCACGTACATATCCCATTTTATAAGCGCGGCTGTATATTTTCGCGGATATATCGTCTCTCGTGCATCGCGCGAATGAGAGTTCCTATGCATAAAAGCAAACATGTTGGAAGAGGAAAAAGAGTAAAAAATGAGAGAGGAGAGAGAGAGAGAGAGAGAGAGAAGCCGAAAGAATTCGCGCGCGCGTGCGCGCGATCATTGTCATTTAAATCCCGTATCCTCGTAGGATCCCGCGAGTTAATAAATCCCGCGTTGATGCTTCATACGGTCGCTTAAGCCCGACTGAAAGGGGTCGTCGGGCATTTCTTTTTTTTTCTTTCACCGTTGCCCCGGTTGCCATTGTTCCGCTTTGACGGAACGCTCATTCCTCGAAATAACGTGACATAATTCATTTATTTAAAAATACAAGAGAACCTCGTATTAAAAAAAAAAAAAAACAAGAAGAGACAGGGAAAAGGGTAAATACGAGAGATGAAAAAGGAATTTCCTCGCTCGGCGAGCCCTGAACTCGCCGTATACATCTATCTCCGCGTATAAATAATCGCTCGTTGGGCGCGAGAGCGCGCGTGCTCGCGATTATGGCTCTCCCGGCAAGAAAAGGATGATTAATGTAACGCCGCAACGACGGACACGTCATTCTTCCTCGATAATTGTCTAGAACGAATTGGCAATATCGTCGGTTAGCAGGCGCCGGCTTTTATCGATCGCACGCGCGCGCGCGAACGCGATAAATACTAGCGCAGGATATTACCCGTTCGCACCGTTTCACCACGCTAATTTACGACGGGGAGCTATTAGCTCATTACTAAATTCCGCCGTGACGCGCGGCGGACGGTAGGAAAAAAACTGAGGCCGACTTTCGCGTGACTGGAAATTACCGCCGCGATCGCGGCCGGACTTTTTTGCCACGCTCTGTGGAGATTTGTCCTTTATGCGGCAGTTTCAACAGTCCGTTCTCTCTCTCTCTCTCTCTCTCTCTCTCTTTTCGATATCTCGCGAGAAGAAAAGAACGCAGTAGTTAATATCGATCCCGAGTCCCTTTAATTAATTCATGAATGACGCGCATAACGGCGTCCGACCGTACACACGTAAATTGATGGATGTCATTATTAAGAGCGTTCCTCGTCGTCGCTCGCAGAGAGGGAAATGCAACGCGTTCGACGGAAATCCGCGTGAAACGTTAAAATATTTGCGCGGGCGAAGTGCCGCGATTTGCGTCCTTGTTCTTTAAAGCGTAGTCAGTATGTTTTGACTGAGAAGCAGTCAGTAATCAGTGCACTGTAATCTAAATGTGTTACTTCAGCTGATGCTTTCCTTACATATCTCTTGCCGTTTTAAATCGCGTCATTTAATGCGGACGTGTTAACTTGCGATTTAAACGCGATTAAAATGACGCGTTTCAAATGACGCGTTCTAAAGCGGCGAGAAATATGTGGGAAGAACTTCGGTCAAATGCGTCGTTTTCAGGCGTGTGAAAATAACACACTTGGATTTACGGTGCGACGATCACGCTGAGAAAAGTGTCCGATCGAATATGATGAGCCGGACAATCGGATCGGAAAGTAACAAACGGATGTATTCGACCGAGTGTAAATTTTAGCATTTGAGCGGGAGATTTCTTACCAACTGCTAAATTCCGTAGTTCGGAAGTGTTTTCACGAAAGAACAAAAATTAACTCACTGATTTTCGACACCGTTTCGCCGGTTTGAATCGGTCATCACGTTCGCCGATTCAACCTGAGAGAGTAGCGGTCCCGCCGGCGTAAAAGCCACGTCGCGTCGATTCCCTTGTCTTAATGCGAATTTATCATATCCCCGAGGCACGATCCGCGTTAATTTTAAGATAAGCGGCTGCACGGTGGCGCGAGCGGAGCTCGTGGATTCTCCCGCGGTCCCGGAATGGGACAAGAAAGACGGCAGCCAGAAACAGGCATCATTAAAAGCACGAAGCATTAACGATACTTCGGCTCGTCCGCTCGCCTCACTAATAAAGGAGACGTTTCTGCTTCTGGAGAGGAGAGAAAAAAGAGCAAAAAGGAGAGAGGGGGTGGGGGAGAAGAGGTTGGAAGGAAAGAGAAGGAGAACACGGAGAGAAGAGAGAAGCGGAAACGCGGCGGAGCCGCGCGGATGGAATTTACTGCTCGCGTCGGGAAGTATTCTACGGGGGTTGCTTCCACGCTGTTGGGTAGCAGAAAGTGGAAGCCGGCGCCTAGGCGGTTTATTTCAATGTCTACTTCGAGCTCTTACAGCGGCACGACTCCTTACGGCGTGACCCTGCCGCCTGTCCTGAAAATTGCCTTCCACCGATAGCGTATGCGCATCCATCTTGACGCTCACCCGCGATCCCTCTTCGCCCCCCCCCTCCCCCCTTTCAAACCGCATAGACAAGCGCGTGCTCGTGCGACCGTTGCACTTGGCGAGGTACGTATTTAGACGAGACAGTGATGCGAAATAGTAGACGCCAGGCGGTCGATATTGTACGCGTTTGCCCGCGTAAAATTCGACAGACTCGTGATTTCGTCGAGAGAGAGAGAGAGAGAGAGAGAGAGCTAAAATTTCGCGGAGTGATTGTGAAATTTGTCGAACTAGCGGAACTATGGGATTTTGAACCGCGGAGTGAATTGTAAAGCGGTCGACCTCTTATTTGCGCGCACCAAGGATGTATCGGTGTATCGGTGCGAGACTCCTTCCTCTCTCTTTCTCTCTCGCTGAGAGCAACAGACTCCAAATTAAATGCTAATTACCGTGCCGGTCGATAACGAAGAAGAACGAGCGGACAAATTTATTCCGAAGCGTTATAAAAGTTTCAAAAGGACGACTTACCTCGACTGAAAGTACCTCGGGACGCGGTCGCCGATATTTAAATATCGCTATCGTAGTTTATTCTTGCGTTTATTCTTCGACGATCACGAGGAACCAAGTCCCCGTCATAGTCCTCTCATGGTAATGAAAGAAACAAATTGGCAAGAAACTTCTAATGCCGGCGGATCTTCGCCTTCGACGGTCGGAGGCAATTAAGCGGCATCAAAGCGACGAGAGAGAGAGAGAGAGAGAGAGAGAGAATGAGAGAAGAAATAGGGAAAATAGTGACAAGTTGGGGAGGAAACGGGGGATGGATGTGCCGATCGATGGTTACGGGGGAAACCTCAAAGGGAACTTTTGCCGAGGCGTGGAATTAGGATAGAAGTTCCCGAGTATTCTGCGACTTTTATCGAGCGAGACACTTTCATCACAGGACTGAAATATTGGAGGGGCCTGTAAGCCCTTCCAACGTCGTTTCTTACATTTCATCTTCTTACATGGCCGGGCGAAAGATTCTCGACGACAGCCGGACGAGCGACTGAATTTCTGTACGAGGTAATTATGCGATTATTGTCCCGACAATTCCTCAAAGGATTAGAAACGCGATTACGAAAACAGAATTTCAACTACGTGAACAAGCACTTCGAGGACTGCGGCGTTCTCGTGGAAAGTGTCGTGAGTAAAATCCACGCTAATGTAACATCGAAAGGGACTCTCTTTCGCAATAACATGGTTTTCCGTCAGTTCTCACGGAATTACGGTAGATTTTTCAATGTAACGATTCGCGAGGAATCGTAAAAATGGCAGTTTTTATACTCTACTTGTTAAATCGTTAATTTCTCTCGCATTTCTCCTCCCCCTAAAGAGGGTGCCAGGGATACTTAGGATTATTCAGCGATCTATTGTGACAAAACAATTGCAAATGCAGTGCAATAATCGTTAATATCAGGACAATGTGGAACGCGGGCGGGGGACGGGTTAAAAGTAACCCGCGTGAATAAAAGTGCTCGCCTGGGGCCATTACGAGTTTAACGAGACATTTTCGTGGGACAAAAGAATTTTTTATTCAGTCTCTCGCCCATATCGAGACTATTGTCGGAGGGGACAATTGTGTTCTTCCTTTCTTCCGGCAAATTTTCGCGCAGGGCGCGACATTAAGCATCCGCACGCCCGTGGCGTGTCGTCCCCTCAAACGTCTTCGTCGATTTCTTCGCGACTTGGACAATTTCTCGACTGGACGATTGTCTCGCGATTTCGCCGACAACAAAAGGCTGAAACGCGGAAAAATTGCATTCTCGCGCGGCCGGCTCAAACGGAGCGGCTAATAGGAGGGAAAGAACGCGAGACGAATCCTAGTTAAAGAGTCCTCTCGAGGTATTATCCTTGCGTAGGACACCGACCGCCGGACGGAAGGCTCTCCCCTCGAGCTTCACCAATTTCGGAGTAAATATTTCTTTCTTCCAATTATCTCTCCTCTCGCGTCGGTGTCGCGTCTGGTCTCTTCTCGGCGGAAGACGCGCCGTAAAATACCAGCACAGCGCTATCGTCCCTCTCTCTCTCTCTCTCTCTCACTCTCTCTTTATCTCAGCTTTGTATTCATTACGGAATCTCGTCAAGTCTTAACCTAAACAAATTGCCGAGCCGAGCTACTTCATGGTCGCTATTTGCGCGCCTACGTTTCGCCCGTGCATTCGCTGTGCACGAATGCACACGGGATAGTAAATACAGTCGGGGGAGAGACCGCTCCCTCGTTAAAGTCGGAAAATTGGCAACAGGAGTTCTGTCGCCGTCACGGGGCCGCTCGTCCATCTCCGCTTTTGCGGCGCCTCGTCCGAAGAATCCGCGTCGAAGCAGCACCGGCCGCTCGTAAATGATGCTCTCGCTGTAAACACGCTCCTTGCGAATTTGTCAACAATGCATCGTGCGACGCGAATTAATTGGACATTAGGCGAATTTTTCAACGAGCCAAACCTTAATTTGATTTCATCTTTTCGGCATTTAATCGCTACCCAATGTGATTTGCCATGCTGTAAGAGGGAGGGGGTCGCGTGGAATTTCATTTTAATCCGTAAGCATTTTTGTTGATTGGTTTTCCCGGTAGAAAAAAAACTTGGTAGGTGTCTGGCCACGAGGTGGTAAATTTGTGTCTAACGTCGCTATTAGTGTAGCGTTCACTTTGCCTAGTGGTTAGATAATGGCCAGATGAACAAGTTAACTGACGGTTAAACAAAAGAAATTGCAGTTACGAAGTTGAAAAGTTATAACTAGTTGGGTGGTAATATAACGTTCACTTCTATTTTTTAGGGTTTTTATGGGATACTTTTAATTTTAAACGCTAACGGCGAATATATGGTAGACCAAAGGTGTGGAAATAGTGAAATATCTGGCGTAAAATTATCGAAAAGTAAATACTTTTCGAGATATTTCATAAAATATAGACTTTCGATAATATCATTTTAAAAGTATTGTCTTTCGAGATATTTTATTTTTTTCGAGATATTTTATTTCTTATTCAGATATTTTTCAGTACAAAATATGAATAATATCTTATAAAGTATTCATTTTTCGATAACGTCACTTTAACGTCACTTTAAAGTCATTTTAATGTCACTTTAACGTCACTTTAAAGTCATTTTAGCGTCACTTTAACGTCACTTTAACGTCACTTTAAAGTCATTTTAACGTCACATTAACGTTACTCTTATATGTAGAATAACAGGTGGAATCGATCGCTGTAGGCAAACATAAGAAACCTTAAAAAAAAATCATTGCATTTTCTCTCATATTATTATGTAGAAAAATGTTAAGATGATGTTATCGAAAAGCATAAATTTTATGAAATATTTCATATCTTATACTGAGAAATATCAGAACAAAAAGTAAAATATCTCGAAAAGCATTAACTTTTCGATAATCTTACCCTAGTATTTTTATACGCGAAATGAACAGAGGAATCGATTTGTTTTACAAAAAAAAAAACTACATGATTCTACTAAAAAAATTAAGTTGGTCTTGATATAAGCTTGAATTATTCACTATATAACGAAATTAAGGTCACCATTTGTCCTCCTCCAAAGCTCACAATTTTTATCTGAACCATTTTTTTTCATCAATCACTTCATTTTCAAGATATTCCACTATTTCCATACGTTTGTTTTGGTAAATCCTGTATATTTTACAATAGACAGCGCCATATACTCTATCATATTTGATATATAACAGCTGGATAACAAAACCGATTCTCCATTTTAGTAAATCGGCCAGTAACAAACTAGTAATGAGATAGAAAATTTTATCTAGCCTGTATTGTTTAGCCACAAGCTTTGGACTCAAGCTGACCGGGTACATTTTTATTCTGGTAAATACATTAAATATTATTCTATTAAAAAATACAAATCGAAGAATATTATAAAATAATATAAAATACAGTTCC
This sequence comes from Dinoponera quadriceps, assembly GCF_001313825.1. Lineage (NCBI taxonomy): Eukaryota > Metazoa > Arthropoda > Insecta > Hymenoptera > Formicidae > Dinoponera > Dinoponera quadriceps. Next base: position 1,400,390 of record NW_014556140.1, read on the forward strand.
AACCTTTTTTCTACAACTTTTTTTCCATACGTAAAGAGAGACGGTAATCCGAGCGGCGTAATTGAAAATTTTATTCAAAAGCGAGAATTCGCTAGATCAACGGAGTCCGTTTCATCCTGCTTTAGCTTTGGCCAGTAAAAGTTCAGCCCGTAATTTTCGAGCTAATCTCCCGCGAGCATTTGTTGGCGGCTCGTCCTTGCAGTTTATTTAGCAAATAGAGCGCGCGCACGTACGAGGTAAGTCGAGCCGTTTGCTCGAGAGGTGAATCCGTCGCGACTTATTCCCGAAATCAGCGTTCCGTTTTGCGTTCTACGACAACAACCGCCGCCACACCTTCTCATGCATATTCGTGACTTGCTTTATGGAGAGACGAGCTTTATGATCGCGCGTATGCGCGTACACGCGTAAACCCTCGGTCGGATTCTCGGATCTAAGCCGCACGCACGCTATTAATTTGACGGAAACGACGCTTAGCGCCGCTGGAAATACCGCGCGTCCTTATTGCCAGTGTTAAGCGGTTTATACCGGCCATCGCGCGGTACAGTTCGTAAACGCGCGGAATTACGACGGAATTTGAACCAGGAGAAGCGAATATCTCGGAATCCCCACGGCTAAGTGGAGTCGTTGAAACGATATCGTTCGTGAGAAACGATCTCGTGCGTAGAGCTGCGATCTACATCGAATAAGCTCCTCGATGACATGCGAATGAGCGAAATTATTCGGGAATATTTTCAGAACAGGGAAACCCGGCTAGAAGCCGCAACGGTTGGCTGTCATAAAGCTTACGTCTCACTTTAATAAGTACATACGTAATCGTCTCACTTATCCGTTTCTACCAGCATGATTTAAATCTAATCGACGATTAACTCAACGGAATTAAACAATTTCATGGATCGGTTCAGTTAATACCTTGTTTCTAAAGACTAAAAGATGCGGTTGCACTGAAACGTACATGACGTTACGAAATATCGCGAGCATCTATTTCTTTAATCGGTGTATGAAAAGTGTCACGATGAACCCCGGTCTCTCCTACGACACGTTCGAGCGAATTTCACCGCACGAACATCCCGTGAAATCTCCTCAGATCGTATTTCGACCTGGTCCCGGCCGCGGGAGCGACGAAACGGCTCTTGATTGACCCTCAAGCGGGACGGAGAGACCCCGGGAAATACGGCAATCGCGGCCTCGTATCGGCTCCTCCTGCGCGCAGGAAGGCGCGCGACAAATTACTGCGAGGAATCGCGAACGTATATGCCGGCCATTACTGTCGGCGAATTTACGGCGATCCCGGGAAGAATACGGGACTGCGTTGCATCTCGTCCGTGTGAACTCTGCGCGTGCGAGAGAAAGAGAGAGAGAGAGAGAGAGAGAGGGAGGCAGCTCCGTCGGTTGGGGGGCGAATAAGGAGAAAGGCCGGAAAATCCACAATACGCCCGTAACAAACTACAGCTCGTCCCACGAGGCGAACGAGGCGAAGTCCCGGGTTGCTCTGCGTGGCCGGCATGAGAACGCGTTCCCCTGGCCGCCGTGCGTTCCGCCGAAGCCTACTTCTCATGCGAGTCGCGCCGGGAGATACGGGTGAGGAGGAAGTAACGCATCCATATTTCCGCGCGGCGCCTCCCATCCAGGTGAGACGACGGTGGGGAATATGAAGAAATGCGAAACGGGGAAACGAGCCGCCCGCGGCTTCTTCTCGCGGATTTACAGGGTCATCTCTCCGGAATCACCGGGCAAACGGTGTCGTTGGCCACTGATGTAGTATAAGCGTGTAATAAATATGTGCATACACGGTTCGTATTAAAGTCTAGATGTTGCCTCCAGGCGTTCCGGGAGATCTGAATAATTTTCGATGCCGGCGAATGTCGCGGATCGACCGTTTTAGCGGAGGGAGAGACGTCATGAATAGTGCACACTTCGTTTAAATGTGCTAATTAAAGTAGAGAGAGAGAGGGGGGGGGGGAGAAGGGAGACACGTGAAACAGATGTCATAATATTTAGAACGACGTAAGAAAATAAATTGCAAAGCTAATATGAGGATCGTAATAAAAACAATAAAGCGGACAAATTATGTCGAGAGTTATCCTGTTACTACGGGAGATAAGATGAGACAACTTCTGTCGAATTAGTATATCTATTTTCAGCCGTCGCGACTTGGATTCTACACGGTTGGCGTATGAAATGAATTTCGTTTTTAAATAGAACGTTTGAGTTGGAACGGCTGAGTCGAGGGAGATTTCGATAATCGGGTGGTTACCTTCATTAGCCGTTTTATATTTTACACGATCGAACGTCGCACAGAGGAGTGACTCACATTCAAATCCGAATAACATAGTCCGGCTAGATTCGCTGCGAACATGTGGCTAATAAATACAACGTCCTGCCTGTCTTAATCTGTTTTGCAGCGGATGTCATTTTTCCGGGCTTCGGACCGCAAAAGTACATGTCGGAAACACGAATGTGTTGTCTATTAATTACAACATGCTCTATTTGAGACTTCAGTCTTTCACTTTCTGCCAAATTTTCCCTGACAGGCCTCCATTGTGCGTCGATTTGACTGTAAATGAAACGTACGGGACGAAGCAAGTGCGAGGGACGCGTTATTTTGATCAAACCGGAAGCGGACGGACGTTAATACGCGCCGTGATATCCGCTCTTCTGTTACCTTTAATCCGGTCACTTGTATCCTCTTCGCGAGAAATTTGCCCGACGCGTCGCGCAGCGTTGTAATACCTCGCGCGACGCGGATCCCGAATGAAGTACGTTCGACGCTGTTACGGCGAAACTCGAACAGCGGCGATCACACGCTGCAACGTCGCCATCAATTTTTAATTCGCGCTCGCTACAATGAGATTAATTCGCCGACGAGGCGAAATTAGAGTTCATAAGCCGTGGACCGCGTTAGTTAATGGCTAAAACCGTTTGCCGCGCAAAAAGGAGGGAAAAAAAGGAGTTTTATCGCTCCCGGAGGATTTAACCCCGACGCTATTTCGACGTAACGGAAACTCCATTATCCGAACGAGTTTCTCCCCCCCCCCCCCCCCCCCCCNTGCCATCGGCCAAAATTTCGTATTCGCGCCGAATTCGGCGTGCCCTTAAAAAAATAGACGGCGGGTGGCACGATGGTGCGTTGAATCGGACGATAAATCGAAGCAACCACAAGAATACAATAAGCATCCAAAGACGTCAATTAACGGCTGTGTTTGTGAATCCGCTTTGCGGGCCGAATATAACATATAAGATAGTAATAGAGAAAAAACACCAAAAAAGAGAAATAGACATAAGTATGGTAAACCGACATACCAATGTTTTTCGGCTGCAAGGTACAAAATAATATATAAAGTATATGTATAGTTACATGTATTGTATGTATAGTTTCAATGCTTTCGTATTATTTACTTATTTATTTCTCCTTTCTTGACCATTTCCTGTCATAAATATATGTAGTTTTAGATCCTAGTTTTTAGAAGCGTCAACCTTCAACTATCTTAAAAAGTATCGAACCCTGTCGAGTAGTATATAAACTCTGTTCATCGTGTGCAGTAGTTGGAGCTGAAGTGGCAGTTTCTGTTTGCACGCGCGTTCGATTGTATTATTAGTTATAATTGATCTTTCGATAAAGTGCCGTAGCTTTCCCCGAGTCCATCCTCTTGTAAATTTTCAAGCGACAAATCAGCGGTAAGTAATTTATCGTACAATACCGTCCCGTAGTATAAGTCTTTCAATTCTTAAGTCACTTTCGATTCTGCGCCAATTTCTATCTTCTGCCGTTGAATCATGCAGGAGAAGATATTTTGGATATGTCAGTGTTTTAGAAACGTCGACCCCGAAGCGTCTCAAAACGTAGTTATTTGCAAGGAAATATATAAGAATTTCCACAAGACTCGCACGCATTTTAACACAGAACTGTGGCTGGTTAGTACTCATACGCATGAATGTTAATTTCACACCTACGACAAGACTTCGGAGCCCAGAAGCGAAATAGTACACGTCGGTTTTGCCGTTTTTCCTCTGAATAATCAAATAACGATCGATTCGCCGTTATATTTCATTTTTGTAAGGCGCGTTTCGCACAATTCGCTGTATATCTTTCTTCTTTTAAGAAACTAACGTCTTGAATGAGAGCCAAATCCGCGGGAAGACCGGGATTAACGGTGGCACGATATGATGTGAAAACAACTCCTAACGCCGTTAGTATCGTTTCTGGGGTCGGACACGCTAACCAACGTTTCGCGTCGCCGCGTCGTTGTCACACCACGAGCGAGCCGAGCGCGAAGCGGAAGATCCGCGTATCGCCGAAATGTACAGCCCATATCGGTGTCCGCGGTTTTCGCGCAATTTACGCAGCGGGGAACTGACGGATTTACGTCGATAGAGCGTGGTGTCGCCCGACCGCCCGCAGTTTCCCCAATTTCGATCCGCGATGCATCACGACCCCCATGGCCTTTCAAGGCTCGCCCCACGGTCGCAGTCGTGGATAAATATTTATCTCCCACCGATCACTTGTCCCTACAACACCCACCGTATTACTTCGGCGCGTCGTTCTACGATTAGATTGCCGTAGTTGTTCAGACGGACTTCGAAAAGGAGTTTCTCACTCCCGGTGATCTCATTCTCTTATCTCACAGTGGAAGCGTGAAATATTCTTTAACATTCGAGAGTACTTGACAAATGAAAAGCAAATGGAACAAGCGGGACGATCTGTGCTTATTGCACGCTTCGTTCGCAACCTTCGGCCGAACGCATCACCGATGCGAGAAAGCGAGGTGTCAAGTGCGGTGCGAACGTACTGCAATGTGCTTTTTCCATGCACGTGATTAGGTACAAGCCAATATTGCATAATCAGTATCAAGTATTGTACAAAAGATTTATTCTGGATATACGAGAGAAGGAAACTAAGAATTTCATCCGTTTGAGGATATCGTTCTTTCCATCCAATATTTCCTTCTCTCGTGAAAATTATTCTCGGATAACAAGTACGCGATATTTTTAATAGAACTACATACATATGCTTCTTTTCATGAAGGCAAATTTATATCTTCATATAAGATTATATATTCCTGCTTACATATGAGAACATGAGCCTTAAATTGATATTAATTTTTAAGATTAATTAAGAAGATTAATTTGCCGCCGCACCGAGAAGTATAATTGCGCGCGTCTGGCCGAGAATCGAACCGCCGATGTCGGGCCCGACTATGATTCAATGCTGGGCCAGCGCTGGCTGTCAATATCGGGGCATCGAGAACCGGACACCTCCCGCCGGGTTACGCGCGCGATTCCTGAATCGTTAATTAAACGCATCGCCGGGCGGCGATCGCGTTTCCCGTAATCTCGTGAAATGACTGCGGCCACGCACGCAGCGTCGTCCGCAGCTGGCTGTAATTCAGATCGATCCGTTCTTTCTTGACACCTCGCGTACACCACGGGCGCGTTTACGCACTACGACGCGCGAGCGATGGATCTGTGCCGACGGCGGCGCCCAATCGACGGATTTTTCCGAATTTCGCACCCGTGACGACAAGCCACCCGCGATAAACCACGGTGGTTTTTCAAGAGAGAGAGAGAGAGAGAGAGAGAGCGCCATCCGAGCCGCGCCTGCGGTCGTCCGTCCGCCGCCGAGTGGAAACCGCGCGAAAACGCGAGCGCGCGAGGTCCTCGAGTTTCCGCGCGCAATAAATCTGCGGCGCGCCGTTAACCCTTCGGGAACATACGTCATGGATTCAATTCCCGGAAGGCTTCTCTCTATCTATTCGCCCGTGGAGCACCGCTCGTCGCGCCGTATTCTTGACGATCGATCGAAAAGTTTCGAGCGTCGCTCAGGCTAAACCCCGATAATTTGTTGGGTCCGCTTTGAGCGCGACTTCACGATCACGAGAGTAAATTTTGCAAACGGTCCGCTCCAATTCCTCGACCGGCTGCCCCGACACCGATCATTTCGATTCGTTTAGAACGGAGCGAAACGGGTGATCTATTTAATTATTGATGATCATAAGGCAAGTTCGACTACCACGCTTGAACAAGCTATTGCATATCTTATCGATTACATGTGTTGGGGGTTTGCGAAAGTTCGTTGAATCGTCGGTGATTCCAAGTGATGCCGCCTTTCTGATGACGGCCGTCCGGAAATTAGACTGGAAAAGTTTCAGGATAACAATAATGATATACTAAAGTGGTACTAAAGAGAGTGTATTCCGCTTATTACTTTATACATTAGAATAATACCCGAGTCGACAAATTCTAGTCCCACATTAAGTCCGCTTGGTTCTACATCGAGCCTTCGAGTGGAGAAAACGGAAATAACTTCCCGGCTTGCAGCATCGAAGGAGCACTTCTTTGATGCTACAAAGGGAATTCAGACCTCCCGGAGGGAAATTTTAAATTCTACATAAGTCCTCCAGTGGAGAAAACGGAAATAACTTCCCATTCATGGCATCAAAGAGAGCACAATGGGAAGATCTTTGAACACTTAACGTAGAACTTCAATTTCGACTCGGGCAACTGCATAACAGTAAACAGTTAAATAATATATATATAGAATATGATAACAAATACGATACAAACGCTGTATGATATTTACATTTAATGTTACTTGCTAATTGAATAACTCGGGAATTTAATCCCGCGCATTTCGTTACAAACATCGTATCGCGAAAGAGTTTAATTGATTCATTTAATTAACACAACGATCACGAGACGATCGTGCGCCGATAATGAGTTCAATTTTCTCGGTTTTTATTTATCCCGCTGCTCGCTATCGAGATAAAAGCCGGATACGCCAGTCGATAATACGATGCCGCTGGATAATGTCGCGCGTAAAACTCGAGCGAAGGGGCGCATAATGCAAATCGTTCTATTTAGGTATAATAATATTGTTTGTTCCTGGCAAATGAATTTTCCATGAACGGCGCGCGCGCCCGTATAAATCACTTGTCCGTGCGGCCAGCACGCCAAAATGCGCATCCCGATATCGATAACCGCGGTTCACTGGCACTTACGCAGCGACAGCTGATGAATCTCCGCCCGCAACGCGCCGCATTCGTCGTTGGTCACCGGATATCGATCTTCTATTCGGCTGGTTAAGCCGCCCTTTGTGAAGTATCGGAAATGAAAGACTTAACGCGTTTAGCGACCGAACGCCGCGCACCTCAGAAATTCGATAATTAATAACGAAACACAACGCCCCCCTTCCCCCCGTGTCGACGCGACCAGCAGCGACGGTGTTAACAATAATATTCGCTCGCGGTGTTTGCGGGGTAATTAAGAATAATAACTTTGGTGGCGGCGCGTGTCTCTTGGATTGTATCGCGCTGTGCGCTTTTCAGCGAATTTGCATTCAGCCCTCGGCGCGCAGATCGCCGCGCAGATTGCGACCAGCGGGTAGGAGAGACACCAGGGCTTATTGTCACGCTTTTTGTACGCTGATTGAAAACAAAAAGACATACGATATTCTGTGATATCATTTTAATGTAACTAACTACATCCTTCGGATTTTGGGGGATAAAATAGTATAGTCTTGCATGCGTTTATACGCAAAAAGTCGTTTAGCTTCGGTCGAAATCGTGCAAATTGGGTCGACATTGTATCCAGGATCGGTTATCACATGGCTTTCATATGTAAAGGGAACAAGATATAATTTTTTTTATTTAAAATAAAAAAAAATTACATTTCTAAAAGATGCTGGAAATAACGGTTAACTGAATACGTGAAAAATTAGCTGAAACTGAACGATATTATTTCTCATGACTGCAGAGAGAAATTGTGACTGATAATTCCGAAGTGAACGAAACAAATGAGATAAAAATAGAGAAAAGGAAGGAATGCGCTCGCCAGGTTCAATTTTTAAAAAGTATTCGTAAAATGTCACATATGCAATGCGTTAGCCACGAGCCATTTCGTACACCCGACCAATGCCGTACCGGCGACCTACATTAAAGAGAGAATACGCTTCTTTATTTATTAAGAGCGATGTATAAATTTGGTGACAGCTGACCCGTGTGACTTCCAGCCCCGGTCTCCTCTAGTTTCCGACGCGACATACTTCTGATCCTTAAATTCTCCCCATTAATTCAACATATTCTCCGAAGCGGACCGCTTGAAATTTAACGAGAAATTTAATGAAATCCGCACGAAAGTCTCGCTCTGTGTTCACGTATCGTCTCGATTTTAATTCGAGGAGAACTCCATGGCCTTCCATCGCTCATAAAGTCGGATTCACTCGCGTCTCCGCGCGCGGTTGTTCGTCAAAGTCTGCTAAATTAACAGGACGAATCCTCGGATACGCATGATTCGTCGGAAATGAGAGACGACGGCCTGTTTAAGATACCCGGCGCATAAAGTAGTATTACTCGATTTCCAGCGTTCCCTCGAATAATAGCCGGCCCTACGGCCACCGCGGTAGATAGGTAGAGAAATCCAATTTGCGAATCACGGCCAGCGGATAATAGACATCGAGCGCGGCCGGCGCTCTCATAAAGTGAATGGTCCTCGTATTGAATCACGCCGGACGCGCATTTTTCGCGGGGTGAGGCGTCCTTCAACGCGCACTGACAGAATGCAATATTGCGCGTTACCGCGCAAAGAGATCGTTTGTTTGCTTTCGAGGGGACGCGCGCGAGTCGTTATCACTGTCGGCAGGAAACGGCCACTTTCGGCCCCTTGGGAGGGGGAGAGGGGCGGTATTTCGCAAAAATTCCGGAAGTTCCGGTCGCCGAGCGGACCAAACCGCCCTCCCGCTCTTCGCTCCCTTCGCGCCGCCCTATTGTTCGCGATTATTTTCGTTCGGCTCGCAGACGCCACCGCAGAGCGCGCGCGACGCGAAAATAGGTGTATTTTTTCCGTTATTGTCACCACGCTTTTTTCCGACCGTGGTTTTTCCAGCTCACCCCTTCCTCTCTGTCCTCTTCTCCCCCCCCCTCCCCCGGCTCTCTGTCGCCACCTCTTCCACGGTAAACGGATCACGTTTTTCCGTCGGGTGGAGATTTGTCGCCGGAAACAACCGGCCGGACCCGGCGCCGCACGTCGACGTTTGAGAAAATAAAAGCGACGCGATACGCGGCAGCGATCAAAGATTCAACCCCGTCGCCGGAAACTGTTCGAGTCTCCTCGCGTAAAAACGTATTGGCGCTCGGCTAAGCCGGTATATATTCGCGCGTCCCGCGAATACGAGCGGAAAGCGCGCATCGGTGAATATTTGCAGCGGGGAATCCGCGGGAAATTGGCGCGCCTCGCAGCTGAGAAGCCGCGGAATTATCGGTGGAACGCGCGGAAATCGCGTTGTATAAGGATTAATGAAGAATCGTGGAATTATTAATAACACCGACCCGTGTATTCTCGCCTCGCGAGTGACGCCTGAAATCGCATTATCTTTGTCGCCGCGTATGTCATTTCCCGAGCAATTCGCGGTATAATATTCATTTTCTCGTTCCGCTGCACTTTGCTTCTCTGAAACGCCGTTTCGCGCCGTTCCTTCGACTATCACGCCGGTAAATCGACCGGCACGAATTTCGTGTTTCCCGATCCGTGTCTTAATTTTACGCAATTAACCGAGACCGGAATTATATCGACGCGTCGGCAGTTTCATACACGTATTCCCCCGTCTACCTTCTCCTCCCTGACGATAATATATTTTATCTTTCACACATAGAAAAGAAACGGTCTCAAATCGGTGATAGATATTCTCACGCGAGTGAGAATACGAGTAAGAATATCGTGAAATATCGGAGATCGATGTTGTAATATTCTTACAAGATTTTCAGTCACGAATTGAGTGCAGGTAATATAAAACGTCACCGGCCGGGAACATCCGCACTGCGCGCACCGTCAAACGCAGGAAACCTCACCCGGTGAATTGTTTACCAACTGACAGAATAACATCTCGATATCTCTCATTAAAATGTAAAATATGCACGATGCATTTTCAATTCCGATACATCTTCGTGGATTCCTTTCTTTAACACATCAACGGGATCCATTCTCCTCCTCGTTGTTATGCGCGCGTCGTAAAGGGTCCGTTCTCGTCTCCGAGATTTTTGGAGCCGCGGTACATCACACACCGAGCTGGAAAGGATCACGGAAGGATCGCGAGCGACGATAGACGAGCGCGCAAAGTTTACACAGAGGGTGGCGGGAGGCCCGAGTGAGGCCGGGTTGGCTGGATAGGTGAGTACGTGAGCCCTTAAGTTTATGGGGAGAAAGCCCTCCGAGTTGGCGTTCTTACCCATTCAGGAGTAAAGGGTGGCCCGAATAAACCCACGAAGCACCTGAGGTATCCTCTTAGGGTTGATAGGCTATCACGGCGCGGGGCCCTCTTATTGATAGACGAGCTATGGATTATTCAATCCGCGCGATATAACGCGGATTGATCGACAATAGCCGTGNGACACCGTGAGTATTTTCGCGGGACTCGTTTAGCCGCGACCGACACGCGTGGCGCACAAAACAATATTGAAAAGGTAAACCGCATACGTTGAAAATAGGAACAAACTTTCCGTTCTCACGCGTTACATATTTCTTCAATAAACGTATGTTCTATTCAGTGGGTGGATAAAATGTTTCACGCGCAAACACGCACGACGTTTGACGTTGCTGCGCGTAAGTGTGTGTGTGTGTGTGTGTGTGTGTGTGTCTGATCAAAACTGAAGCAACGTACGCCGAATTCAAGAACGATTTGTCGATCGAAACGGAGAGCCTCGGGTTTCCTATCGGCGACGATCGTTTCGGAGCGAGGGAAGAAGCAACGCGATAAGAGGAACGCTCGTCGCTTTATGTCGGTTCGCGACTCGAATGTTCAGGTCGTCTCGTATTTTTCGCATTTTCGCCGAAGCTTAACCGCAAAAAGCGAAGAGAGAAAGAGAGAGAGAGAGAGAGAGAGAGAAAGAAACCCGATGGTTGGTGGGTTAGGGAGAGGAGAGGAGAGAAGAGGCGGGGAAGAGCGAGCGTCTTTGGACATAAATTCGTGCGCGATGCGTTGAAAGAACGCGGGCCGCTTTTCCGAGGGTTTCCCCCAGGCAGAGCCGAGGAACAGCATTTTCGGTGGAAGCGGTGATACGGAATAAACGCGGGCGCCGTCGTCGTAGGGAACGAATACGACAATAATGTCCAAGTTTGAACGGTGCCCGAGCTATGGTAAAAATCAGATTACACGTGGAATCTTGTTGGGGGGAGAGGAAAGGGGGGAGGGCGAACTTGCGAGGCTGGCCGGCGCTCTCTCGCGCGTGGACGATATCTTTCCCATCCGCGATGCCCCCATTTCGACTGCGCGGAGACCGCCGTTCGCCGGCAAACATCGCGCTCCGTCTGTCGACGCGAGCGTGTTTTTCAGAGCGCGGCTTACTTTATTGCCCGATGAAAGAGGACGGAGGGGGGAAGGGGAAGAGATGCCAGATAGCGCGCGGCGTATAACGTCCCGGATAATTGACGCCGAGAGACAGAGGATCCGAGACCGATAGCGAGATCGTCGAAAAACATCCCCTTAAGTACGCGCCGAGGAAGGTAGCGGGAAGGGATGGTCGTTTATTTGTCGCGACGGTGACGTCGCTTGTGGATGAGAAGCGATTAGAGTCCCTTGAATGCAGAGTCCGGGCAATCTTCGCTTCCGAAGCGAAGTGACGTCGGCAGTTTTCATTTATTTCCAGTGACTTCAGTTATTGTAAGCCGTGAAGCACATTTTACACATTTCGCACGCCTCAAACAGTCTACATAAATTTCCGCCGTTAATTAAAGGCAAGATGAATACGTTGGAAAGCGACGCGAATATTATGGAAAGAATTGACGCAATAATTAATATTCGTAATGCGCTAATCGATTAACTGAGGTATGAAACGTGTGATTTTAGCACTTACACACGTTGAATATTGACTCGACGCGAGATATTGAGATAACATGAACATGATAAGTTAAATTAACATACGGTTGTGTTAAAAACTTAACACGAAGTTTTAAGGATTGACTTGAACGCGAGTGCAAAATGTTTTTCACCGCGCAGTGATGAATACGGGAATAAGAAGCGATCGCGCATACACACGTAAAGAGCCGAGCGCTATTTACATCGCGAAGTTTTGCTAATTAATCGCACAGCGATATTGAAATACAAACAACATGTTTATTGGCAGTAAGAAATTTGCCGAAACGATCATACCGAGCCGGCGTTCCGCGCCGTTCCCGCTAATTTTACGACGCTACTCGATAAAATTCCAGGAGACTTTAGAGGCGATAGAGCATTTCAATGTACGCGTCGCTTTACAGCGTCGTATCGTTGCTGCTGAATTTTGCATAGCACTTCTGTCGTTAATGTGATCTTTCGTGAATTATAAATTTGCCTTATGAGCTATTACGGCCGATACTTCCACCGACGTTATTTGATGGCAATTTGACGTCCGGTGAGCGCAACGTGAGGTGACGGCAAGGTGAAATATGTGAATTTTCTACCTCTCATCTTCCTTCTCCCCCTAATTTAATGTCAAATTTGTTTAAAAATAGAACAACACAGACGCACGCGCTGTTTAGCTAATTATTATTACACAGAAAGAACCCCGGCATCGCGGGAAAGAGGCAATAATTCGATTTCGAATCGAATTTCAAGTATCGACTCAAGGGGACGCCAAAGTCGACGGCGGACTTGATAAGCGCCGATAACGTAGAAGCGGTCCTTTAAATGTTAGATTCACATAAATACCGACACGATCACGTGACTTTTTTTTTTCGTATCCCTCGTACAGAACTTCATTAACGCTGTCCCATTTCCTAGTAGCATCGGAAATTTCCAATTAGGCGCATCATTTCTGAATATTCATGTATCATTGCTGTTGATTATACTGTGAAACGACGGTGATGCTGCAAAGCGGTAATCATTATGCACAAATATTTAGAAATGATGTATCTAATTGGAAATTTCCCTATGCCTAGGGAATGGGACAACATTAATGAAGTCTTGTGCGCACATATGGATATTACGTAAATATAAGCGCCGGCATATAACGTGGATGCGATGAACGTGCGCTACTGCTTTATTATCTAACGGAAAATCTAAACGAGGGTATGTAAAAAAATTTCTCACAGCTTCTCGCATTTTTTTAAAGCCTTTGTATCCGATCGAAGAGAAATATAAAAATATTCTTGGAAATCTTTCCGATCGGAGCATATTGACACACTCGGTACGAACTGCAGGATTTCTGTATCGGGTAAGTATTCACGCTAACTGACAGCCGGAGATGTCACGCTGAAATCTCTAATCGTTTTCGTCGCGTTACCGGGCAACGCTTCAAACCATTTCCACGCGTACTTTCACCGTGCCGAAAGCGTTTGCGATTCCGCGCGACCAATAAGTCGTAAACATCGCAGAAAGAAATCAGTATTCTATAGGTGAAGTCTTCGAGCACGGCATCCCCTTAACACACCTTTTTCAGAGAGGGATTTGTGGTCGGAAGGTGCCTGCGCGATTTGGCAAGCTTAGAGTGAGACGCGATTTTATCTCTTCCGAGTGACGTGCAATCTCACGCGCTCCCCTTTAATCTCGCAACGGTGACCCGTGACTTGCGAGACCGCATTGAACCTTTTGTTATATCAAGGCAAAAACTTATACAAACGGAAGATTCAAGGGGATTCATTGAAGCCGGTCTTGTAGTCCGACCTGTTTAAACAGCGACGTTAAAGGGACTGACTTGGTATCGTCGCTCGCTACGAGCGGTTGCATCGACAACGAAATCACCTGGGGTGTCGTTGCGAGTCACGTCACCGCGTTGCACGGTCAAACAATTGTCCGTACGGTCCCGCCTATCCGCTAAATCTGACTTCGGTGGCGACGATGATTTTCGCCCGCTTCGTTTACGACGCGACGCGGAAAGAAGAAGGACACGCCCGTACAAATGCCGGCGATAAGAATTCGCGAAGAAACGCTCCTGCTATCGTGCCGCACGTCAACGAAAGTTTGTCTTATCGGGAGACTCGCCGTTCATCGGCGAAAGGAACCGACGCGTTAAGCGAGGAAAATTTCCGCGGCAGTAATGACGCCGAAAGTTATGTGTCTCGCTTTCCCCCCGCGGAAAGGGGGAAAGAAAGGAAAGGTAAAGGTGGCGAGGACGATAGCGCTGACGTCGAGACGCGCTCAGGTGGGCTAGAGAAAAATATGTCGAAGAAATGCATTACGTATCGGCGTTATTTTCAGACACGCTCGAGTCGGACGCAATGCTCGCGGCGGCGACCATGTTGTTTATTATATGAGCGTGAATTGATGATTTCAATTAACTGATGAATTAATTAACGTAGTAATTGTGTAATTAATTAATACATTGATTAATTAATTCAATGATCGATGGTTGATCACGTAATTGTCGGGGGAGCAAGTGAACCCCGCTTCGATATTACGTTTTGATGCAGTTGTAACGGGAAGTTAAAATTAAGGATCGCACATTAAAACTTCTGTAATGGCGTCAGCTTAATTTAATTCCTCCCCCTTCCCCCCTTTTTTCGACGATAATAGGTAATATAAAGTTTTCTCCTCCTAGAAGGGGAGAAGCTTTCAGAAGGCTTTAATGAGATGAGTAATAAAAAAAATATCGTGTTAAGAGAGAGAGAGAGAGGGAGAGAGAGGTTTACGATCTCAGCGAAAAGCTGGAAATCAGGGAACGTATTTATGTATCGATCGTGCGAGCTATTTTTATCGCGCAATATCCACGTGTGTGTGCGCGCGCGCGTACAAATGTATAACACTGACGTTATTTATAGATTATATATTATTATATATTATTATTATATATACGGAACAAACTACTAGACGGGGGAAAAACGGCAAGCTAAAATGGAGACTTGCGGCGCTTCCCACAGCGCGGCCGCGATTATATGAAGTGTGCGAGAACGGGGAGCGATCCTCGAGAAGCCCCGGTAAGGGGCTACGTCGGGAATGTTTGTTGACGTATCATTTTCCCGGGTTTAACATGGAACGTAACGTGAAAAAACAAGCGAAGGGTATTAAACGAGGCGGCGCTACGGAGGTATTACGGAAATATTAAGGTCGCGCAAACGTCGGCGGAGAGGCGTGCAAATAGAAAGAGCGGAGGGGGGGGGGGGGGGAAGGGAAATGGNAAGGACGAGAAAGACGAGGGTTCGAAGGACGCGTCCGCGCCAAGAGGATGAAGCACAATGAGGACCGGAACAAAGACTCAAGAGCGAGAAAAGAAAATCGGATTAAGGGCGCCGTTTTGAACGTGGCGTCGAGTCAGCGCGCGCACCGCGCTGCGTTTAACGTTGAGATGTATTCGTTATCAACGGCTAGTGCGCCACCGTAATTCACTAATGGCGTGGCAAAAAATTAACGCGTATGATCTTAAAGAGGAAGAAATCGATATTATCTAATTAAAAGCTAAGCGGAATATTTTCAGTAAACTTATCACAGAGCGCTTAAAAAGGAAGGCGAAGGAAGAAATTCGTTCGACGTGATTTCTTTTTAGATATTATTACGTCAAGTCGATATGGTAATTATATGTTAACCCTCCGCCGGCAATGTGTAATTTAACGTCTTCCGCCGGCAAGCTGGGGCTTCGAGAGCCAATGCAAGTTTCCACTGTTTCGAGCTGTGTAAAAATCTGAACAAAATTCTCGTGTAAAATGCGGAAGCTTTTATAACGATTTTCACCAGTCGCATTGTATTTTATTTATTTCTTACAGATTAAAGTCGGAACGGAAACATTGAAAAAATGCGATTTCGGATAAAAGTTCGTAACTTTTATATGAGTGGATGAAAACATCAAATATAAACTCAATGTCGTTTAAATATAAATGCAAATTCAAACGAAAACTTTAAGTACTTGATCGTATGTGTTTCGGAAATAATGGTGTGAAGACGTTGACTTTAAAAAGTTGAATATTATTCGAACATCTGTAAACGAAGACTTGCGATAAAGAACATTAAAGTCGATATTCTCATCTTACTTGTATTCATAAAAGTGTCTTAAATGTGGTTTCCCAACCATTCATTTTAAACATAGCGCTCTCTACCTTTTTTCTATAAGAACTATTCCACTTACTTATGGAAAAAAAGATAGAGAGCAAGAAATAAGAAACAAAGAGCATATTGTAGACGAAGTTTGAAGTTTTTGTAGGGGGGGATATCGAACTATCTACCAGTTATCCAAAAATTTACAATCAAAGAATCGATTGAGCCTCCAAATCCCCACATTGCCGGTGGAGGGTTAATATTTGATGTTTAGAGTTCACTTTGCGGGAGAGTAATTCCGTGGCACTCGAGCGAGCTAGTGATGACAATTCGGCGACTGCTCGCAGAAATGACCGACTGCATCGGTCTAAAAGGGGTTCCCCGGATCTCGTAACTTTCGTAATAACGATCGAAATGTCCACGCTCGATATCGTGAGAGATCGGAATGTCCCCTTTACAACCCACTTCGTTTAACGCGAGAAATAGAGAGAGAGCGAGAGAGAGAGACACGCGACAAAGAGAGGCGAGAAGGAGAGTCTAAGGGAAAACTGAGCCACCGTAGTCGGGAGTTGCCAAGTCGGATAATGGCGAAGTTATGGCAGCAGTGACTCGAGGACTTCGATATATCGCGAACGACGATGCTAACGATCCCTTAAACCGCAGACGATCGCTATCCGGAGTCCCCTCGCGCGAATTTCCTTGTCCGGGGACGACGAAAACGATGGGAAAAAGATCGCCGGCGCGATCAAGTAGATTTTTCCGGAATTCTCCAGCCGGCGAGACGCGATGCGACGGGACTCCCCGATAGGTGAACGAAGCTCGTTTGCCGTTGCAATCACTTGGAAGTTATAAATACGGTCGCGACGCGAAGCTGATAAAGAGGAAAATTTCGCACGGAAGAGCGCACGTTGCGAAGCTGGATCGCGCGGTGATCGGTGCCGGCAATGCGCTTCCTCGGGTTAATTCGGTTGAAGGATTACTTGAAAAAGTTTCAGATTTATCGAGGAATAACGCATTCCAACGAGATCATCGTCGGAGAAGTTAACACCGACTCCTTTCTCGGTGAACGGGAAATAAGTATGGATATTTACGCGAGCGATATTTCATTGCTACTTCCCTTTCATCCCATACTTTTATTCCATATTTTTTTACCCGCGTCGGACTCTGCCCAGATTTCATATACAGCATAGATTCCAATTGGAATATCCCAAGTTGTCCTAAAATAGGTCTCCCCTACCTTCCACCTTTATATTATTGGCCATCGTTTTTTTTTATACACCCTGTATAGATATTATAACATATCATACAAGTGTCTTTCAAAATTTTCGATAAATCGCATCGCAGACTAAATTACATCACGTATTATTAACCCTTAGCTGACACACGTCAAAATAATAACGTACGTGCTATAGGGGGTATTTTGGATCCCAGCCAGAAAAAATGTGTATAATTGTTTTATTTATCAATATTGGGTCAAGCCTCGACTAATACTAGGTGACGCCACAGAACCAAATTTGGCGCGCAGCTATGAAAAATTTGCGTTCAAAAACACTCTGGGGTACTTTTAACCCCGTGTGTCAGCTAAGGGTTAAAAGCGTGAATTACTCTCGTAAAATTAACCGGCTGTGATGTTTACTGCCTTTTAGGAAACGAAATTTTGAAGGATTTTCCCCTCGAGGTACCACGAACGAGCGCGCGAGGATGGATAAACGTTCCGTACGTAAATCGATCTCTCCCGTCGTGCTCCGCAAACATTCTCCGCGAGATTATCGCAAAGCTTCAAATAACGGAGAACAAAGATCCCATTTGGCGCAAACGCTCGTAGGTAATCTCGCTCTCCGAAATTTTCTTTCTCCGTTAAACGTCGTGTGCGGCACCGTTTCTGCTTGCTTTTCACATTTTCTTCCTAGTTTCGTCGGGGCGAAGCGAAATCCCGCGCCTCCACGTGGATTCGTAAGTACCTCGACTTACGACGCAAGTAAATGCGACTAAGCGATTATGACTACCGAGAATACATTAAAACAAGAACGATTCCTCCGTGCGCGTGTGCACCGTGAATTATCTCTCCGAGTGAAAATTGAATCGATGCAGTTCTCACGTGATTTATCGGCTTCAAATGAGCGACCGACCTATCGACCGATCATCGCGACCCGTAGAAAAGCAGTCGCCGTTTCCCCCGCTCTAATTTATTGTGACTGAATAGATAGGTCAACGGGTTTCCATGCTGGCATGCCGAAAGCGCGAAGGGATGGAGACAACGGTCCGGAAGTGGTTTATCGGATTATCCGATCGTTGCAAGTCGTAGCGGCAAGGCAAATCGTTGATGTAAGATCGGAGGCAATTCGCGTTCGTGCGCGCGATGGAACGCTGACAAGCGAACCGCCACATCCGAGAAAAGACGACTTGTTTGACGATACAACGTTTCATATATTTGTAGAATCAATTTCAGTAGTATTTTAACTCTTCACTACTTTAAGTATATTTTAGTAAATATTTATTTACTAAAATCTATAGTGGTACCTTGATTTGTAAGTGATTTCGTGAAATTAAGTGTAAAGGGTTTTAAATTTGAGAGAGTATTTACAAGAATTATGTAAATACTTTCTCTCCGTTGAAAAAATCTGGTGTGGTTTTAAATTTAGATTTTTCTGCCCAATCAATATTTTCTTAAAGATAAATTCCGACATCCTCAATATGATGAATTTGATATTTGCCACATACAAATAAATGTCTGTTTATACGAAGGAAGTATCATATTGTATATAGTCAGTTATAATTCTACTCCTAGTAGATATTTGCTAAGAAGTATTAAAGTAACCATTTTACTTGAATCAAATAAATATTATTTGAACGATATCACTCTCATTTCAATGTAGAGAAATACATACAGAATCGGAATTTTCTCGTTACGCGATCTTAAATCGACATCTTAATTAAATTTCTGAAAATTGTCGCATCTTGTCATAATTTTAACGCGTCTGCAAATTGTTTTCCCGGGATTCAGCAGGGATATCCAGATTCCTTCGAGCGACTTTGCACGAATTTCCCGAGTTACACCTACGCACGGATTTGTTCCGGTCCTCATTGTGCTTCATCCTCTTGGCGCGGACGCGTCCTTCGAACCCTCGTCTTTCTCGTCCTTCAAACACCGCTCTCCATTTCCCTTCCTCCCCCCCCCCCCCGCTNCACGTCTCTCCGCCGACATTTGCGCGACCTTAATATTTCCGTAATTTTTCACGGGGGGAAATAGCGTAAGCAAGGTAATTCGGCGAAAATAGAGTATCGATGTGCGAACGATGAAAATTGCTGACGAACGCAGCCTGCGATATCAAAGCCGATATCAACTGCCCAAACGAGGGATTCCCCGATGACCGAGCACAGCCGTAGAGTATATAGTTTACACTGACCGCCATGAAAATTTCCCACGGGATGCGGCGTAAAGTACGCATCGTCGTTGCTGTATGCCCGGCCGATATACGGCGCGGGGCTACTCGCACCGCTTCCAATTTATGCCGCAGCATATAACATGCATTTCTACGTGCTATCTGCCGGGATTTCAGAACTCGACGGAACGATCTGGCGGGATATGCGCGCCGGTAATCATCGGTGCGCCCGCTACTTACGCGAAACGACGCGTGCGGGAGAGAAAACGCGCGTACTCGATTAAAAAAAAAACAAAAAAAAAACAAAAACAGCTCTGTCGGGTTTTCCGGGTAGAAAAAAAAAATGCAGATTATGCGCTCGAGAATATTGAACATCGTGAAAAACGAGCTGCCCTATTTCTCCCAGCGACGTTCAATTAAGTATTAGCAATGAGCGACAATTTCGAAGCTCGCGCAACTTCAAGCGGATTCCCGTTAACGTGGGAACATCGATTACACGGGGATCTGTAATTTCGCCTGAGGATCGACGTAGCGGCTCGTCGATGATCAAACTTGCGTTGCTTTGTGACACACAAAGACGACACACGGCTGACAGCTGGTGAAAAGCCGTCGTTCGCGCTTACTTTGTTCACCAGGTCGCTTGAATCAATCGGAGGAGCTCGGGTCCGCTCGTCGATGGCGCGCTTAACTTTTTCACCTCGGACCCGCGGTTAACACACCGTGCTCCGGAAAACTCCCGGAAAAGCTGATACCGGACGGCCCGGCATATCAGACGGAATCCCATTAACTCGAGTTAAACGCGCGCTCGCTCGCTCGTTGCGCGCGACATACGCGGCACAGTCATCGCCGATTGGCGAATATACGACGCACGGAAGGAGGGGCGAGGGGGAGGGAAACGATCCCACATTTTACGGTTAAAGCGGGCGAGCAGACTCTGCGGGGTTATCAACGTGTTAAACTACGTAATTCCACGTGAGGCATAAACTTAATGCTTTGGCCCCTTTTCCCGGGGGCGGGAGCGCTCGCGCGCGGCGCCGGCGAATATGACAAACTATATACACAATTTGCATGTAAATGCCGCGCGCGGGCGTACAAATTTTTCCAACCGTCGTCCCGCCGTTACAACTGAAATACGAGCCGCGCGAAATCCAGGCGACGTGAAATCTTCAGGGTCATGCTAATTTGCGACGTTAATATTAATCCCGCCGCCGGGGGGAGGGGAGGGCAGATTAAAGCGCCCCAACTTAAATTAACCTTAGAACACGCCGCCGCTCATACTCGTCGGATGTTAGTGCTATTTTGAGTAACACGAATGAGCGACGCGGACACTCCCTTCTCTCTCTCTCCCTCTCTCTCATCTGTGTGTTAATTTTTCATCTCACTTTAAATCCCGAACAGTTAATATTTCTTTTTCATTGAAAATTTTCTCCTTTATTCTTTCTTCAAGATTTTCTTCTTCGCTCTTTTTCACCGTAGAAACCCGGTAGTTTGAAATTTAGATTTTCCCATCTCCGATATTTTCTGAAAAAAGGGTAAATTCTGACATCCTCAATATTATGAATTTAATACTTGTCGCGATTGTTTTAACACGCACAAATACATGTCTGTTTATACGAAGAAAATATCACATTGTACATAATCGATTATATTTCTACTTCTCAATTAACCTCTAAAGTAAATTTTTGCCAAGGAGTATTGGAGTATTTTACTCAAGGATCGAGTAAATATTGTTCGAACGGTAGCACTTTGTTGCCAGTGCAGCAGGTAGAGACACAAGCCTGGAGAAGCCGTTCCCGGTCGCTCGCTCGCTCTCGACTCTTTTATTAGTCTCTCTTATTGGTCCTTCACTATCGATCGTCGGCTGAACATCGACGGAATTAAACGTTACAGTTCTCCGATTATAATAATCGCAATCGTCGCTGCAGACAAGAGCGTCGGTAAACATCGAGCTTTGCGAGCAGCTGTCAACAGAACCGCGGTCGCCTACGAATGTTCTCAGGTAGAAATGCGCGACGGTTTCGCGTTTCATTTAGTTTGGAAAATTCTCTTGAAACCAATCCTATAAGATGAGAGATATTTTTTCTGGCATCACGGCACAACCGACAATTGTCTAAGCAGCGTACGCGCACCGTATTTGTACGTAGACATTTTTGGGATCACGTCGATGCATGCACGCGTGCTGAGCGATACGTCGTTTCATTTGTCCGGGTCCTCCTCGAAACATCGTTCCCGCTCGCTCGGTCGCTTCATTTTCCGCGCGTCCCCCGACCGACCTCGATTCGTTCATAACTGAGGGAGGAGCGATCGCTCCGAAAAACTCGATTAGCGTGTTTCGGGGGCCGACATTTCCTCTCGTGCCACGGAGCTGATCGCTTCAAAGTTCCCGCGGTATGTTTCACGGGGATGGCCGCGCGGTTATCAACGCGCTGCTAAACTACGTATAATCCGGAGCGCGAGCTTAATGTGCCCTCCCCCCTCGCTTCGCCCCTCTGGGTGCCTATAACCTAGTTTATAGGTGCATGACGGGACATGCTCGTACATTTATGTCTCCGTATGGTTGCCACAATCGGAGGGAACAGCTCGGATAATCGCGCGTGCTTTCGCGCGAAACTTCTCGTGGGAAATTCCCGAAACTCAAGCAGAGGTTATCGCGAGGAAGGAAAGCGTATATCGCTGCCGGGGCTGCTGAACTCTCTCTCTCTCTCTCTCTGTGAGAGTGTGTTGTGTGTCTCCGCTCGCGTCCATGTGTCGCGCACATCACGTCTGCGGCGCGCTCCCGTTTGCTCGCGCGCGACGATACGAATCTTACGAGTTTTACACGACTATCCTCCGCGCACCCTCCCCGACGACGGCGCGGATTACCCGGCAGGTTTGCTCGCCAAGTAGCGGCGAGAGTCCGGAGTCGGACCGCACACACCGCCGCGGACGGACAAACAAACTTTATCACTTTCCCCCCCGGTGTTCGGGAGAAGCGAAAACGGACGCGAAACTCGTTTCGAGTAATTGGCACGGTCGACGCCGCTCGTCGACCGTGGCGAGATATGGCAAAAGTTGGAGCTAATCAACGACATGTCGCGAATTTGCGACTAATTTTAAATGCAAATCGGATCGCCCGCGGTACCGAAACTCGCGGATATCAACGCGCGCGCACTCGGGGAGAACGCTCCCGCGCAACGCGGTAAACGGAGGACGACGACGAGCGAGCGCGTACGAGGGAAGTTTCTTAAAAGTTCCCAGCACACCGCTTTCGCCGGTCTGTGTGCGTGAAATTTCCAAATTCCCGTCGTTTCCAGAATACGGCTCGCGCGATCACCCCGCTCATCCTGCGCGCGAGCGTGTCTGAAATAAGCGGGCGAGTCGCGAGAGAAGCTTCCTGGCAGAAGCGAGGAAGTGGCGAGCCAGCTGGAGAAGTGCGAACTGCGATCTCTGGCACAGCGACGAAGAGAGAGAGAGAGAGAGAGATATTATTTATTACACCCTCCGGGACATTGCTTCTCAGCGGCACAAACAACAAATTATTCTATTTACAATGATTATACGATGATTATACATTTTATACATTTGGTAGGAGAGAAAGAAAATGACAATATTTTATAACATCATTAATTGATGGTTATTGTTTTAGGCTAATTATTATTGTCGTCATCCTTCTTCCGGCGGCTTCGTGTATCAAGATACAGGTCGATATTCATAGTCCTATAGTTAAGACCGTTTTAAGCTCGTCTTCAGATGCTTGTGAGATAGAGTGAGATAAAGGAGCAGGAGGAACCTTGTTAAATTGCAGCGTCGAGACTCGTAGGCGAGGCGCATCGGCGCGAAACGGCGCCGTGTGTACACGCGATTGATCGGAGCCTGATGTTATTTTTCCGCCGGCGAGCTTGCCGCCGCTATCCCGAGAGTGCTGCGCCCCGAGTTCGAATTCTACGTTCGTGTGAGCGGTGCCTGTATTCCCGCGGGCAATTTCTTCGCCTGCGAAAACAGCGAAAGCGTAGCGAGCGGATGCGAGCGGGCCATCTCGCGGAAAAACGATTCGCGCGCGCGCGCGCGGAAATGGCGTGTACGACGACGGCGGAATCGAATTGTAACGCCGGATTGGCGCGTTGTAACACGGAATATTTAATCGACATCGAGGACGGAACTTCGTCACGCGTGTTATCCAGCCGCCTGGGACGTCGCGCCGGGACGTAATATACCGCCGGGGCGACCTTTGCGCCGTTTTGCGGTAACGTCATTGCGTCCCATCGCCAGACGGCGACGACGACGATGCATGGAAATATTATGCCGCGGCATAAAAGCGAGGCGTATTCCCGCGTTACGTGTATTTCCCTTTGTTCGTGCAATTAGTGAAAAATTGGAGAGATCCAATCTGCGTCCGGTATGAAAGTTTAAACGGCGAAAACGGGTCGGACGATCGAGAGCTTTCTCTCTCTCTCTCTCTCTCTCTCTCTCTCTCTGTCCGATAGGATGACGTGTATCAATCGATGGTGGTTATCGAAAGTAAAAGCGCTCGAGCAAATAAAAAAAATGTCCCCACTGTGTCGAGTATACAGCGGCACTCGTTCGTGGAAACGATCTCCCCGACGGGCAGCTATTAAAGGAAAGTTGAATTTCATTCGCAAGAATAACCGAGGTATCGCTTACATCCGCACGTATCATTTTTGCGTAAAGTACACGGAACATGAAACTGGTCGAATTAATCTCAAATATGAATGTATCAGCTACACTGTGTTCAGCGGAACATGAGAGATTCATAATTCTTGTTAAGATAACCAGACAAATTTCGACCGTTTCCGTTTAAAATAACCGGAGAAATTTGGATAAGCGTAATATAAAACAGATTTCTTCAGCGTTGTGCCCAGTCTTAGACAAATTTTACCAACGTGAAATTGACACTCCACACTGCAATGACGTATCGTACAATTGTCAGAGAGAGAGAGAGAGAGAGATTAACAGTCCGCTTTCACTGGCGCGGCTCAACGAAGGAAAAATGACGATGTACGCTTCGAGAGAAAATCTATACTCGGTGCCTAACGCGAGCACCGCCGATCGCTTATTCGAAAGTGAAATACTACCTCGGCTCGACTTTCCGACGAATCGAGCAAGATGATGGGTTTCACCCTTAGTTCTCCGCCAAGGAACCCCCATTTGCCGTTCTCCCGACTCTCCCTCTCTTCCTCCCCCGCGACACGAATAATTGTATTCAGCAGAGATCAATTTCGGGTGGTGCGTTCGCGTTTCGCTTTATAGCGACCGCGAGGCGAAAACTTCCCGATCCACTACGATATTCCCCTTTGGGTCGTTCGGTATTTGCAGTATTCGCGAACTCGTCTGACAAGTGCCCGAAAGCGACCGCGAAGGGACGTTCAGCAACGCCCTCCTCTCGCATACCCCTTTTTTACGCACAGCAAAGAGATAAATTGCAATAAAATTACGCTCGCTCGCGCGAAAATTCGTCGACACGGAGTCGCGTCTTTTGTGTGAATTTCAACGTGCACGGAAGAATAGCCCGTATAGAAATTTCCCAAACATTTTCCAAGTATAGCATAGATTCTGGTCAGATTATCCGAACTTGTCCCAAATAAGTGTGACATGTCGCGACGCCAATTAGAAATTCCACTCTCCCAATTAAAAAAAACCAAACTTTACACCTCCGAATCTTCATAGATTTCCCAATCAGAATCCACCGCTCGTTTGGCAAATCGGAAAGACTCCGATCAGATCCTGGAAAATTTTCTATACGGAAGAGTCAGCTCCCACGGCTAAAAACTAGCTGTCCACGTAATACAATTGAAATTCAGTTACCAGACGTAGTTTTTATTTGCTTTACGATTAGCTCCTACGGCTAAAAACTCGATGTGGTAACTAAATTTCAGTCGCATTGTATATATGGACAAGCGAGTTTGAAACTGCGGGAGCCAGTTCTCCCTTTCCGTGGAGTTCCTTCGAGTTCACGGGCAACAAAAGACATCCCCGTGCCGACGAGTTTGCGACGCGAGCCGCGCGATTGAAAAACAACGCGGGAAAATAAAAACCGGGCGCATCCGCGTTGTCGCCGTAAATGACGTACACCGCGAGACACCACCGCCGCATTTTCCCGCCCGCGCATTAATTAAGCGCGACGTCCGTGTCTGCCTGTTTGCGATCCGGCAATTAACTTCGTAACAGGGCAAATAATGAGGAGCGGTGGCGGAGACGTGATAGGGCCCCGGCGGAGAGTCGTGATTTATAACTCGAATTATTAACTTCGGCGCGTAAGCTCCTTGAGTTCGCGCATAATCCATCCGGGAGGACATAGTCGGTTTACAAGGCGCAATATCTCCGATTTTAGTACTCCGGCCTGAACCGCCTGAGTCGGGAATAACAATCCGAGAATAGATAGACGGCGGATATATGGATTATACGAGAGAATTATACGACTTCGCCGTAACGTCGCCGGCTTAATGCAGAAACGACGGTACGAAGTTACGCGGTAGGAAATCCCGAGATTCGTCGACCGATATTTACTCTTTCTCTCGTCTCACTCTCATCCCCCCTCCTCCTCTCTTGCCCCTCTTTCGCGTTAAGTAAATCTCGTCTCTTATCCGTTAACTCGAAAACGCGCCTAGCGCGCCGCGAAGCGCGCCTCACGCGAAATGCGATACGGATTAGCGTATAATTTATCGGGCGAACTTCTTAATGACGTTACTCGAGATGACACGGAGAGAGCTAAACGCGTAGAGGGGGGAGAGAAAAATCCCATCTCGATCTCGACGCGCGTCCCGAGAAGTAACGCGACCGCGTGTGAAATATGCAACGTGTGAAAATTATACGCGGAGCAGGCAACGCTCGTGTGAAACTCTCAGAGAATGAGAGAGCAGACGAAGGGGGAGGGGGATCAATTTCACTGGGGGAAAAGACCGCGGGATAACGAGGAGAGAGAGGGGGAGAAAGAAGAAGAGAGAGTGCTTCCGGACAATACCTTTCATTTAATACATTAAACGCGCGCAATTAAAAGCGCGTCACGGAGTGCGGCGGATCGGAAGTTATGCGATTTCTGAAATCGTGCAAACGCAATAACGCCAGGCATCCCCGGCGCGTTGCCCCGCCGCGTGTGTCACGGTGCGACGCTCAAAGTATAATTTGCCCCGTGTATATCTTGTATGCGCATTTCCCCGTTACTCATAAACAAGCCCCGTACGAGCGAGCGAATATTCCACATTTGGAAATTGCCTTACGATATTCCGGGGCTAATTACTCGGGCCCGCTTCAAACCGAATCCCAAATTTGTCAGAGTATTAACACCAGAGTCCGTGGTAACACAGAAGCTCGAATAAATAGGCGAGAGACCGATGCAGGTTCGAACGAAAGATGGGTGAGCAAAGCGTTTCGTTTATAGAGGAAAACGGTGGTGTTACAGCCCCTCGTTCACATCTCGTGCGATAACCTTGTCAGTAATCAGTATTTGAAATTGAAAACTTAACGATTACACTCGTCAAAGTGTCGGTTGTCAGAGAGGAAACAACGCACACTACGCCGGGTCTTTCGCATAAAAACATAGAGGAAGGTTCTCGTTATCTGGTCAGTCGCAACAATCGGCCGGAAAGTTTTAGCAGCGAAATTCCGAAAAGTCGAGCCGGCGTGAGGCGGGTGGGAATACAAGCGCAAAAAGTGCAAGGGCGACCGGGAAGACAGCGCTCGGTCTTAATCCCGAATTATTCCGACCGTAAATAAGCCTGCCGGGCAAATGACGGTTTAATCCGCTCCTATATATCAGCTCCTCGCGGAGTGCTGATTGATTCCGGCGTTACCCTAGGTCAATCGCTAAATCCTCGTTGATCAATCCGAACGTACGTACCTGATCGCCAAAACTAAAGTTGTTATCCGTTTCCTTCGGCGCGTCCACCTTAACGGTGCTCCGCCGCAAAGTACACGCCAATCCATCAGCTTTACGTCAAAGCGTACGCACCGTACGCCTTTGATGAATTACGGGGCTGCGAATCGAGTGAGCGTCCAAAGACCACCCCCGTCATCAAACACCTGAGGCAATAGTCCATAATAGTCTAACATCACGATGCGCAAACACAATAAGGACTCGCCGCTGATGAGGGCCGTTTGTCGGCCGTTATCCACGAGTTTGATGTATCTCAGCCCCGGTCGAGACGCGATTACTCACACCGAGCTCAATAATTCTCACGCTTTGCAGCTTCGAATCGTGTTCGCTTTCCTTCTTTCTCCTTCTTCACTACCCTCCCGTGAGAAAACATCACGGTGAAGAAAAGTAATTTTGTTAGAACAGCAAATGTTTGCCAATATAGGAGAGCAAAAAAAGTCTGTCCAGACAGCAAAAAATTCGTTTGGACGGCAGGAAGATTTGTTAAGAATATTAATTGTCCATATATCCGGGAAATAGCAATTAGTATTCTCAGCAAATCTTTCTGCTGTCGGAAAGAATTTTTTGCTGTCAACTATATTGACAAACACTTGTTGTTCCAGCAAAATTTGTCTTCTCCCTGACGGAGACCTCACTTGCGAGTGAATCTCGACGGAGGAACCGGGGGAACCGCGCTGCACTCTTTTCCGCGTTCTTTCTCGCGGCGGGCGAATTTTCCGAAGAGATTGCACGAAGCGCATCAGTAGATCTATCGATAATCCGGTGCGATGATTATGAAAAAGTATATGACGACTTTCCAAGGGAAATACACGGAGAATTCACGCGGACGTCTTTCAGGGGAGAGCCGCAAGTCGGAGGATTCCGCGCAAAGCGTCAAGCACCACGCCCTTAATCCTACATTGAGAGAAACAAGTAATTGGAATAAAACCGTAATCTATATTTTATAGTCAATTCTGGCATCAATTAGACGTTTATAGTTCTTTTAAGCGTGCAAAATATAACACGATATACCCGGATTTACAGTCGCGGCAATTATGACATTCATTCGTGTAACTATATTTTATGGTCGTCATCAATTAAAATGGGGGGATAAAACGCACTATAAAATGTAGTTACAAGAAAGTTACATACATATTAACATTCCCGAATAGAAATGTATTATTTCTCTTCAACTCTGTTACTCTTAACATGTGAGCAAAAATGACCATTTCGGCCGGAAATCTTCCGATAACACGTGTGTCCAAGAAACGTCTCGAGCGCAGCGGGAAGTGACTCATTGAATCGACGTCGTTCTGACGTCGATTTGTTTTCAAAACGGTCCACCGAAATTTTCTGTTACTTTAACATGGGAGGTGTGTTAAAAAACATGCACACGGACACACGCCAAATTAACATATTCACCTTATTAACACCTCACCTTTTCAACATACTCACCTCGTTAAGGTAACGCCGAATTTTCGGCGGACCGTTTTACAACACAGAATCTTTTACCGTGTGCGTATCGTGCGGACGCGCGAGTTAGTATCCCGGGATTGAAAGAGACGGGGAAACGGCGGATCACCGGCGAAGAAACGGAATTAGGAATATTGGACGCGCGCATATCGCGCATCGGAAAAGCGTACCGGTCGCGTCGGCGGTAATTTACGTCCGGACCGATATCGATTGCAGTCCGTAAAAAGGTCGGCTCGCGTGGAAAAGACCGAGTCGTTCTTGCTCCTTTTTAACGATCAATCGCGGAGTCTCGCGAGCGAGCGAGAGGTAGGAACGATTGGGTCCGGGCGCTTTGTTGGCAAGTGACCCTATTACCGCGCGAGTCCCTGATAAATTACGGGATGCGATCCCGCGACGTCCGAAGATCCAATTCTGAACACGTGGCGCGTGTAATGGCATCGTTCGAAGACCGTGACGGCTCGCGCGGAAGCCGATATATCTGCTGCACATCGATACATACATCGCCGCGGGACAATCCGGAGGTCGCGTTCCGTCGTTGACTATCGTACGAGCCGATAGTCGATAGCCGACCTATGCACCGATATGTACGAAACGTACACCGGCCGTGGCATTGATATCGCTTTGAACGGATATGTTAATATAAAATTCCAACGTCTTCTATATCGCGCGTTACTCGATTTCGAGTCTTAATTTGGTAGGTCGCTTCACGTGGGACCGCTTGTATTCCCTTCTCTTCACTTTCTGCTGTCGTCGGATGTTACTCACGTACATTTACCCGGTTTCGAGATGGTACTGGGTGTCCCGGATCAACATGGACGAACTTCGTGAGAGCGTAGAATGGATTGAGATGAACGAAAATGACCTTTATCATCATTTTGCGATTAACACGAAAATTTTGACAGATTCAACGTTCGACGTTTAAGGTTCAACGTACTGACGTATGTCGCTACGTACAACAGCTGTCATGTAAACTCGTAAATTAGGCCGCTCCGAACAAGAAAGTCCTGTACCATTTTGCAGATAACACGCGTATTTTTGAGTTATTAATTAAAGAAGCCTTTATACATGGCCATTTTTCATAATTAACAACTCGAAATTTTGCGTATTGTTCGCAAAATGGTAGAGTACTTTTTTGCTCACTTCAATCCGCTTTACATCCTCCCTAAATTTGCTCGTGTTGATTTGGGACACACTATGTACTTTTGGAAAATTTATTACTGATTGATAATTTATTTGCATTTCTAGGGCAAAGTAAGAAAACGTGTTACGCGCGAGTTAACGGCGGAAGTAATGTTATTTGTAGAACATAAAGAACGTGTATTTGCTTTTGATCATCGCGTTTAATTATGTGTGTTTCCTCTGTTACAGGTGAGTCGAGAACATTGCTCTGCAACGGGAGAGAGAGAGAGAGGAGAAACGCAAATAATTACAAAGTCCGAGATAGGAAATGGAGGTGACACCGAAATGAAAGTTTGTAGAATTATTTGCGAGTGATAGCGAGTACACTTGATAACTTTTATCATAAACTTGCCAACTGAATCCGAAGCCGTCCCGAACGACCAGCTCTTAAACAGAAATTCAAATACATGAAACGTAATAAATAAATCGTGAACTAAAATTGCAAATCGAAAGAAGGGACACAACAGCCACCGGACGATTACAGCAAGGCTCTTGTTACTTATAACACACGCTATTACACTAGATTAGGTTAGCTTCGGCGCGAAATATTTATTCCACGAGTGAATAAGTGAAATTATTCGCTCCACGTCGCGCAGGATGGAAGAATTCACTCCGTAAGAGTGAAAAGTCACTCCAATTCGAGTTACTCGGCTGCCACTGCATTTCCCGAGCGGAGATTTCACTCCGAGAAATTTAGAGTGCATGATCACTCTTCAGGTTGTCAGGCTGAAGACGAGCCGGACGACGAACGATCCGATACAAACTCCCTGCGATATTCAATGCGAGACGCGGCCGGCGTCGTTTTCGCGTTTCCTGTCAGTCGCGCCGATCGGTATGCGAACTCGCATCAGCCGGGGAACGCGTCGTCGCGCATATGAACCGTCTTTTTAGCGGGTCCCGGTATTATCCTTCTTCGGTGTCGAGCACCTTCCACGCACGCGAGGCGCATCCTTCGCGGCGGCGGCGGCGTTCGCTCCGCGCTTACGCGTCGCGAGACGTGCTACCACGTTCGACGAAATTACGTCTCGCGCGATAACACGATCGTCAAGACGTCGGCTGCCTCGAAACGAACTTACTTCGGGTGTTCCCTCCCTTCGAGGATTATCCGCCGGCTGAATCACTCATGGTGGCGGCATACGATCCGAACTGGGGGACATTTTTCTCTCGATCCGCGCGATCACGGAGTGAACGGGAGGTGGCCGGGGATGTAGGAATGTACGGTGTGGAAATCGTACGTCAGACGGAAGTCATTTAAAGGAAAGATTTTACCAACTGAACGAACTATACGTAACTTACTCACTATCAATCGGCAACTATTATCTATTCGATTCGAGTAAATGTTGTGCTTTGGGAGAATGGTTTGTAGTTTGAAAGTCCTCGGTGAAACCGTTTCCCAATTTTTTCCCGCGGGGTCTCTTCGGTTTCTGTCCCGAAGGTACGAAAATTCGTTCGGGGAAAAAAATAATCACGCATGTTCGGTTGAAACCCAGCCGCATTTACTTTCTCCCGTGAGGAAGGCGAGAAACCAGGGAAATCCGCGGAAAAATCGGGATTAAACGGTCCTTTTCTGATACTTCAGAACTGTAAAATCGTTTGGCCAAATTTCCCTCGCTCAACCGAAATTTCGTTCGCTATCACTTTTTCTCTCACCGTACATACACGCGCAGCCGAATTGCGGACGGATATGAAAAACGAACGCTGCGAAAGGAAGTCAGAAGAAATTCGCGATACTTTAAACTTTTTATACTTTAAACCCTTTGACCGCGCATAACGGATGTATCCGTCGTAGGAAAGGCATGCGCGGCAATAAATATTCAATATTACTTATTCCTTTGTCTTCATCAAATCTTTATGCGCGTAACACCCCGCCCTCTGTTCTATATAATCCGTCTCACAACATATTATCATGGAAACATATTATTATTATACATGGATGAATTCGGTATTCGATGCTCTATAATTTTCGTCTTTACGAGAACTTAAAAATGTTCAAAAATAATTGATGGGGATGGGGAATGGAATCTCGTGCCGCGCACTGGGAGCGCTTTTTCGCTCGGCTTTGGTTTCTCTTCGGTCAAAGGGATTGAGTCAATATTTATCCCTTTGAAGGATATCGTGAATTTTTATCGGAATCTCGTCACGTCGGTCGATTATCATGATCGCGCCCACGCGTCGGGGTTAATCCTCTTTTTTGCGCGTAACGTTTCGCGGCTGGGCTGGAAATGTGGATTCTCGTCACGCGCGCGAACGAGTTTAGCGTCGCAGCTGCATACGACATTATGCCTTAGGCAATACTCTAGGCTGAGGCCGTGTGTCTCGTTCGGTTCGTTACCGCGGGGGCGAGATCGACGCGCTGTGTAGCTTGCGAGGGTGAGACACGCGCGGTTTCTTCCACCGTCTATTCACGCGCGGCGGCATCCACACTCGCGCACGCTGGATGCGCTGCACGAGCGCGCAGAGGGGTCGTCTCAAATAACATTACATCCATCTTCGCGGCAACTCGGGACTCGAAACGTTGTCTTGTGAATTAGTAGATCCCGGGGTTTCGCCGGGTTGTGCGTGCGGCGGCATAGAGGGAGAGAGATAACGCGTGTCGACGCGAGAGACATGGCGCAGCAGCCGGGGTATTTCAAGACGGTTCTCGAAATTCTGCTCCCCCCCCCCCTCGGCCGGTCGATTTCCTATTGTTTTCTTTTTATCAGATAGAATAAATTCCGCCGCCGAAATTTGATTTCCATTCGCGAAAATACAGCGAGCGGCACACCATCGTCTTCTCGAGCACGCCTTCGCTCGGTCTCGTCGCCGCGCGAAGCAGTCGACACGTTTATTTTCCGCTACCGCGACAATCACCGATTGCGGATTCGGCCGATTATTCCGTCCCGACCGCAGTGAGAATAGACACGGCGGTGGAAACGGAAGAAACGAGACAGCGATATTCAGGCACTCTGTCGGCACTCTTCTCGATTTTTATTGCACGTGGAAGGGACGTGTCACAGAAGATCCCCCTTTGGGGCGTGTATCACAATGCATGTATCCCAAACACCCAAGTAACGGTAACATTACGTCAATGTTATCATTTCCCGTTCAACAATATAACTGTGTATATATAACTTATGTACAGCGTGTATTGTGTTGCATTTACCCTGTTGAGCTGGAAATTATATAATAACATTGTACATAACATGTAATGTTACTTAGCGTTTGCTGGGATAGCGGTCAAACATATTTATTCTGCAATCGATCGTTGGTATTGAATGATTAGTGGTTATTGTGTTTCCTATTCTACGAATAACAATTAATCGTTATTCATTAACGACAAAAGATTACCGGATGTATTTCTTAAAACACGTATAATAACGCGTTAAAAATTGCAGAATAGGTTTCTCGGAAGAAAAATTCTTTAAAGGGAGGGAGAGAAAAGAAAAATACAACGGTGTAAAATTCGTAACTTATAATAATACTCGAAATACATATGTATGTACATATATCTAAACACTTATACAAGGTGTCCCAAACTAATCTTGGTTCCCGTAGTGCGCATTTGAAACTGAGCAAAAAAATCATTTTGCAAAATTCACCATTTCTCCTTATACAGAGTCTATCCTTTCCTGCGCGCTCATTAGTTCAGACAAAATCATTAATTCCTCGCTCACTATCGCGAATTTTGCACAATGACTTTTTTGCTCAGTTTCAGCCGTTCCACCTGCACACCACGGAACTGTGATTAGCTTCGCATATCCCCTTTCTATTACCCTGCGAATCTCTGTTAGATCAACTGATACATAAATCTAGCATTAAAAAGAAAAATGAAACATCATACTTACGTATTTATAATATCGTATGTATGTTTACTCCATTTGAAATAACCTTACCTTAACTCCATTTGAAATTAACATTTATCGTTCAGATAGCGAGATAAATACATGGAAACGTAATTTTGCTTGATAAATGCTAAATTCACGAATACTTCCTCGACACGTTGAAAATACGACACCTAGTGGGCGATATACATCCTTAAGTTCATTCGGGTGGACACTTTACACTTACGATGCGGATTGGTTACGAACGCAAAGTATATTCTTACCGCGTCTACGGTCTCGGCGCCGTTCGCGGGGAGTTCACGTTCACCGAGCGACTGGTGGTGCGCTTCGTCGGATCCGAATTCCGAGGGCTCAGGACTGAGCGAGAGATCTCGTGCGGTAACGATGGGGAGGGGTTGTGTATACGCGACGCGGCGCACCGATCAGTCCGAAAAATCAAATTTCTCTGCCGCCTTTTCTCGCTCGGTCTCGCGACCGCAACAGGTTCCGGTTTGTCTCACGGTCGAGCGAGCCTTTCCGAGCTGTGTCGCGATTGTTTCGGCGCAGAGGCGTGAAGAGGCTTTGAGAGGCGACGTCAATGGCGTCATCGCGCCCAGCGTCGCCGAGCACCGCCGCGCAACGTCAGCAAAAACCGCCGGCTGGCCGCCAGTCGTCGGGCCAGAGGGTGGTTGATATCATTCCCCCCTCCCCATCGACCCCGCGCCCATGAATCCACGGCGGCGATTCCACCGGTTTCACGCCGCTGAAAAGCCGGTCTTTGCCGATTATCGACGTGCCTTCTGCGAGGTTGACCCTTTTCTGACGGGCGAGCTGTATCTCGGAGCCGTCGCGCGCCCGATGGCGGTGATGACGGTGGCGGGTTTACCTTCTCCATCAGCGAGCCGGATCCGAAAACATTGACACCGCTCGAGCGTGGACCTTTTCAGGGGGCTGAAAGGCCCCCGCTGCTTTTGTCCGTCGCCGAGCGTGCGCGCGGTTTCAGTCGCGAATCATCGAACTATGCCGAGCATGTATAATGAACGATGGAATTCACTTTCCTTTCCTTTCGTTCGCGGATCCTTCGATCAGTCGGCACGAGACGCCTTTTGCGTCTTAAGTCTACCCGTTCGCCCCGGGAAGATTAAAAAGGATCCTCGCGTTTTAGCCGTGAGGAGCGTTTATCGCGTTACCGCGTTCCCTCGCAAATGAGTCTATCGCTGCGCCCGGTCAATTATCATCGCACGGCGGAATTGTGAAAAGTTCTTTTTTTTATTTTTAAGAGCACTTAACTAATTCGCGGCAATTATACGCGGTACATTTATAGGACAGATATAATGGGAGGATTGGTTGGACACGGTTTGAGCTTTTAATTGGATATGGAGCGACATATCGACGTTAATGCTTCATGATATATTACAGCAGCTAGACATCCGGCAATTATAATAATGACATTACACGCCTGTGGAATAATTAAAAATAGCTTATGCGAGGAAAGATATCACGTGTCTCAGTTCCTTCTCCGAAATTAACTTTCTCACTGATTAATTTTCCTCTGTTAATTTTTTTAATAATTGCCTGCTTTCGCCTGTAGAAGTGTATGCAATCGGGAGAAATATATCTTCGGATTATATTCGCCATTCGCTGGCTTATCTTGCCGAATCTAGAAATTATTTTGCTGTACAAGAGCAAATTAGTGAATGTAGGAAAACATTTGTTCTAACAGCGAATCAACGTGTCCTAAGAATAATATCCTTTTTTTTTTTAACCAGAAAAATAATAGTAACAACATAATCCTTTTTTAATCACAAAAATAGTAGTAGCAACATGCACGCAAGGTTATTATCGCAACATTAATTACATTCTAGTTAACTACGTCGGCCACATTAATAACATTAACATTATAGTAACACTATAATAAAAAGTAGTTCTCTTGACTATTCTGGCCGTTAAAACAATAGGATATTTTCGGCACCGAAGGCAATCATCATTTTTCCCCGTGCGGCAACGATGGTTTCGCTGCAACAACAACCGAAATCACCTTTCTCCGTGTATTTCTCGACGATATAATAATATACGTTACCCACGAAGCGTCTCCTCTGTGAATTATCAATTATGACAGTTACACACTAATTATGTTCTACAATAATTATACCCATTATCCGAATTACATATCCGCTTATGAGTTTTTCAGCGAGTCGCAGCTGCATTTGAAATGTCGGAAACTGTTCGACCAGCATTCAGAATCGGAAATCGCTTTATGGCCGCGCCCATCGCCACATAGATCGAGCTCGCGCGCTCGATAACAAAGTATACAGCATAATCTATCGTCGCGATCGCGCACCCTCGAGGGACAGGGGCGACGCGGAGGGGGGTGGACGAGAGCGCGGGGGAGGCGGAAGCGACGCGATGAAAAATTGTGGGACGCCCGAATGAGAAATTGGCAGGTGATTTTCTACCTTCGACGCGATAATTCATTTGACTCGGCCGGGGATCCTGATGGCGCCCCCCCCCCCCCCCC
>NW_014556140.1:1436536-1468203 GCF_001313825.1 Dinoponera quadriceps
CCCCCCCTCTTTCCACCCTACCTCGCGATACCGTCGTCTCGCGTCGCCTGCGAGGAACGGAGCACCAGCGGGCGACGCTCTTTATTATGGTAATTTCATTCGGCTCCCCGACGTTGATATCCTCAATCCGCGTTCGATTCGCATCGAAATAAGCTTCAATTGGACCGAGGGAGGACGAAGGCAAGGACACACATCGACGTTACGACAGACGCCGCAGACTTTCCGGGACGCGACATCCGTGCGACAACGACGAGGACAACGACGAGGGCGACTGGAGCGCGATTCGACGGCGAAATTCCGCTAAGTTCCGCGGCCAGAATTCCACTCGGTGTCGATAATGATTTATTATGTAGAGAGAGAGAGAGAGAGAGAGCGCATAAATCAGTCACACAGACCGTCCACGTCGCGTTCTTCGCGAAGACACTCGCTTCGAAACAACAGTCGTGTTCCGCGCGCATCGCTGATGGCTAATTAAAGCTGTAATGAAGCGCGGCTAATTGCGACGCGGTGCGATGACCTCTTATTGACGCGCGCGCGCGCGCGCGAGAGCTCGTCTTACCACAGTCTGGAAGGTGGTTCCTCCAATTAAATAGCGAGTTGATGTTACAAATTTATGATCCGATGACGCGTCAGCGTGAGTTACTTCCGACAAACGGCTAAATTTACAGGCCGGGTGGTGCTAAGTGAGACGAGCGGGGCCACGAAGCGCGCGACGCGAGCGCGCACGGCGGAGCCAAAAACGATTTATTATATTAACCATATATCTTTTGCTCTCCACATTCGAAGCATGTCTTCCCCCCGCCGCCGCAAACACATTTATCAGCGGTACACGTCGACACTCATATCGCGCGTATTTACCCCCCGCCGAGCGTGCCGCGGGAAAATGAACGCGTTCCTACAGGTCGCGCACGGACCCGTGACAAAAATGCAATTAAATTTAGCCCGCGCGTTCCGCATTCATCGCGGCGCGCTTTTAAGACAGTGTGTGTATGTGTGTGTGTGGAAACGCGCATACCGCGCGCGTGCGCGTCACGATGACCGATCGTCATCGACCGTCGTCGTCGCCGTGAAAACCGCCAATCGTACTGACCGCCACACTCGCGCTAGGAAGGTAGTTGGTCCGTGACAATGCTGCCGGATGAAGTCTGCTGGTCAGGCACGAAGATGCTCGAGAAATCCGTGATAAATGTTTGTAAACACGATTTATGTTAGGAGTAGTAACGCCGTAAGTAACGTCGCTTCTTCTTGACACTCATGAAATTTGATTTGATTTAACGTGGTGGCCGTGATGACCGTGTTGACTACGACGCTTCGAGCTTCGTCGCGAATTCTTGAAGCGTTCCCTTGGGACCAGCTTCAATTTTAGTCGACACAAGATTCTTGTCAAATTAAATAGGGTTTTTCCAGATTCTGGAAGTCCGTCGGAAGGAATCACGGTTTTTTTTCGTTTTTTTAAACCAACGCTGATATCCAAAGCACGAGGGTAAGCAGAATTAATGGCACTCGCGGCATTGTTACTTCTTCGAAACTCGTAAAACGTCAAATGTCTAGTATGCACTTTATCCACACTTTGGCCTTCCATCAATTTCCGGAAAGCTAGATGATCAGTGATCTTGCAATTTTTTCCAGTATATTTTTGCAAGCCTCTCTTATCGTCTCCTTCCTTTCGATTAAAACCGTAAGAGCAGTTTGATCGCTACAATTGAAAACGCGATATCGGGAACCGTTTTCGCACCCTGTGATATCCCCGTGAATGGTGCTAACTTCGACTTCAATCGTCTCGCCGTCAGTTTCAGTACGGTCAATATTTTCGTACTTCAATCGCGTTTCGATCAACACGCTGTTAAAATTGGATAAGGTTCCCATATGTAAAAGAATAAATTCGCCAGCTGTCTTCATTCACAATAGGACGAAGTGCAGAACTCGGCTGGGGATTTCCCCGTGTTGCATCTCTATTTGTTGCACCCACGAATTAATCGTAAATATATTAACGCCGGGAACAAACTTTCGTTATTTCCTTACTGCGTTGCCGCGTTGCTCCTTTTTGACGGTATCTCTCGCGTCTCCTTCATCGGTGCGTTAAATCCGATCCAATCGAATAACGATATCGAAAAGCGTCGACCGGCGGTACAGCGGGCGAGCGTCGGCCGAACGTAAGATATCAAAAAGCGTCCCTCCGTTTTTCGACCGCCGGATGCTAATGACTTTTCGCGGTGCAAACAAGAAGCGGAACGGATAGGGCGGGTGCGGCCGCGGGTCGTTAGCAAAAGTGTGCGATAACGTCGGCGTTACCGTGCGTCCGGGAAAATTCCGCCGCTCGGAACCGAATATTTTCTGGCCTTATTTGCGCCGTTTAATGGCGAGTGAAGGCGAGATAATGCCGAAAGCGAGTTAACTGCCGGCCGCATTGTCGCCCGCGAGTCCTCGCGATCCGAAAGCATTTTCAGCGACGAGTTTATCGCGCGTATTTTACACCTTATATCGCGTCATTAGAACCGCGGCAAACCATCGCGATTTTATCCCGTCAAGTTCGCAGGGAAAACGACGCTGAATTCCCCGGGTGTACGATTTGCCGCGAGTTCCTCGGGAATTCCGGCCGCAAATAATCAGTCGACTGCGAATCGCCGTATTTACGCGCGCGCACGATATTCACGCGGCACTCGCTCTTACTTTAACGTGTCTTAACCGCTGAGGAATTGAAATAAACGGTTACTCCGTATCGTGCTTTATTGAGATTGCGCCGCCGTCGCCTCTTGCTTTCGGCGCTGCGTCTCGTGGGATATGATTTGTTGCTTAATGCACTACGGAGATAGTCGCGTTTCCTTGTCTCGGTGTTACGAGCAATTAACCCAATAATAACGTTGGAACTTTCCTGCCGCGGAAAACTCAAATGATGATAGATAAATACCTCTGTTTATTCGCATTTGGAGAAAGCTAGTTTCCGAATTAACTGAGTGAGCGCGCGGCGAGTGGAATATTCGCAATTAGAAAGGAGAGGAGCGGAGACGGTCGAGCGAAAAGTTCGAGCGGTAAACGCGCGAATGAGAGATCGACGAAATACGGTAGCGAAGCACAGTGAACTGGGATTACTTTGTGAAGAAAGAAATAAAATACCGCGCCGCAAAGTTGTCCGCCCCGTCGTCGGACAGCAAATCCCCTCCATTTCATGGTCACTGTTAATCGTCAAATCACGAGAATTGAGAATAAGCGTGCGTGCGTTCGAGCGTTTTTTCCCGTTAGGTTTCGGATCGACGGAAATTGATGGGAAAAGTTCACACGAATGGCAATCCCGGCTGGAGAGAAATTTTTCCATTCGCCGTACGCCGACGAGTTTCGTCGTATCGCCGCGTGTATCCCCTTGTGGGATTAAGAGCAAATGAAATCACGCTAGAACCGCGTGAAATTTCTATTACTCCGCTCGCGACGTAAATAATATAATTCATCGAAGTTAATTAAAAATTATAACAAAGGGAGAAAGAGAGAAAGAGAGACGCAGCGCGCGGCTTATACCCGGCCGCTCGATGCGGTTTATCGCGATTCAAACGCCGAAATTGCCGCTTCGCACGCAATTAATCGGGTTTCCCTCGAACCCCTCCCCCCCCCGCCGGCGCGATGAACGCGTTAATTATTCGAAACATACGGCGATTCGATAAAACTGTTACCAAGTCGGATTCCGCTTCAATTGCGGCGTAACGTGCCGCCGGGACTGAAATGCATCCGCTTTAAATGAATACCGCGCTGTAACCGCGCGCCGCTTTTCATCGCGCGTTGCCTCCGCACGGCTAATACATAGCGGCAATAATTCAATGGACGGAGTCCTTCTTTCTCGTCTCTCGCGATTCGTGCCCCTTGCTCATTCTTCGGCGGAACATTTATGCTGAAATTTTATCACCCCCTTTCTCGAACGTGCGCGTTACTCACCTATCCTCTGATACCTTCGAGACATCGAAGCGGCACAAGTTTTAATTATGCCGCCTGGGGAGGGGAGGAGGGGGTAGTCCGTGGAGGTCGATCCTACCGTTTCAGACTGCATCTGGCGGTGCGATGATAACATTCACCTCCCCCCCTCCCCCCTTTTAGTACTCACTGTACCATCTTCTTGTTCAAAGAGCGCGGCTGAGGGAGGGGTAGGGAGATGAAGAGCGAGGGAAAGGAAAAGAGACAGACAGATGGATAGATAGAGAGAGAGAGAGAGAGAGAGAGAGAGAACAAAAAAGACGACAGGCCCGAGGAAGAACGCGGGTGGCGGTGAACGAGTGAATTCCAAAAGTGGAAGCACGCAGAGAGAGAGAAAGAGAGAGAGAGAGAACGGGAAGAAGAAAGAGCCGCCTTCATTAGGAGATACCAGACTACGAGGGCTCTGTGCCGTGTTCAAATGAGATCCGCAGTCGGCGGTAATGGCGTACGTCGAGATTTTTTGAGGTCTCGTCCTTTTCGCATGACGACGACGACCAGCGTCGTGACGGTAGGCGCTGGTCCATTTTCGTTCGTTCGCTTTTGCACCCTCCTTTCTCCCTTCGTCGCATCGGCACCCGTCCGATATCGGCAATTCTCTCGTGAATTCGCGAATAAACGCGGGATCGTAGAGGAGGGAGGAAGGGAGGAGGAGAACGCGGGAGGATCGACCGCGAAGTAATTCTTATCGGTCTTCCCTCCGATGCAGCGTGCCGGCCGACGACGGTGGCGGGAAGAGGGAAAAGAGCGTTTATTGCTGTTCCTCGGTCCCTCGCATTCCACTCGCCAACCTGGTTTTCGCCAACTTTCGTCGCCGGCTACGAGGAACCGCGCTCGCACCGGCGAATTTGCGTCGCGTGCGCGCGGATCTGAGATCCAATGCGGACGAAATCCTGGCGGAAAAAAAAGACCGGGATTCGATCGACTGTGCACTGACACGCCCTTTGATCCCTTTGCGACGCACCGCCCGATCGAAATGAGAGTCTTCCCATTTTATTAAACTCGCGAAGACACCCCCGTAGGGAAGTATATCGGCTCAAATCATCCTCGGAAGTTCGGTTCATTTGATTGTTATCGGTATAATATATAGTGTGTTCGGTCTGCATAATTTTGGGACGCTTCAGACAGTTGAAAAAGTAGAAAGTTTGACAGGTGAATATTCATCCGTTTCATGCAAACTATAACTTGTTAGGAAAAAGTTGAAAAGAAATTATAAAAAATATAAAACATATATATATATATATATAAAATATAAAAACCTTTATATATATCAACAAATAAAGCATTAATAAAAGCAAAAAAAAATAATGTTTCCGTATTTGTAATATTACGTGTATATATTTCTTTCAATTTGGCTCAAAATTAACATTTGTTACTTAGATAATTAATCAAAGTTATAGAAAAATACTGTTTTCAATAAATGATGAACTTCATATGCTAAGGAATTCCTTTATATCGCCACCGAAAATCTGACATTCTGCGGCACACACACTACTTTAACAGCTAAATGTATGTTGAGATCGTTATACGCCTCTTAAATATGTATCACTTCACATCAGAGATCTCTTGCAAAATTGAGATGGTTTAAATTTGCGTTAACTGTTAGCAAATTCGCGCTGTTGGGAAATTATTCATATTAACCGACGCGATCTGCTTAGCGCGTCATTCTCTATACAAGGTTTCCCGAAATTAGACCGACAAACCTTCAGGTGATTATAAAGGAGCACTAAAACAAGTAATTTTTATCAGTTTCGGATGGTTCCTCGACTGGAAAAAGCAAAGAAACAAACTAAAATATTCACGAAACGTTGGCAAGAAGTCCGTGAAGGATGTGGTGCTAACTCGAAAACCAAATTGGATAATTTTTGTCAATAAATCCGTGTCCGCAAATAAGCCGTTTTGGCACTAGAATATTCTCTTAATACAAGCGCGCAGTTTCTCTTCTATTTCCCCATCCCCATCCCCAGCTTCATAAGTAAGACACATATCGGTCAATTTATCGAAAGATAAAATTTCCGTTTCGAAAACGAATTCTACCTGTTTAAAAATCCCCAACAATTTTTAGTTTGATAAAGTAATTTTCATTAATATTTTTTTTACCGCGACCGGCACGGGCAGCACACTGGTCTGTTGCGCTAAAAGTCTCGGGTTCAATTCCCGGCAGAGCCGAAAATTTTCATACACTCGTGCCTCCTCTCACAAAGCAAACCACTAAGAGTATTCTTGCCAAGAGAACCTCTGTACCAAAATTTATCGTTCGAAATCGACGTTAAATTGCAGATCCCATATGCCTGTGTTTAATTAGCGTGCGCACCACAGGCATACAAAAGAGATCGCTATGCCTGACCACAGGCAATAGAGCTGTGCTGCTACACACGCTATGCTATTAATGTCTTTTATCAAGTGACAAAAATCAGAATTAGAAAGGAATTGCTAATATCTCTGTATCGAAAGAAGTAAATGATTAACACTTCGAACAACACTGCTGTAAATAATTCATTCTAGTGGCAAAACAGCTCGCCTTTGCGGACATGGGTTTATCGACAGAAATTATTCCAGTTTTTGTATCTTTTATAACCACGGAGAAAACAAATTCTACTAGAACAGCAAATGTTCGTCAATATAGTGACAGCAAAGAAAGTTTGTTTAGACAGCAAAAAATTTATTTGGACAGCAGAAAAATTGATTGAGAGTACTAATTGCTATTTGCTGGATATACGGACAATTAATACTGTTTTCTCCGTGCTGTTGGTCGATCTAATTTCGGGATATTAATTTGAATATTAAGAATTTATTATCTCCTTCT
This sequence comes from Dinoponera quadriceps, assembly GCF_001313825.1. Taxonomy (NCBI): domain Eukaryota; kingdom Metazoa; phylum Arthropoda; class Insecta; order Hymenoptera; family Formicidae; genus Dinoponera; species Dinoponera quadriceps. The sequence continues at coordinate 1,443,297 of NW_014556140.1, forward strand.
ATATTTTCTCACGGTTATATCGAATGCATCTGCAATCATTGACGTATTTCTGAAAAACGTATCCGTAAAAGTGCAACTGAATTATTCGTCTCTCGCTTTCGGTCGATCGATTCCTCCCCTGTAACGACGCTCTTCGGAAGGAAGCGGCGCGTACTTTTATCGTCCGCGGTTCCCACTGTGACAAAATTCCGGAGCGATATGTCGAAAATAGAAAAGGAAAATAAACGAACAGGAAGGGTGTGGTCTACGTTAATTTAATGAACGTTGCTCGGCACACGTGCGCGGCTCGGTGCGCGCTGCGGATTTTCGTGGATATTTTCGAGGGTGCTCGGCGATTCGTTTTACGCGTCCGCGTTTCACGGAGTGGAGTCACTAATTAATGTAACATTCCCATGCGGAAGGTCAGCCCGCTAGCTATTCGCGTCACCCCGACATCACGAATTACGAAATGCGCGCGTGTGGGTCATTATACGTACGTTATGCTTTCGTTCACCTATTCGGGCCTACACGGCCATACCTCATGGAAAAGGGAGTGACACAAAAGAAATGTGCAAGAATTTACTCCACGAGATTAACCTCTCTCGTCGCTCGTAAGAGCAGAGCTCTGCTTTAATGTTCTGGAAAAAAAACGAATTGTAATTCTCAATTATATATTTATATTTTTGACCAAATAAAATATTAAGTTGTGAATTATTAAGTTATGAATAACAGTCCTTATTTCTATTGCGAAATTGCGACGCAATGTATAGTCGAGGAACGAAATTCAGAGAGAGAGAGAGAGAGAGAGAGAGAGAGAGAGAGAAAGAGAGAGAGAGAGAGAGAGAGAGAAAGCAACACGCTCTAATGCATTTTAATTATCGTTCGTTTATTAATTTTCTTGATAATTCTGATCGAAAAATTGACACGAATTCTTTCTCATGACACAGAGTATGAAGGAATTAAAGAATGTTAAAACTAATTTCGTGCGCAAAAAACTCCCCTTTCGGGATTTCATTCTGCAGTGAATACATTCCTACCAATTTCTTTTAATTCGCCTATTTTCAATTCATTCCGGGTACTCGAACGGCTTGAAATTCAAATCGCGCCGAAGTATATTCTCATCGACGATGTAAAACTCTTTCGCTAATCCGATCGTCAATTCCGCCCGTTTGCATCCCGAAGAATACTCGTCTACTCTCGTTAATCCGCAAAATATATTCAAGCGTCTTGCCCTTTCGCCTCGGAAGTAGCGCCGGTGACATTTCAATTTTTATATTTTATATTTTCAGTCAAGATTTCAGAACAATCTCGAGGAAAACGGAAAATATAGGCTCAAACGTAGTGAAGACTGTGTGTACGAAAAATGAATAATCGATTAAAACCAAATGCATTCACGTGTTCGATTTAGAACACGACGGACGACGGAGACGAAGTGACGCGCAATTAGTTCCGCGTTAGCATCAATTAATCGCCGTTTCATGCGTTCTCACGTGTAGAAAACGCAAAAAGGCACCATTGCGACGAGGGAAGGCGCAATGATGTGCGAGGCGCGAGAAAGTCTGAGGGGAAAAGTAAAATTAAAATATATATAATTCCGCGCGGACGCAGAAGGGGAAAACAATAACGGGACTTAACTTCAGTCCGTCCTGCCTCCGCAGGAAGTAAATACGTTTCCCTTGTTCTGATACTTATTGTACCGAGACAATGCACCGGGAACGTTGCTTCGGAATCGCGTCTTCGGCGAGATCGCGGAACGGAACTCGTCGCTAACGAGAGGAGGAACGACGGCGAACAAAACAGGCGGGGAGACATCGGGTAATCCGCGGTGTTACCGCGGATTAGCCAGCTGAATGTGGAAAACGGCATTGTTTCTTGCCGTAGCTAATAAGTCGGCTCCCGGCGGCCTCGCAAGGGGCTCTCTCGGAACTTCAGCCGCGCGGAATAGATTTCTTCGCGAGTTCGCGCACGGGCAGCTCGATTTACGAAAGCGAACAAAGATCCCCGCAATTTCGTCGTCACAGTGTTACCCGCGTTAGTGTTATCGATCTCGTCGTCATTCTCCGGTGCTCGCTGGAATTTTCGGGGCATGATTTAATTTTACGACACGACTCAATTTGCCCGGCCCTCGCGCGGGGCCGGTATTCCGACGCATTTCAATTTATCGATGAGCGGGGCTTGATTTTTTTATTATGGCGCAATTTTTCATCGTATCCCGCTTTGTCCGTGAAATCCGATTTATTTATCCCGCCTAAAGTCTCGAATGCGGCACGATTTATCGGGTCAGAGTCGATTTATTTATTTCAGTTAATACCACCGGTGTACAGTGTAACTTTTTCATACGGTTCAATTATTCAGTTTGTCACGAATTTTAATAGACAACCCTGCTGGTCAATGTGCAATATTTCTTCTTAATTTAATTTAATTCCTTTTTTTTTTATATAAATGGATTTTAATCTCTCCACTCAGCCCGGCTAAATTTATTTTTCACAGTTGTCAGCATTATTTGTCGCTCGACTGCGATAGCGATTGTGATTATTGGTTTTTTTCGCGACCCGGATTCCGGTGGGGGGGGGGGGACGAAACGAAGAAAATAAATGAAGGATACGACGGGCATTTTTCTTTTGCGCGCACGAGATCGAGGCAGGGTAACGTACAGGCTGGGTGCTTCGCGTCGTGATGCACAACCGTGGATAATTCGATGCGAAATGTCGAGTCATAATCATCATTTTCAACGCGCGTCCACTTTCGCCCGCCACATTGCGTGGGCTTAACGATAACCTGCGGTTTCGTGTTTACACCTTCCCTCTGGTATTAAGGGCTCTAACGTTACAACGTAATTTCACTCACTCGTGACGAGATCGTAGCCGGCGAGAGATAAATATCTCTGCGTATCGCTTCAGTTTCTCCCGCTTTTCACGTTCCTTCTCGGTTGTCGATTTTTCGAGGACCGATTTCAGGTATCGGTTGACCTGTTCTTTCTTTTTTCTCTCAAGTTACTGCGAGAAACGATTGTTGCCGATTTTTACTCGTCGCTTGAATCGTCGTATAGCGCGCTTTCGCGACGCGAACGTTTCAATGCCCGCCGTTACGCCGGGACGCCGGCGAAGTTGTCGAATAATTGAGAGAAAGCTGCGCCGCACACGGCTGTTTATAAATCATTGTTATTGTCATTGCGACATCATTGCGACGGAACTGCAGTGTGGGGAGTATGATAAGGATATTTCTTAAAGAGAGAACGCTTGCATTGCACGCTCGCTTCGCGAGTTTCACTAACAATTGAGATCGTATCGTCCTGTCGCATCCGACGATATTTGAGAATTCTGAAAGGCACAGTATCGTCGACATGTGTCGAACGCCCATTATTCGATCTCGATTTATCCGACCGGGAAAATGAGACGGGAGAAATCTCCACTGTGAATAAATTACTCAGTGTCGTGTCTTAAAGATTGATTTGCGAATAAATTAACTTAATCTAATTTGACGTGAAGTACGAAGATCATCTATCAAAAATCGATTTTAACAGAATTATAATTTTATTAAGATTCAATCCCTAAAATCATACCGTGAATTTTAACACATTGCATGCGGGAATCGTACTTTTACGTTTTTTGCGGTCTGTCATTAGAGCGCGGCTCACGTAAAAGTACGTATTTAATAGATTTGTGCTGGAGAGCGGGTATCGTATAAATAAGATGGACATTATAAGTGTGTATGATGTTTGTGTTTGTATTGCTAGGCAACGATTTCCATCGTTTCTTTTTAAAAGTTTAATTTGTCGAGTTACTTGGTTTAATAGCTTCAGCACGTACAAGTCGTGTTTTGTAAATTTGAAGCTTGTTTTTTTTATTATTGATTACAACATTGATAAAATGAACGATACCATACTGTGAAGAAATATTAGTGTTATCATTGCTATTTTTACTTGTTGTTATGAAAAAATATTTTTGAATAAATAGTAAAATTAAAAATTGTCCATTTTCCTTTCATTTTTAGTTCACTATTCTATATTTACTTATTCAAAAAAATGTCGTTTTTTTTAAATAATCGTAGAGTATATATTTAAGTGTAAAATAAAAAAAGTTTCGTTGAGAAAAACGAAGTAGTCATCGATTTATTGCGATTTTACTGAATACCAAACTCCCGCGAAATTCACGATAAAACGTCCGCTACACGCGTAAGTCTGCGGCGAAATATACCCGCATGCAATGTGTTAAGTGTTTCCCGTGGAAATTTTCCTAAATTTCCCCATAAACAGCACAAATAAAAATACCCAAAGTTTTCCGAAAATATGTTATCCCACTATGATATCGAATTGGTTATCCAGAGAAAGCTTCGTCCCATGTTTTTATCCCAAAAACATGAGACGAAGCTTTCTTTCCGCAATGTTGATGCGCTGCAACTCGCTTCATGTCGCGTGACGAGTCATCATTTTCCGTAGAGGTACACGACGAAAATTTGTTTTTTCCAAACTTTATCTCAAAAATTGTATGTAATACCGGCAAATATTATCCTTCAGCCGGGACTGTACACAGCTCTCTAGAAGATACCTTGTTGTTCACCGAACGTTCGGTGAACAACCACGTTAACTAGAAATTCCCGAAGCAGCCTGAAGTCTCGCAACGAACATCGAGCGACAGTTATTTAATACGAAATCCGGTTTGCGTAACTGGATTCCAACGTCATCATCGACCGAGTAAAACCGATTTACGCGTCGTCGGGAGAAGGAAGGGACGGTGAGAGAGGAGGAGAAGGAGAAAAGCGACGAAGAGATGCCCGGCCGGAGTATCGGTGCGGCGAACGTATCCTTCCGGTGACTCCTCGCCTGCGGAGACTTCCTCGCCCCGTACGAAGCGAGGAGCAGAAGCGAGAGAGAAAAAGAGAAGCGGGAAAGAAGCGACGACGCGATGAGTTGATTTACCGCCGTGTAAACCGCTCTTAATCTCGACGAGGATTTACGGCCTCCGGCACGAAATTGGCGTCCGACTGGGACTCGCGGGAAGCGAAGTTTCCTCCTTGAGAACGCGAGAGAGCCCGCGGGTGCGTCGATAGAAACTGTGTCGTGGACGCACGTACGCCGAACTCTTCGGCCACAATTGAGACTTTTTCCTCCCACTTCGAAACGGGACTTCTGCGTGCAGAAATATTTCCTGCGGAATCGATATCGCAAGATATGAAGGGTGCGCCCTCGTGGAGAAAACGTCTTGGGATTTAATTGCGACCCAATCCAATTTTTCCTAAAATAATTCCCAAAATAATGATGAATTCTAGTTGGGACATCTATTTAGGTTCTGGTTAGCAATATAATATTTCAAACGGTTCTAAGTGGAAAATATAAACGGGTCTTTTTCGGCCACCCCCAGCATTTTCCCAGAGATTTCTTCTGGTTTCCATTTTATGTTGCGATTGAACGAAATATACGAAACACTTTAAGGTAGCAATAACGCTAAGTGCCATATTTTCAGTGGCGCATCAAGCGAGCCATTTATAAGTTTGGTATTTATCAAGCAAAATTACGTTCCTTTACATTTATTTCACCGTCCAAATAAATGTTAATTTGAAACGAAGTTGAGGTAGACGTATATATTCAATATTACGAATACGAAAATATTATTCCTTATTTTTCTTACTAATGCTATTTGTATACATTAGTTGGTCTAATAAAGATGCACAGATAACAAAAAGAAATACATAAGTGTTTAAATATGTGCCTATATATTTCGAGTATTATTATAAGTTATGAACTTAAAAATAGAACATTAACATTCAAGGAACATGAAAAATGTAATTTTTAGTTGCGAATATCTCAGCTTCTCAATGATCAATCGTTTTCTAATTGCGCCAATAATTAAGCCATATTTAAATCTATATATAGTGCAAGTTTCAATGAATTCTCGAAAAATTCAGACGATGTTCGGGATAAGAACGGGACTCCCAATTGGTATCAGACTAGAATAATCTAATTTGGTATAATTTTGAATATTTTAATCGGTATCTATGCTGTATATCTGAAAGAAACCCGAAACCATTTTTACGGAGCGAGACGGGATCGATTCCAGCGCGACAGGTTTGAATTAATTTTCCTCGCGAGAAAAGGCGATCTTTAACCACGATCTTTTCCAAGCTCCATCTGCAATCCATGTCTATTGTCGTACAAATTTACACCGCCGTACACAGCCGAAATATCTGCGAGCGGCATCTAAGATATTTTTCGTTCATCACGACGATGGGGGAGAGGGGGGAGGGGAGGGGGTGAAATTACGCGCAATCACGCGGCGGGTTTTCAGGGCTACGCCGGCCGAGATTTTTCATTCCTCTATTGCGCTTCGGAATCTTATCCGGCCTTCCGATCGTCACGCATACGAACGATAAATCAAATTGAAAGTGCACGACGTGTTGCGAACGAGCGTGTTCACGCGAACTTTTTCCCCTCTCCCACCCCGCCCTCCCCTAACCCCCTTTGGTCTCTCTCGCTCGTCCAACAGACCGATCGTTTCATCTTGAAATTACAACTTTTATTTGACCGCCAACAAACCGCCTAAACGGATTTACCGTAATTGCAAATGTTTGCCAGCTCCCGCCGGCCGAAATTGTGTAATTGCTCACCCCCGAGGGGAGGGTAGCGGCGCATCCCGGCGAGGAGGGGGAGGAACCTGGCGGCCGCATCATCATATTGATTTCCACGAATAATCATGACGCACGTAGCTGCTCATTAATGACTAATTAGCGAGTGTATAGCGCGGTGTACCCCGATACTCGTACAAGCGTAATTGGCTTAACTCTCGAGTGCAACGAGATATATATATACACATATATATCTGCGTATGCGTAAAATCTGTCAATCCGAATTTATGACGGCGCCGAAGCCACTACAAACGCGAGAGCGTTTTCCCCTGGAAAAAAAAAAATACGAACCGCAACGGATTTACCGGGAGGAAAAACATCGGCTGCTGCGCGCTCTCTCGTCATTACATCTGCCTCGTCAATCCCGTTAACCCGGTCGCCGATCCGTTGCATCGTCGCTGTATCATCGTCTCGCGGCTCCGTCGAATTACTCCGCGTTGCGGTCTCGATGCGGCGTCTCCTCCTCGCCCGAAATCCTCGGTTCGGATTTTAACCTCACGACGAGGACGCCGGCACTTCGATTTGATTGCGCCGAAAATCGAGTTTTGCTACTCTCTCTCTCCCTCTCGTATGTACGTACGTATGCGCGAACGTACAGAGCATAAACGCCCCACACGGTGGCATATTTCGCAGCCAGCACCGTGCGAAATTAGCAATGTTAGAGGATAGCGTCTAATACGGGAAGTGCCGGCTGGGATTACTTCCTCTCGCTGCGTCCTGAAACCGCCACGTACAAGCTGACCGCAACTGTTCGTCGCGGCTACCTACTCGTTGTCGACCCAAAAGTACGCGTACACCAACCGGGAAACCAAGCGAGGATGGTGGCCGTCAAAAATCGCCGATCTCGCGACGGGACTGCGTCGTTGGAGAAACGAGCGTCCCGCCTCATCGCCGTTTGCGACATATATGTGATACGCTCTTCTGTTCTCCCGCACATTTTCCCGCAGAAGTATCACAAATTTCATTCCCAGTTCAATCAGGAGCGTTTGAAGCGAAAAAAGATATGATAAACTGGCGCATCCATGTTCCTCGGCCGTAAAGTATTGAACTCTGTCAGACAGAAAGTAAACTTCGCCCACTGTGTACAGAATGTTGCATCAACATACGACCCATTATTTGACGGGTTGCCTGTCCAAGGGCGCGCGCATCCAGATGGCGATCTCGGATTTGTCGATATAGTCATTCGCATACCTTTATTTTTTTTTTTATTATGATAAATAGGATGATAATTAAGAAGGCTATAACTTTGTTGGAAAGGTATAACTATATTGACAAATCCGAAATTATCACCTGGACGCGCGTACTCTTTGGGCAGGCACTCTTTAATGCTTCTCTTCTATCATCGAGATTCACTGCGAACATCGATGAGATACGAACGTTCGACGGTCCAAAAGCGAGACGGAAAACGCACGGATGCGGACAAAAATGTGTTGGCTCACATTGTACACGCACCTTAATACGCGCGTCCTCTATTTGCTCGACCCAAGTAATCCAGCGTTCTCTCCCACCCTCTCGCCCATTTCCTCGATGCACGTGCTATCCCGATCCACGTTCTCTCCTCGTCCTCTCCTCCCGCGGAAAAAGACGCGAGGGAATGGAAGGGGAGAGGAGAGGCGCAAGCCAACCGAGAAAATTGGAAATCGCTGCGAAATTGCACCGGGACGTTGCATGCCGGGTAACCAAGATTATCTTCGCCGCGTTATCACCTAGCGCCGCGAGGGGGGGGGAGGGGATCGGAAGAGCGCATCGGAAGACGGGGGAGTCAATAACGGGAGCGAGCGGACATAAAATACCGAGATGTGGAATGCGCGATCGAGTGTACGCGCCTCTTTCCACCGCGACGTACCATTTCGCGGCGTGAACGAGAGGTGCACTATGGGAGACGAAGAAAAAGAGAAGAAGGAAAGAATGAGAAACAGAACTCCCCCCCCCCCCNAATGAGAAACAGAACTCCCCCCCCCCCATCCCCATTGCCTGGAAGAGCAAATCAAATTAGGACTAAAAGTAATTGCCAACCGTCACATACTTCGGTCAACATGAACAAAAAAGTCCTTGACCATTTTGCAAGTCACGCGCAAATTTCTGAATCACCAATGAAGTCTCTATACTTGGCCATTTTCAATAATTAATAATTCGAAATTTTGCGTATCGCTTATAAAATGGAGGAGTAGTTCTTTGTTCGCCTCAATCCGCTCTTCCACAGTTGGCAATTATATTTAGTTCCGATTGGATTGAATTTGAATTTGTATTGATGCAAGTACCGCTGGTGCTCAATTCAAGATGAAAAATCTTCTAAGAATGTTATTAATTATTCTTGTTCATACATGAGAATATCTATCATTGATTTGGGACTTTCTTCTCCTTCCGTGTACCGGCGCATCGAATCGCTCACGCGAGAATTTCGCTCGCGTTCAAACGACGACGAGGCGTAATTTCCGTTCGCGCGAGGATATCCTCGCTGCTCGAACGAAAAAGTAAGAAGCGAGAACCCGGCGAGACTCTTGATCAAATTCACGATCACAGCGATGCGTGGCGGCGGCCACAAATCATCGCATCTGTTGCTGCGGCTTTAGGGACGCGTGTTCCTCGATGCAGGCATACGCGGGGAACAGGCGGTGGCGATTGGTCAGCTTCTCCGGGCGGTATACGGGCAAATTAGATCATGACGTCGGCTGTGTAACAAACTGATGACCGGAAAATCAAATGGGATTTATGGTCTTGCAAACGCGCGGCGGGCCCGACGCGGTGTGCCGCATCGGCGACCGCGTCGAACGTTATTTCAGGAATTCCCGCTGGAGTTTTCGCGTCATTTTTTAATGCGTACTAATTTGATCGATTCAGGACGGACAGAGGGATACGGGGAATAGTGCGGATGCGCCGCTGAATGATTTTTCTATAGGACTATTTTCGAGTGATTTAATTCTTTTTTTTGTAGAACAAAGATATTACTTTGTCGTTTGCCGAAATCTAAATTTTGATTCTATATTAATCACGTAAATTTTATCAAATTTGAGGGGTTCGTGGAGAATTTTGAGATATAATTCTATACACTTTCTCATTGGCTTATCTGTGATGTTACAAGTGATCATTTATTGTCGTTTTTTCTATGTTGAAAATTAAAGAAGAATCTGTTAAAAGGTCTTTAAAATTATTCCAGGCCCTGTGTGTATTATAAGCGCATTTAGAAAATAAATATTTAACACGTGATATTTGTTTATCTTAATATCCCAGCTTTATTTAATCTTCATTTTTAATTTACAAGCAACATATTAATTATGTAACGTTGTCAACTAAAATAGAACATATGTGCGAATGTTAAATAATGAATATGAATAAATAATGAGACGGTTAAAACACAAATTATTGTACCTCATAATTCTTTATTATTATTTTTTTTTTATTGCAGTTGGACATTTTTATAAGATTGGAGTAATTAGGTGGGGGGAAAAGTTGCAAGGGCAAAAATGACGTTGCGTAAAAATGAGTAAGAATTTAAATTTAATTTCAATATAATAACAAGGATAAGCACAGATAAAAAGATGTTGGCAAATACAAGATGGAGCTTGTTATCCAAAGAATATTATTACAGGCTGCAAACCAATCCAAGCATTTGTGGAGCTTGCGAGACTTAGGCCGGTATTCATAATCATAAATTTCTTACGATCGTTAGGATTATAATTAATTATACATTCGCAATAATGAACCATTATTTACCCATCCATTTCTATTGAATTGTTTAATTGTTTAACATTTGCTTATCGCCCATATTCTATAGTTGAGCAAATTACATAATATTAATACATTACCTACCGAGTAATTAAAAATAAAGATTTAAATATGGATGAAATATTAAGATAATCAAGTATTTTACATAATTTTTAAACGTATTCTTTAAATTAAAGCCTCAATATGGAGAAAACAGCAGCAAATAACCATTTGTAATATCAAAAGACAATAGCCTGTATGACGTTACACTTTGAGATTGATCCTTCAAGTTCAACCAGATTTACAAGAGAGAGGTCAGCGTAGAACTCAAATTTCTACTTGGGTACAGTAATCACTTAAGTATCTCGCGTTTGTAACGTCACCTTGTATCTGAGAATTCCCGAATATATCGCAAGAGGACTCAACGACGGGATTATTATTACCCAAGCTAAACAAACGGGCAAGAAAATCGAGAAGGCAAATTCTCCCGTGTTGAATTAACGAATATACTCCCGCGGCAAACTGTAAACCGTATTGTAACGGTCATGCATTCTTTTCATAGATAACATAGGAACGGCCGGGATAACATAGCAACAGGATACAGAAAAAACAGTAACAATATCGAAAGAAAATATCAGAAAACATCGCTTTTTTTCCGGAAGTGCTTTCAACGTATTTAAAAGTCCATATCGCGCGATAAAACCGCGCGACGATTCTAACGAGCCCATTGAATCTCACGCTCGCGAGCCGAAACGCATCGGACTGCACAGAAAACGCATCTAGGCGCACCTATGCGGAAAAATATACTATTGCGTAGACGAACAAAAAAATTCACGTAGTCCAGCGGCGTTAATAAACACGCGAAAATCGCAAAGCGGCTCGATGGTTCCGTGCTGGGGAAACAATACGAGGTCGGACTAAGAAGAAGAGGAACGTATTTTGCGCGAGAAGGGAGCGAGGGGACGCTTTGGGGGTCGATTGTGTATCTTCGGGGATTTTCCTCTTGCGACAACGAGCGAAGTAGCGAGAATAATATCGGAGCAAATCGACAAATCTAGTGCTATTCTAGTTTGCTCGTTGTCGCACGCGACATAATCTCGCGCGCTTTCGCGAGAATTGAGCCCTCGATCTCCTCGATTTGGTCCGTCGTTCGATTACGACGACCGCGAATATGTCAAAACCGATAATGCCGGACCTTAACCGGCATCTGCTTCTCAAAATGGAGGGTTACCCGGCGGCCGGGCAGTCAACCGGTCGCCGGGATGAAATATGATAGTCGTTGCCCGCGCCACGCCCAGTTTATCATATTTCTTGGAGTGCATTATCATAATAGCATCGTGCATGAGATCGGCCGCGTCGTTCCGCCGATGACACGGCGCGTCGCGCGGGGAGATCGATGCGACGTCGGCGACGGCGTCGGCGGCGCCTACCCGACGGAATTCAAGAGCAAACGAGCCCCGTCTGTATTTAACCCTTAGCTGCACCGATGGTGGCTCTTTAAGGGCGGAATGGCGCGGGCTCTTTTTGCCAGGTTGCAGTTCGAGTTCTTGCGCGCGGGCCGCTTTACGATGACGTGTAAGGGAAAGGGGGGGGGGGGGGAGATGACGAAGTGAGCAAGATGACGAGAATTTACACAGATGATGTGCGAGGCTTTATCTACTTAGATAAAAATTAATCATTATTTTTATCTTACTACGGAAATCAGGAAAAGTCGACAAACCTTAAAGTCGTTACCTTAATTCGCTTTCCCCTACCTAATTACACTTGTAGTAAAATTCGCACTATTTCGACGACGTTCATCATCGCGCATGATGGGAGCGATAATGATCATCATACCGGAATGACAACTGTCGTATGTCATTTGACCGTGCACGAAGAAAAATGTTTCTCGAGGACTCGTCTATTTTTTTCTTTCTCGTTTTGACCCTGAGTTGCCAAGCGCGAGTCTAATCGAATCTGACCCCGCATTTGTAAGAATTAATTTTAATATGGCGATTAGCAGGAGTAGTTTTGATATTTCTCGCGTTAACACTGCAAGGAACTGATTGACAGAATATCTATCGTTCCGTTCCTCATTATTTTTATTTATTATTATTATTTCTCATTATTATTATTTATTAACCGCCGTTCAACTGGATAAATGAAAATCAAACTGCCGCGAATGACTGTGAATTTAAATACAGTCTTTTTTACGGCTACGTTAAATACAGCTTCCGGGGGACGCGGTTTGTCCGGAACAATTATTTTGAATATTATGCTGAACGGGCGTTTATGAATATTAACATCATGCTAGAGCTCCGACTACTAAATATTACATCGCGTTATGAAGCCACAACAACATGTATGCACATGCTCTCCGATGGCATCAATATTTAAGGGTTCGCTGCATAATGAGGGTATGCTAAATGTGAGCTTTCTTCACCGCTTCCGTTACATCGAAGCTGCTCTCGCCAAGTCCTTGTAAACGTCTAAACACCGCTAAAGACTACTTATGAAAACTTTCGCGACAACCGTGACACATCCACGTTACGACGAGGCTACGATTAAAACAGACCGTTGCATATTTAACGACGGCCAGCGATAACGCCAGTGAGAACTGTCTACGTGAAGAGGGAATTAAAAGGGCTGGACAAAGAAAAGAAAGGAAAATCGAAAAAGTTATATGGAAACGAGAATCATCGTCTATTGTCATTGAGCTGTGTCGCGTCGAGTTAGCTTGCCGCATCATATCGCGCACAGTACGAATTCCAATTTGCAAGGTGAACAAATCCACGCAAGTCTACGCAAAAGAGCCACCTTTAGGAGAATCCAATCGATAATTCAATGGAATCGCGCCCCTTACGTCGCTTACTTCGCGATATATCAATTAGCGGAACGAGAAACGCAAGAGCGCGTCGGTATCTAAACGGTGGAGCGGTATTGAAGCTAAAGAATATATTGCGCATAAGGATTTAGATCCAGCGACGTGTCGGGTGGGCTTACAGTGACGAAAGAACGGACAGACGGGAGAAAAAGTCAGCGCTGCCTCTCCGATGCAGAGCGCGTCGGTATAAGAAAGATACACGAGGGGCGACAGAGGTAGGTGCAGGTGGGGATTTAATCAACTTTCCTTTTTGTCCCGTAAATCTTCGTAAACGCGAGATCCTCTCCCGTGCGAGAATCGCCCACTCTCGATTTTTTATCGGACGCTCGCAGACCTGATGCGTGTTCTTTCCGATCGTATTCTTTAAAATCTACCGCTCTAATGTCTTCCCCGCCCCTCCCCCTCGTCTGTCTCTTTCTTCTCTTTTCCTTTTATTTTATCAATACATTTTGATACTTCTAAAAGAGAACGGCCACGGTCATTGCACCCCGTACGTGCAGAGGGAAAACTCGTTTTTAGCAATACATTCTGCGCCAGGTACATTATAAATATTAAGTAGAGGGATGCGCACGTGTTGCATAATGAGGGTGGACATTAATCCCAGGTCTAATTAAGTCTTATGGTAATTCAAGAACGGTCAAGCCGCTCTGTTTCAGTCGTCGGGCCTTTTACTCGGATCGCTTGATTCGTTTCGAGTGTTTTCGCGTAGGTATGTTTAAAGCGTGCAAAACTCATGTTATATTTTACGTTAACGAAATCATAGAACTGTCGTCAGATATTCGTCAGATATTCGTCAGACTGTCGTTAGATATTTAATCGAGATAATTGATCGTTCAATACCCAATATCTAATTAAAATGTATCTAAAATATTCGATAAAAGTGTCCATATTTCTACTTTAAACGGAATCTAATTTTTAAGTCACCCCACACGGAAAAAAATATACTTGAAAATATATTTTAATAAATATATAAGTATATGTATAAATATATTCTCTTATATATATGTAACCTCTTTCTCTTTCTTTCCCACCAAATATGATACGAGTAATCGATCAACCGGGTATTATTATTAATTGTTTAACTCGATCTTTTCGTCTGTTCTCAGCGAAGTCAACGAGCCCGGAGATAATTATCGAGCCACACAACGTAACGGCCGTGCGGGTCGGCAACAGTTTGCAGATTATGTGCCGAGTTCCGCAGCCGATTCTCGTTTGCCGTGTGGAAATACCCGGAGAGGGAAACGCCATCCTTCTGTCTCCGGGACAACTAGCGGAAGACGGCATCGAATATTACGGCGCTGGCTTCGACAAAGGTCACTGCGGCGTCAGAATTGCCAGAGTGAAAGAAACGCACGATGGTCTCTTCAAGTGTTCCGTGGCGACGACCAATTCTCGGCAGGAGATCAACGCGGGTTTGAACATCATCGTCGCGAGTGAGTCATCATGTTCTTTGTATTGATTCTATAACACGACGAAATTTTTATTACACCCTCGAACAACAAGGTTCATGTAGGCCGCATCCGAGCCGTGGAAGCATTTTGTACTTTTCTCAACTAATTTGTTCGATAAAGCACTTTTTATTCTCACAATAAGTTAAAAAATATTTAAAAGTAAATGAAATATATCGCGAAGTATGTAAAATATCTGAAATGTAACGCCTCACAAGCACTTGCGCGGCAGCATTGGAATATGGATACGATCGGATCCGACCAATCTTGTTATCTGAAAGTTAAATACGAACTTGACGCGAAGATCACATAAATCATCGGTTTATTTTATTACAAGTGGCACCCAAGAACGACTTAAATTGCATTTGCAAAACCATTTGAGAATTTTCTTCAAAAACATTCGTTTTCTCATAATAATAAGTTTAGTTTAAACTTAAATGATTTTCTCGGCCCGATAAATATTTTATTCAGACTTTATATTTACAATTACTGTATTGTAGAATTAAAGGTTTAACATAGGGTCAAAATTTCGATTCGGGTTGCGTCGTGTAAGATAAGAGACATAGAACGCGGTATTTCTTTTAAGTTTTCTTTTTTCTCTCGGGACGATGAAAAAAGAAACATCATCAATTAGAACAAGAAGCAAAAAAGCCGACGCTTGTACCAGTTACAGGCGATAGCTGTATATTCGAAAAGTAATTAATCTTCCTTAAGGAAATTGCTTACGGAGGCTCTGAAATAAGCGCCCGAGCGAAGTTACCGTTCAAGATGAACTCGATAAAGATAAATGGTGGGGGCAGCATGAATATCTCAGGAGAATCTGCTGCTACGTTTACACGTGAAAACATGACGAAGAAAAAAAAATCAACTTTAGATCACCGACGTGAGCACGGGTGATACAAGTGATAAAATATGCGATAAGACACGTGGTAGAAATGTCACAGTCATTCCGTTAATGGCTCCGATCTAATTTGATTGATCTATCTACACGGGGCGATCCAAATAAATATCTGCTTTGATTTTTCAGAACCACCCAAAGAAATCTTTCTTAAAGCGAGCAACCTTAACAGGGGTGGAAGCGCACACATAAAAGGAGATCAGATTATAGTGAGCTGCTACGCTCCGAATGGACGACCCGCGCCGAATATATCGATATATCTCGGTAGTGTTTGATTTATTTATTTATTTCGTTTTAAATAATTTTAACTTTAACTAACTCAGTCAACTTTAACTTTATAATTTATTGTGAAATATCAAATAATAATGAAGAAATATCAAGTATCGAGTAATTATCTCGCGTGAAAAAAGATACGGTGCTCTCCCGAAACTCTAATCGTGGATTATTTGGGCTCGCAGGAGTCGGGAAAATTAAAATGAAAGAGAGTAATGAAGAACAATTTGAACACTGCAAAGGACTGAGATACATCGTTTATCAAAAATGTGATATACAGACAATATTGTAAAAACGAGCTAATATCGCGGAGTTTCAAAGCTTTGTATTCTCAAATTAATAACACGCTTATTAATTTTATTCCAAAGGGTAGAATTAATAAACTACCGTGAAAACAGATCAAGACGAGAACGCGTTCTCTTGAATATCTCGATAAGCTTTATTGGATAATATGTTGGATAAAATAAAGCGCGAATAATGTGTAGAATATAGTAAACTATACAGTAAACCAGGGATAGAAAAGAAAGATCCTCACTGTCTCTTTCTTGAAATCTAGGTAACGATTTGCTGGATGAAACACAGCAATACGAACATTCCATACAACCAACGGGCATAAAGAACGTTACGCACGTTTTGGACTGGAAGGACAACGGAAAGACAATACGATGCGTGGGCAATCACATCGCTCTCGATAAGCCCTTGGAAGCTAGCATGCTGCTGGATGTACAATGTAAGTTACCGGTTTCTCGTTTCTTCTGACGTCACGTCTCATTTCGTCGAATGTATCGCGGAAATTTCATTTTACTTCTCTCTCTCTCTCTCTCTCTCTCTCTCTTTTTTTTCTTTTTATTTCCGTACTCCACGCTTTATCCGTTTTCTATTTTTTCATTTCGAATTTTGCAAAACAGTCTGTTCAACGCCAATATTCCCATTTCGGCTAGTAAAATCTATATTTACTCAATAACGAAATATAACCGTTTTCGCTGAGCGAATTTATTTTATATTGATAAATTCGCGTTAACCGTGTTTTATTTAAAGCACGGATTGCCGAGAAAAACTAGTAGTTTCTTTCGTAAACATACTGAAATATCAGCATATTATTACACTTTTCGTGCAGTTCCGCCACAGCCGAGAACAATCTTCGAGCGGTTTGGATACGTGATTGGCAGACAGGGTTCCGTCAACATCACCGTTTACGCGAATCCCAAGCCGGATTTCAAATGGAAAATAGGTGACGAGGTGATCTTCGCCGGTCAGACTGACGAGACCAATCGATTGCAGACTTCAACCGCGATCGACATGGTGAGTTTTTCTTCCCCCGATAATTCAGTCTCTCGCTCCCCCTTGTTTCCTATTTAACGTAACTCATTTACAGGATCCTCGGGTCTGCAGGAAATTATAGTCAGTTTCGGCGTCTAACGTACTCTTTAAGCCTGATCTACAATGTGTTCTTTCTTTCGTGTTTCTTACTCTCTCTCTTCTCCATAAGTAAATAGAAGTTCTTGCAGAAGAAAGACAGAGAACAAGAAACAAGACAGCACAACAAACAAACAAAGAGCACATTGTAGACCGAGCTTTAACCACAAGAATAGTTTCTTACATCTAACCTTTCCGCTTTCTCTCCTCCCCCCTCTCTCTTTCTCTCTCTCTTTCGAGTAGCGGTGGAAATTCATCAGAGGTCACATCGCCATTATTGATTCCCGCATTTTCACCCCGTTCGCTCCTTTAAAGCGATTGTCGGCGCGGTAACGTGTCGCGACGAGGCAGGCAAGCCGGTGCATTTGGCGACTCGATTCGGCGGCACCGCAGAGCGCGAAACGCGCGCGCGTTCGGCTTTTCGTTTAAGCTCGCGAGAGAGAAAAAGAGAGAGAGAGAGAGAGAGAGAGAGAGAGAGAGAGAGAGAGAAAGAGTGAGTGAGTAGGTAACAGATAAAACGTAGGAGAAAGAACGGGGCGAGGGGGGGAGGGGGGCCAAGAAATAATTGGCGATGAAAGGGGAGAGCAACTCCGGATTGGCGGAGGCAAATGAAACAGAAATCCAATATTGCACACTGCAACGGGGCGGCGGGGTTGCCTCGATTTACCGTTCGCCGCCGTTCCGATGCATTCTCCGTGCACCTGTGTGACAGCGCCGTGCGCGCGCGCGCGGAGAGAGCGCAGCGCCGTAATGAAATTCCATTGAATTCAGACACCGCGCGGGCGGATCGATCGGCGCGATCGCCGTTGCCGCTCCGACAGGCCCTCTCCTAGGCGTTGTTCCTGACCCATTGTTTCGTTAACAACAAGCGGTTTGTTCGTCGTTCCGTAGTTAAGGCTTAAATGGATTTGCCGATCTTGCAACTTGCGCTTTTTAATTAGTCCGACGTGCTGCCGCGCCGCGCAGCGAATAGAGGCGGATAGACAGGGGCGCGCGTCCTGAATGCCGGCCGCGTCATTCCGTCCGAATCCATTTATTAAAGCCCGCGCCCGAGGGAACGGAAGTAGCGAGAGTCGGAAAGGTTCCGCGAATCTCAAATGGACCACCGTACGTATACGTGTGCACGCAAAAACACTCGTCCACCAGCCGAGTTTCCCGCGCGATCGAGGATTAAGCGCGGAGGAGCGACGGTCGACGACGAGCCCCGGTCTCTCGAAGTTTTAAAATCGCGAATTAGACACCTGTAGCGTTCTCAGCCGTTCGCATGATCGCACACCCGTCGTCCGGAGGAAAATCTTCTCGCGCGCGCCACTTTTCCCGCGACATTTGCCGCTCGTCCTCCGCTACTCGCCTCTTCTCTCTCTCTCTCTCTCTTGCGTCGCAACGGGAGGGTTAAATCGCGTGGAGTCAGCGAACTTCCGGGTGAAGAGTCGTGCGAGCTCACACGACCTCTCGGGCCTTAGGACGACGGTCAGAGAGCAGGAGGAGGATCGAAGCTTTAATCGAGCGGCACGCGCGGCAAACCGGCCGAGTGCATTCAATGACGCGGGCTATTCTCTGATCGAGAGTCAGAGAGAGAGAGAGAGAGAGAGGGGGGAGGAGATCCCAATGGCGTCCGATGATTTTGTCGCCGGAGCTCGCGACGATCGGTACGGCGGGCGCAAACTTTCGGAGCGTAACACTCTGGAACAACGCCAGCGTGTGCCAGAACCAATAAAAGCCGCCATTCGGCGCCGGCTCCGGCTCGCGTATGAATGGCTTTCAAATAAGCTGCAGCTCGCAAGTCACAACTTGTGCAACGCGAACCGAGCGCCGCGCGCGCGAGACGCGCCGCCGACGAATACGAATCAGCTCCCGCTGAAAACGCAATTACCACCCGAGAGAGAGAGAGAGAGAGAGGCAAAAGCTCGGAAAGACTCGGCTTACCGCTTTTCGTTCCTATAATAGCGGCCCCGCGAACAACGCGCTCGACAACGCGATATCGAGAGCCGCCAAAATGGATTTTTCCTCGATTAGAGCGGGCCGGACAAGACGGAGAAATTTTTATAAAAGCCGGCCGAGTTTAACGCGAAAAACGAAAAGCGAGAAACGAGAAACGTGTTTTTCTCATTCGATCGGGAAGAAAAAGGAAAAAAAGGCGACGCGCTCGACAAGATTGACGGGTGTAATGGAAATTAAGTAAATTTCATTGGGCCGGGAAAAGCGGGACTTGCTGTGTACTTGCATATAACCCGGTAGGATCGAAGGGAATCCAGCGAAATTGCAAAATATTTCACGTACGATTAAGTTTCGGTAAAAGATGGAGAGCTTATCTTTGCCGCTCGTCCTTTTTCTGTGACTACCGCTGTAATCATCAATTTATCTCTTTAATATACGAATCACGAGGGCCGTACGTATGTGTGTGTATGTTATCTGTGTGTATGCAAAAACTCGTAATTAATAGCAAGGGCCTTCGTGTAATTTATAGTGGACGTTCCTTCAGCAACACACATACACGCACACAAGCACACATTAGGGCTTAACTAAAGGTTTAATTAATGAGTAATACAGCGTAGAAAATTAAGGGCCGGTCGAGACGGGATTGAATTTATGCATATTTGTAACAAAGTCACGTTTACAGGGAGATGGAGGATGGGGCCTGATTTTGTCCATCAATAACGTTCAGAAGTCCGACACGGAGAAGGAATACATACTGGAGGCGCGCAACGACTTAGGATCAGAAAGTTATAAGCTTATATTGTCGACATCTTCAGAACCAGCGGGTGAGTTATTCGAGAAATTCGACTTAACGTAAGTTCCTGTCTATTGGAAACATTACACCATGCACTTAGAAATTACATGTATATATAACAAAAAAATGTTAGAACACTTCGATGTGTACATGCAGAAAATTTTCGTTGAAATTAACATATCGTGCTATCGTGCTAATAAACATAATTTACCAGGCTTGTATTACGTGCAACTAGGATATACTCATACTGAAGCTAAAATTCATGACGTGACATATGACAGCAATAAACGAACGATTGGATATATTTTTTAACCTGATTATATATAAATTTACCACGCGTAAAGAAAGATAAAATGTGTCCCATATTGATACACGCATTTTTGACGATGCAGCTTAGATTGTACATTTTTTATTTATTTCTATTTCTGTGTATGGGAAAACATTTTGTCTCAGGTAATAAACGTTGTGTAAGGTACTACTGTGTATGTGCGCTTATAAGAACAACGGAAAGACGGGTTGAGGATCATCTACAACAGCTGTCATGTATACACTAAACGTAAGCAATAAGCTAATTGACCAATTCTTACAGTTCAAGGATAATCGGCTATAGTTGGTTAATAAGTTTATTGCTTACGTCTTATTGCATAATTTACAGCCATTATAGATGGTCCTTTACTCATTGTGTTTGTCACATAAAGTGTGGTCCGGGCAGCGATGTGCAATTATAATAGAGTCATTTATGTTGCTTTCCAATGCTACAATTTTAAACAAATTTATGGTAAATCGTAAAATCGTAACTTACGTAGTAATCGTATACCAGAAGAAAAATCTGGTAGCATTAACAAAAAAGGAGCAACCAGGTTGCGTTCTGGTTGAAAGAAGCCGAATTTCCGATTTTTATGATCCAAATATGGTTTTTACGGCAAAAAATCCTGTTTCCTTCAATCAAAATACATCTGTTTCCTTTCTGGTTAATACGACCAAACTTTTAATTTCAAATATATATAACCTGTCATTTGAGAAGCTACGCGTGATTGCGCATAAAGATCATCGATTTATTTGCAAACTCAGGTGTTCCGATTATTTAAAAAATGATGTATGTACTAATTATTAAGTTTCATGTGTTATTTTAAAATTTATTATACAAATTTCTTGACAGTTACTAAAAGATCTCCCATAATACTTATCATACTTACAAACAGCTTCTTGCCGTAAGATTTATGAGAAATCGTAGTTATTTACGAGTGATCGTATGCATAGAGAATTATGGTCTCAATCGTGAGTTCTTACGAGTCTCCCGAGAATAAGTTACGATTTTGTCTAGAATTGCAGCATAAATTTCTACAGTTTGCTTCGAGACTGTTTCGACGTTATAAGTATGTCCTAGCCGAGCAAAGCCCACAGTGCTGTACCTTTGGTTCATGAATGTTTGTATCATCGAAAGAAATTCTCTGCGTGTATTCACAATGACACCGGACATCGTTGACAATGATGTGACACTGCCGATACGGCAAATTTTTCAGACGCTACACACTCACTGTCGTTCGAATCGCTGGAATTTCTATTAACACGGCACTCAAAACAGAAACGCTGCGTCGTTCGTTCGCTACGGTCCAAGCTTGAGCTTACCGGATCCTTCGATTCGCGATATTACCGTTACCATTCAAACTAACGAACTTAAACTCAAGCCTGACGACGTAATTAACTGCAACGGGTATTTACTCCACGTATTCATTCCACGTGTCTACATCTTGCTCGATCGAATTGTAACGTTCAATCCATTGATTCCCGACACACCGTGGCAAACGGACGATAAATAACACGCGCGAGCATTCGACATATCACCGCGCGCTTTTTCCGCACACACCTACCTTCCCGTCCGCCTCGACTAACGGCGCCTCACACTTGGCTGTTCACCGATTCCGAGCTCTCGTAATCGCAGCCGCAATCTCGCACATAAAAACGTCACCGCTATCGGTCGTCGTAATCACCATGTCGATCGTCACCGCCGGTCGCACACGCGTCTGTGTGTGTGTGTGTGTGTATGTCCGTCTAGAATATTCGTCTATGTTTTATGCGCGTGTCTAACCATATCGACCCTTCACCGCATGCTCACGCAGGACCGCTCAGTAACTTCTATGGTAAGCTCTCCGAACACATGCACGCACTAGGTAATGTCACTTTTTTAAATTACTATACGTAAGTAGTCTGTATAGTCACGTGAGCACTTGGCGTTCCGTGATCCCCGCGGTGATCCCGCGCGGAGCGCACGATGATCAGGCCGGAACATTAATAACCGTTATTTGGCGTAAAGGGCGCGTAATAATACACGTCGATCGACACGAGAACGCGTCGGACTGTTGATCGAGCGACGTGCAATTTACCAATTTCCACGGGCGGGGGCGCGCGCATCGCGCGAAACAGTGCAACTGATTTCATCGGTTCGGATCTCGCGACTCCGCACGTAACGCCACGTGCCCGAGCATACATATACGTCGCACTTTAATCGTTATCTGTTTTTTTTGTTCGCCTCCCAACGCGGCTCTGTACAGAACGTATCGCGTTGTTCGCATGACATTCGTGTGCGACGAATTCTTCTGCGCGAATTCGCGCGGGATATCGGGGAAGAGTCAGCGGTTTTTCCGCGAGTTCTTGGTTTTCAATATCCTGTATTGTAGTGGTCGAGCCTCGAATTAAATTATTTTATTAATTAATTAAATCCATACGGAAACGAAGTTTATCCGATTACTAAGTGAAAGATGCAGTTTTGCCCGACGAATATTGAAACGTCGATAAACTTTCGGATAAAGAGAGATTTCGAATTGATCGAAGAATGGATAAAAGTCTCGGGTTGTATGTCAACCTCGTCTTGCCCGCACGATGAAAAAACATTTTGTGCTCGCGTTAAAATCAGTTATTGTTAAAATTTTCGTGTTGAATCTCTAACGTACACCGTGTGTCAACTTAATATATCGTGTTTACGTTATCTCGATATTTTGTGTTGAATCTTCGATATCCAACATATGTAAATGTTAAAATAACGTATTTTACGCTTCAGTGTCAATTAATATATATATTATAGATATTAATTTCGCGTTACTTTTCAACATATTCACCTTGTGTTAAATCGACCCAAAAATTTGCGCGGACCGTTTGGGACGTGTGAGATGCGTTAAATTTAGCACAGAATTTTTTACTGTGTAACGATAAACTTTAACGAATATTCGTTGTGTATCCGACGCGATTAGTATCTTTTGCGAAAATTTCGAAGTTATTTAAGTGATTCGAGAATGGAAGAGTAAGAAGATCGCGAGTTATCCTATAAGCCGCGTTTTTTTCCCCTTCCACTCTCGTAGTAAAAAGTGTCCTGTCCATTTGTGTCGATCCGCGACACCGATATAACACGAATTGCACGAGAGACCATGATAACGAGAGACCTTCTTTTTTGCGCGATTTACAGGCTTTGATTTGGACGCTGGATCCATCATCGGTATCGTCGTGGGTGTCATGGTGCTCGTACTCATTATTTTCCTCATAGTCTTTGCACGTGCGACCGGCCGCTGGTGTTTTGCAGGTGAGTCCATTTGGAAATGCGTACTCGGTATAAAAGTCCCTTATTTAGATTACACGCCACGTATTATATGCCAGCCTCCCCTTCTTGTTTCTTTTTTTTTTTCTTTCTTCTTTCGTTCTCTCTGACAATTTGGTTGCGCGGAAACGGTCGGAAACACTGTAAAAACTTAAGCAGAAGACGTTGCTTGCGCAGGACGACTAACTTCTCGGAGAGAGAGAGAGAGAGAGAGAGAGAGAGAGAGAGAGAGAGAGAGNAGCAAGCTCATTAAAGTTATCGGAACAGCCCATAGCTAATTAGAGAAGATGAAGTCGGTCGGTCGAGATGGTTGAGACAAGATAAATTTAGAACCATCAGAAGAGACATCGGCTACGAAATGAACAGAAGAAAGAAAGAAATATATAAGCAATATAATTTATTCAAATATCTTTTTTGATTAACGTAAATTAATGTCAATTAATATGTGACGAATGTCTTGCACTAATAATGAAAAATTCACTTTGCGTCGACTCTCCATCATCCAGCTCAGTTTCTATTTTTATATGAATTATAATCAACTTTAGAAATCCTTAAGCGCGAGTGAAATTTAATGGAAAATGAGGAAAAGGCTTGGATATATATATATTTAATTACATATATATATACTTAATCACAAATATATATAATTATATATATATACTTAATCACATTAAATAATTCGATTAAATCTGATTCGTGCCATGAAGTTGTATCACTAACACAAATGAGTAAAAAAGGGGAGAATCTGTCATCATCATTTCTACTCATTCCGCGACTTCTTCATATCCGCACAATACTCTACTTTTAACCCTTTATAGTTTTAATCTAATTATTCCAATCGGAACGTCGATTGCGCTTCTCGCAATTCGTTTGGTATCCCTAAATGGCGACGGCTCGATAAAGGAAAGAAATAATCCGCCACAATCCGTCCGTCTCGCGGAACGCATGTAATAAATGGAGAAAGTGCATTTCAGAAGCATTCACGTACGATACACGATTGGGGGGAGGGGGGGGAGGGAGCCGGTTATTGTGAGTGACATCGAGGAGGTTTCAACGTTTTCAAGATATTTCGCGGAAAATAGATACGGAAAGAGAGAGTGGATGAAGCGATAGCGCTGATCAACGTAGGCGGAAAAGAAAAGAAAAAAAATACAAAATCGGAAGTGCGATGAAACGATTATGTATCAATACTCATCACTCTTCTCTCGTTTCTGTGATTGTCGTTGTCGCTGTTGTTGTCGTAAAACTATTGTTTCTCATTAATGTTGCGTTGCGATCGCGCGGCGCAGTGTCTGGCAGTTTACGATTAGCCTAAACGCGAGATAATTATCGCGCGGTAGAACAGTGTATGCGCACAGTAGAGACGTACATATATATATATATA